>NC_091264.1:61746885-62114385 GCF_042477335.2 Ovis canadensis | reverse complement strand
TGGGCTGCGTGTATCCTTCTGAACAAGGCTTTTCTCTGGACGTGTGCCCAGAAGTCGAATTGCTGGACCATGTGGTGGTTCTGGGGCTTCCCTGGTGGCTCAGATGGTAGAGAATCTGCCTGCAGTGCAGGAGACCCAGGTTCAGTCCCTAGGTCAGAAAGAGCCCCTGGAGAAGGGAATGGGTAGTATTCCTGCTTAGAGAATCCCATGGACAGAGGAGCCTGGCAGGCTATAGTCCATAGGGTTGCAAAGAGTCGGACATGACTGAGTGACTAACACTTTCACGTTCGCAGTAGTTCTATTTTTAATTTCTTGAGGAACCTCCATACTGTTGTCCATAACGGCTACACCAATTAATTTCCATCCCCACCAGCAGTGTAGGAGGGTTCCCTTTTCTCCACACCCTCTCTCGCATTTATTGTTTGTAGACTTTTTGATGATGGCCATTCTGACTGGTGTGAAGTGATGCCTCCTTGTAGTTCTGATTTGCATTTCTCGAAAAATTAGCTCTGTTGAGCCTTTTTCCCACTGGCAATCTGTATGTTTTCTTTGGAGAAATCTCTATTTAGGACTTCTGCCCATTTTTTGATTGGGTGGTGGTTTTGATCCTGAGCCACATGAGCTGTTGGTAAATTTTGGAGATTAACCCCTGTTGGCTGCATTATGTGCGAGTATTTCCTCCCATCCTGTGGGTTGTCTTCCTTTCTTGCCCATGGTTCCCTCCATGTCTTAAGATGCCTTTATTTCTAACATTCATGTGGTTTCCTCCTCTCCAGTTTCCTTTTGTGATTGTTGACTTTTTTTTTTTTGCATTTCATTATTAGATGTGTGGCTCATCTTGCATCTCCCCTGCTTATTATGTAAATCAAATCTTTTTTTAAAAAAGAAATATGAAAGTCATCTTCAGCGCCCATTTCGTTTGAAATGAATTGGCCATCTTCAAGTATACCTTAATGGGTCTAGGGGTGTGTGTGTGTGTGTGTCTGAGTGTGTGTTTAGATCAGGTGCTAGTCATATGTTCAGACTGTTAGCCACGAGTAGCATTGCAAAACAAAGCTTTTCTGAGCCAAGAAACATTTTAAAAAATTCATACCCCAGATACTTTTTCCAGAGTTCCCCTCCCACACACCAATTAACACATTTGGCAAAATTTGCTTTTTCTTAGAAAATCCTTTGAACTTCAAATGATGGTATTCTATACAAGCATGAGAGAAGCTCAAACACAGAAGAGAAGGAAGTGCCATAGCTTGATCTCGGAGGGAGTGTGAGGAACCGTCTTACTTCTTGGTAGATGCTGACGCCAAACGTGGAGGAGCAGTGGCGGGAAGGAGGGGCAGGTGGTCCCCACGGAGAGTGGCCGCCTCCTGCCTCGGATCAGCGCTCACCCGGCCACTTCCCCCTTCCACGGCTCCACCGTGCGCTGAGGGAGTGGAGGAGAGGTTTGTGTTTATTAGGGTCTGAGGTGGGCTTCTCAGTGCAGGAAGGGGAGGTCCCTGGAGTCATCTGCCACCTACTTAGCGAGGAATCGCTAATGCTTCACTGGCAAACCAGGAGGGGTAGTCATGGAGACGAGACAGTTTGGATGGATTCTGGAGGAAACAGATTCCCCCCCCCCCACCACCCCCCCACATACCTATTCCAGGCAGCTGGAGCAGGGCCACTGAGGTTGAAGAGTGTGGACTCACACACTTAGAGAATGAACTTCCAGTTGCCCAGGGGAATGATGGAAGGAAGGGATGGATAGGGAGTTTGGGATGGACACGTGCACACTGCTATATATAAAATAGATCACCAACAAGGACCTTCTGAATAGCACAGGGAACTCCGCTCAATGTTTTGTGGCAGCCTGGATGGGAAGGGAGTTTGGGGGAGAATGGATACATGTATATGTATGGCTGAATTCCTTCACTGTTCATCTGAAATTATCACAACATTGTTAACCAGCTATGTGTGCGTGCGTGCTAAGTTGTTTCAGTCGTGTCTAACTCTTTGCAGCCCTGTGGACTGTAGCCCACCAGGCTCCTCTGTCCATGGGGATCCTCCACTCAAGGATACTGGAGTGGGTTGCTGAGGCCTCCTCCAGGGGATCTTCCCAAGCCAGGGATCAAACCCACACTTATATCTCCTGTACTAGTAGGTGGGTTCTTTACCACTGGGTATAAAGTGGATATACCCAGCACCACCTGGGTATCAGTTCAGTTCAGTCGCTCAGTCGTGTCCGACTCTCTGCAGCACGCCAGGCTTCCCTGTCCTTCACCAACTCCCAGAGCTTGCTCAAACTCATGTCCTTTGAGTTGGTGATGCCATCCAACCATCTCATCTTCTCTCGTCCCCTTTTCTTCCTTCCTTCAGTTTTTCCCAGCATCAGGGTCTTTTCTAGTGAGTCAGTTCTTCACATCAGGTGGCAAAGTATTGGTGTTTCAGCTTCAGCATTAGTCCTTCTAATGAAGACCCAGGACTGATCTCCTTTAGGATGGACTGGTTGGATCTCCTTGCAGTCCAAGGGACTCTCAAGAGTCTTCTCCAACATCACAGTTCAAAAGCATCTATTCTTTAGTGCTCAGCTTTCTTTACAGTCCAACTCTCACATCCATACATGACTACTGGAAAAACCATAGCTTTGACTAGACGGACCTTTGTCAGCAAAGTAACGTCTTTACTTTTTAATATGCTGCCTAGGTTGGTCATAGATTTTCTTCCAAGAGGCAAGCGTCTTTTAATTTCATGGCTGTAGTTACCATCTGCAGTGATTTTGGAGCCCAAGAAAAGAAAGTCTATCACTATTCCCATTGTTTCCCCATCTATTTGCCATGAAGTGATGGGGTCTGGGTATACCACCTGGGTATACCCCAGTACAAAAGAAAAAGTTAAAAAAAAAAAAAAGCATGGTGGTTTACCAGAAGTCTGTGATGATCCCCTTCCTGTATTTACAAAAAAGGGTTTGTCTCCTACTCACCAGGGCTGCAGCAGGAAAGAAGGTAACAGGCTTATTGAGTTTGGCACTCTTCAAATAAATGTTGTTTCAAAAAATGTCAGGAATTATTGCTGTAATTAACACAAAGCTAGAGCTTAAAGAGTGATGCTTAATTGGCTTCTTTCTCCATGTGTTACAACTCTGAGTCCTCACTGAGAGCTTTTTTGATAAATGAGGAAAAGGGTCTTTGTGTTTGAATTCGGAATTGTCAGACACTTAGTAGAATTAGTGTGTTTGTTATGATTTGTCTTCTCGAGAGGCCGTCACGGGGTGCAGCCTGGGGGTTGGCGGGGAGGGGAGCGTCTTGTCCTTTCAACTCCAGTTTCCTCTCAAGCTATGAGAGGAATGAACGGGGACGCACCACACAGCGATCTTCTTAAACTCTCCTTCTGTCTGCTGCTGGCAGAGGCGTGAGGGGCAGGCACATGTTTTGTTGTGTCTTGCAGGCTTCTCTTGCCTGAAAGAAAAAGTCTGTTTATGGAGGGGGAGGACGTGGCTGAAAAAACACTTGTACATAAAACAGCTGTTAAGTGAATCTCCACACACTGAGATCAAGAGAACGTGAAGAAATATGTCCATCCAAGGATCCCTCTGCCAACTTGGAGCCTCCTTTAGAAAATAAATACAGCCACGCTACAAGTTTCTGGTAACTTAGTTACTGAAAAATAAATTGAGCTACTTAGACCGTTGAACCTTGATTTAAAAAAAAAAAAAACAACAAAATCTCTGAATTCTATTGCAGTGATGCAAACGAAGCCAAAGTTTCTTTTCCCTTTGGTCATAAATGGATCCCGAACAGTCCTGAAAATGCGCGAAGCAGAAGCTCAGGCTTCCCAGCAGCAGGAGAGCAGGTCCCTGATGTTTGCTTCTTTAAGCTCCATCCATGATAAGTCGGTATTGCTGGGTTACTCAGCTTCCTTTGAACTTTCCCTTCCTTGGGGCCTGGCACGGTAGAGGACAGCTGTGCTGGGGGCCTGCCAGGAAAAACTGGCCTTTCCCCTAGCAGAGCACATCTGGCCACACCTCCCCCCCAGCCCACTAGGAACTCCTCAAAGGATGGATCAATCGCCTTTGGCGTCTGCTCCGCAGTCGGAGTGCTGTTGCTACAAGGTGAGGGCCCTTTAAAACTGTATGCTCATGCTTGGAGAATTCTGCCCGTGTGCTACAGAGGTTTTACAGTTTATTTCCAAACAGCTGCTTTTCCCTTCTTCAGTCTGTTTTTCCTTTTTTTTTTTAAAAAAATAAAATCCCTCCGGAAACCTTTCAGCTCACATCCTTGGCCGTGCTTCCTTAGTAGAAGCCCTCACATTCCTCACCACGCCATGCCCCCTGGCCGGCACCTGTTGCTGTAGGCTGGCCATCACCTTCACAGGTTGCTCTTCTGTGAGTTAGAATTTTGGGGTATGTGTCCCAAACCTCTGTATGTTCAATCAGCCTGGAAAAGACAGCCCGTGGGGACAAGCAAGCCCTCTGGAGTGTTTTGGGAGACAGTCCTGAAAGTGGAAGGAGAAGCAGAGGTTTGCAGCTTATAAGGCACACTCTGAGCATCAGTAGAAGGGTCCCATGTGGGTGACCGAGTTCAGGGGGTGTCAAAGGAAGAGTTTCCTTGAGGGCCCGCCACTGTGACAGGCTGTCCCACTTGGAACTCCACTGGCAGCCAGCTGTCAATCATCCTTGACCCTTTCAAGGTAGAAAGAATAGGAAGAATTCAGACCCACAGATAAACCCCGAATCTGGGTGATGGCTTTGACATCCTCGTTTGGTGATCTGTTCCCCAGTGGAGCTCAGTTGACTAGTTAGAGTTCCACCTCCTCTCGTTCCCTTTCCACTGATGGTGTGAGAAGGACAGGGGGGAGAGGCAGATGTCCCGTGGAAGAAGGGGGAGAGGGAGACGGGAGTCCGGAGTTTGGGAGGCTCAGTCCTTGAACAGTGAGCTCGAGAAGCACGGATCATCTCTCGGGGAAAGGAAAATGTGTTGACTTGCGCTTTGGCCAGCGGTCCATATGCAGATCGACCATCTGTGCTGAAGAATGTGCCTGGATCTCTCTAAAAGAGCCCAAGTTGAGTCAGTGTCTGAACTGGAGTCTCACCTCTAAAATAGTTATCAAGGATTTCGGGATGAGGGGCTGCAAAGCCAAGAGAGTGAAAACAATCCATAAAAGCGTGTTTGGCCAGCTCTCAAAAATCTGAGCCACTTGCAACACAGCCCTTGGCTCGGCCGGTGGATTTTTCCCATTCATGTGCTCTTTTGACAGATGAATTGTTGCAGGCTGCGAAAAAGCTCTAGGAGGGATCTGCTAGACTCCTCACTCCCTCGGAGCTGGGGAGCTGTTTCTTTGAAACCCTGTTAGCAAGGCAAGGGGCCGCTAGCTCAGTGTGGCGGGCTGTTTGGCCACTCTCTGCTCTGTCTGAAAGGGTCAAGGCCGCATTTGACTCTGGCATGTTTGTCTGTTAGGTTGGAATGAAGACTCTCAATTTAGTAACTATTCGACACTGGTCGAACTTTTCTGGAATTTGTATTTCTTAACTCCTATGGAATGTTTATTACTTTCATTATGGTAATAACGAGAGAGCTTACCCGGAATCCCATAAATCACGGGATCCTGGCATTTCCCTTCTAGAGTTCTCCTGCCTTTTTACTGTGTGGTGGGCTCACATGTGTTATTTGGCAGGTTTTGCCCACCTTCTGGATTGCTGACTACGCTATACCGATTTTTCTTTAAAATCAAAAGCCATTTTGATAAAATTATGTCAAGCTGGATTCCTGTTTCAAGTGTAGCTTCCTTCACAGCACATGTGATGAATGTGACCTGTTAGAATAGAAAGTGAGGGTTAATATTTAGCTACAAGAGTGGCCAGTCCCTCGTGTTACAGGAAGTCCTTGCCCAAGTCTAGAGGACGTTGCCTTTATTACAGATTTTTTTTATTGAAGAGTAGTTGATTTACAAGTTGTGTTAATTTCTACTGTACAGCACAGTCGCTCAGTTATACGTGTATCTATTCTTTTTTGTATTCTTTTCCATTATGGTTTATTGTGCATGCTAAGTCCCTTCAGTTATGTCCAACTCTTTGTGACCCTGTGTACTGTAACCTATCAGGCTTCTCTGTCCTTCGGATTCTCCAGGTAAGAATATTGAAGTGGGTTGCCATGCCCGCCTCCAGGGAATCTTCCCAACCCAGGGATCCAACCCATTTGGTAGGCAGGTTCTTTATTACTAGTGCTACTTAGAAAGTCCATAGTTTATCATAGGATACTGACTATAGTTCCCTGTGTTATGCAGTAGGACCTTGTTCATCCATCTTGTATATAATTGTTTGTATCAGCTTATCCCAAACCCTCCCCCTTGGCAACCATAAGTCTGTGCTCCATGTCTGTGAGTCTGCTCTTGTTTCATAGGGATGTCCATTTGTCCTATTTTAGGCTCATGTATAAGTGATATCGTATATCTGCCTTTGTCTGACTTCATTTCACTTAGGATGATAATCTCTAGGTCTATGTTGCTGCACATGGCATTATTTCCTTCTTTTTTATGGCTGAGTCGTATTCCTGTGTGTGTGTGTGTGTGTGTGTGTGTGTGCGCGCGCGTGCGTATACCCACCACATCTTTATCCATTCATCTGTCAGTGGACATTCAGGTTGTTTCCATGTCTTGGCTATTGTTAACGGTGCTGCTGTGAACATTTGCGTGCATGTATGTTTTCAAATTATAGTGTTGCTTGCCTGTATGCCCTGAAGTGGGATTGCTGGATCATATGGTAGCTCTCTTTAGTTTTTGGAGGAGCTTCCGTAGTGTTCTCCGCAGTGGCCATGTCCCTTTACATTCCCGCCAGTAGTGTCGGAGGTGTCCTTTGTCTTCACGCCCTCTCCAGTGTTTAGTATTTGTAGACTTTTTGATGATGGCCATTCTGACTGGTGTGGTACCTCGTTGTTTTGATTTGCATTTCTCTAGTGATTAGTTGGCATCACCGACTCAATGGACATGAGTGTGAGTAAACTCTGGGAGTTGGTGATGGACAGGAAGGCCTGGCGTGCTTTAGTCCATGCGGTCGCAAAGAGTTGGACACGACTGAGCGACTGAACTGAACTGAATGATTAGCTATGATGAGCATCTTTTCATGGGCCTATTGGTCATCTGTGTGTCTTGGAAAATAAATTTCTTACATCCACGAAAGAGGTTGGAGTCCTCAGAAGCCTTTTGATGGAGCTCAATCAATTGAATTTAGATCTTCAAGTGTTCTTGGGCAGAGAGGCTCGGAAGTACTAAAGAAAGAAGAGTTGTCATTTGTATGTTTTAATAATATAGAAAGTACTGGGGATCTTTCAAACCCTCTGTATACTAAGAGTGACTTCAAGGGACGCAGCGTCTACTATTTCGTGTACATATACAGGTTGTATATGGCACCGAATGGAGAGAGGCTTAGCACTGTTCTCTGTGTTTATGTAAAGAAACCAGGAACCCCCCCTTCATACCTTTTTCAGCCAGCAATGAAAGAGTCCCTATTCACACAAATAATTTTAAAGGTCCTTTGTTACAGTGTATGCTTTAAATGTATTTTCATAAGAATGTGGAAGTTCTGGACTTTCATATTTGAAAACTGGCCGCCAATATAAAACAAACAGTGGCAAAGCCAGTCATTATGGAACAAACCAGGCCAATCAGAAATGTAGTCACTGTGTTTTTTTCAATGTAAATAAACATGTCAACATGTACCTCCAAACAACCATCTGACTTCTGAATTTAAACTCTAAAACATATAGCTGGGAAGGGCAAGGGCTTTGCAGTGAATTTGTCATCTGATGGAAATAAAACATCTCCACCCTTACTATATCATCTCTGTTTGTTTTAAAGAAAAGTTTTCTATACTTTTCTGTCCAGGGCTCTCCCTCGGGAATGCATGCTTGAATTACTCTTTTTATTTGGCACCCTGGATGCTTCCCCCGTCAATGTGCTGTAAGATTCTGGAAGGGAGAGAAGGAAGTGGAGGCAGCAGAAGAGAACCAGCTATAGTCTCGGTCCAATCAGGCTTAGGAAACAATTCATAAGGCGACTGAGGTTCTGGAAACATCATTACTTTTAAAATCCATCTGTGCTCCTGCCCTTTGTCACCCCCCCGCCCCCCAGGGATTTGTGGACCCGTGTTGGGAGATGACTGATTCAGAGCCCGTGACTCTTAGCAGCCATCTACGTAGAAAGGTCAAGGAGAAGGGCCTCCAAAAATACTCTGAGAAGTAAAATTAACTGAAGAGTAGATGGAAGCTTAAAAGTATGTAGTGAAATGCAGAGGAGATTGAAACATAGGAGGCTGCCGTTCACATGCACCTCAAACGGAAGACGTGGGGATGGTGTTAGAGGGGGGACGGATGGACAGACAGACGCTCCGAGGGTCATGGGCATCAGTGACTTGCTCTTCAACACCCATTTCCAAAGTGTCTCGACAGCTTCCCTTCTGGAAGGAAGTTGTTTCCTAGTCATCGTTTCCCAGCTTGCAGGATTTCTTCTGAGACTCTCCCTGGCTGGCTTTTAAACAGTGACCCTCGTATCTTTTCAAGATGCAGGAGGTTCTTTAGGGTCTGTGCTGAGCCTGGCTGGTGTGCAGTAGCTGCTGGATGTGGGGGCCGCTGCTGGTACCCCTCCAACTGGCCCGGGTGGGGGCTGCTGGCCGGACCGCATCTCCTGCGAGCTCAGCATCGCTGGTGTTCAGTGTCCGTCAGGTCTTCACTTGTGATCACCCACCTTGTCCCATCCACTGGGCGATGTGTTGGGTTCCAGAGGGCGCTTGTGTTTTCCCCAGTTGGCTCCCTTAGCCAGGTTTCTGAGCCTGGCCCACGAGCTGGGACGCTGGCTCGGGACCTCGTGTGCACAGCCGTTCTTACGTGTGTGTGTGCGTGTTTATTTGAGTTTGTTGTCCAGTGTTCTTGACACGTGGTCCCCTCCCTCCTGCCCCTTCAATATATGGAGAAATTTCCTAGCCTCCAGTAGTGAGTATCATGTGGATGGTGTTGGCAGAGTTTGTCAGTGTTCACCGTGGTCTTTCAGGCCTTTGTAGTCAAAACAGAGAAAAGCCCCCCAGTTCCCCTCTCAGCATCTGTAAGACGCTGCTGCACCTCCAGACTCCTCTTTCTGCGGGCTTTCCGCTGCTGCGTCTCTAAGGATCCCCTTTTCCTCTTCCCCTCCCGTCATACGGAAGAGCTCGGATTCCTTCTGTTGACCAGCTCCAGCCCTTCCATCTCCTCCAACCCACTCATCTTCACTCTCCTCCGTGGGTTCAAATCTGTCCTTTCTGCAGGCTTCTTCCCTGAGCTTTCAAACACGCACTCGTGGGTCCCACCTTCCCAGAAGGCCTCCCCGCCTCCCCCGGGCCAGCACCACCTCCTCCTGTCTGCCCTCCCCCACCCCGCCCCTCCCTCTGCTGACTCTCCTGTGTGTTAGTCTGACTCTTTTCGACTCCATGGACTGTAGCCCGCCAGGTTCCTCTATCCATGGGATTCTCCAGGCAAGAATACTAGAGTGGGTAGCCGTTCCCCTCTCCAGGGGATCTTCCTGATCCAGGGATTGAACCCAGATCTCTCGTGTTGCAGGTGGATTCTTTACCATCTGAGCCACCAGGGAAGCCCTGTCTGTCTTCCCCTGGAAGGATGCGGGCTGCATTCTTTGCACCTGAGGTGGCAAATTTTTATTTTCTCTTTACTCAGATTTTGATTTTTACAGTTTCCTAGCACGAATAGACGCGCACCTTCCGCAGTTTTCGCTTCACTGGTCTCAGCTGCCGTGCGGGACTCCGAAGGGTTCCCAGCAGACCCATCACCGCTGTGTGTTCTCAGTGGCTCCCGCCAGCCCAGTGAGCCTGCTCCACAGCACCCGTGCTGCTGTGACGTGTCTCCCGTGGCAAGCACGGTCTTCCCCTGGCTCTGCGATGTCCAGTCTAAGTCTGTCCTCTGCCTTCCTGGCCCCCCATCCCCTCTGTCGTCTTTCCAGCCCGCTTCCGTGATCGAGTTCCCTGGGCTCTGCTCTCAGCCCTCCGTATCCTTCTCACTCTCCGTGGCAACCTCACCTTCTCCTGGGGCTTTGAGTGTCCCCGAACTCATGTCAAGTCATATTCCTGACCCAGAATTCTCTCTCTCTCTTTCTGTCTGCCCAGACCCTGAACATCACCCCTCCAAAGTCCCAGAGCCCTCAAAGACAACATGTAGGAACTTACTTCATTCTGTCCCCCAGGCCTGCCACTCCTGCGTTCCCTGTCTAGTGAAGGATGTCGCCACTCAGCTTCCTCCACTAGCAAAGAGGGGCATTATCTTAATTCTTCCCTTTCTCTTACCCCGCTCCTGCCCATTTCAGTTGCCAGGTCCTATCAGTTTTAGCTTCTAGTCTATTTCACGTCCGTCCACTTTTTATCCTTCCCGACCCTTCATCTCATTTTGTAAAGTGTGTGTATCTTTTCAATGGCAAGTTATTTTTCTTTTTAAAATATTTGGCTGCGCTGGGGTCTCAGTTGCGGGACCTTTAGTTGCAGCATGCAAGCTCCTAGTTGCGGCTTGTGGGACCTGATTCCCTGATCAGGGATGGAGCCCCGGCCCCCTGCATCGCGAGCACAGAGTCTTGGCCACTGGACATCCAGCAAAGTCCCCGCTTCTCATTTGAAAGTCAGTGCCCTGGCAGACTTCCTTGACTTCCCAAGGACAGGTGAGGTTCCTCTGTCGGTCAGAGAAGCAGGACTAAGAGGGTAGCTGGACGGACGGATGTTAATGATTTTCCCTGTGGGATGCTTCACACACGGGTGGGAGCTGAATGTTCCAAATCTGCAGAGAGGCCGACAGGTTGCACTCTCAGGTGGGAGTTGCTGCAGTGGTCTTGAGGCAGAGTTTCTTATCACCTAGGAAACCTGGTGTCTGCTCCCAAGGCCTTCAACTGATCAGACAAGCCTGAGGACAGAGTCGGGTCCTAAGGAAGGAGGAGCTGGCCCGGGAAGGCCATCTGGAGGATGTGCTGGGTGGTGACGAGGTCGGGGAGAAAGACTGCGGGGTGTAAGACGACCTGCTCTCCCGGGGTGCGGGCAGGCAGGGTTCTGCCTCCAGAGGGCCAGCTTGCCATGAAGCTGCCTCGATCTAGCCCTGGAGGTGATGATGAGCCATCGGAGGAGTTGAATCAGGACTGATGTGACCAGGCGCACTGCTGGGCGGCCGGGATAGAGGCTTCATGGGATAGAATGACCACGGGAAGCAGAGAGATGAGATGGGGGCAGGGATAGTGACAGAGCAGGCGGAGAGCAGGAGACGAGTTCTGAGGACACCAGGGAAGCCACACCGTGGGATTAGCACTGATTGGAAAGGGGAAAGGGTGGGGAGGGAGCGGGGTGTTGGAGGTGATGCCAGGCGCCTGCCTTGGGTGTGTGGGAGGAGGTGATGCCTCTAAAATGAGGTAGAGGTTGAGCGTGTGATGGTCAGGGTTCTCCAGAGAAACAGAACTGGTAGGATATATCCTGGGTCTATGTATTTAAATAAGTTCACATGTTATATGTTTCCATGTTAAAATTATTCATCAGTATATTACGTGCGTGTCTGTTAGGTCACTTTAGTCGTGTCTGAGTCTTTGCGACCCCATGGACTGTAGGCTGCCAGACTCCTCTGTCCATGGGATTCTCCAGGCAAGAATACTGGAGTGGGTTGCCATGCCCTCCTCCAGGGAATCTTCTGGACCCAGGGGTCAAGCCTTCATCTCCTGTGTTGGCAGACAGGTCCTTTACCACTAGCACCGCCTAGGAAGACTTCAATATATTATGCATTTATATATAAAAAGTGGAGACATTACTTTGCCAACAAAGGTCCATCTAGTCAAAGCTATGGTTTTTCCAGTAGTCATGTATGAATGTGAGAGTTGGACTATAAAGAGAGCTGAGTTCTGAAGAATTGATGCTTTTGAACTGTGGTGTTGGAGAAGACTCTTGAGAGTCCTTTGGACTGAAAGGAGATCCAACCAGTCCATCCTAAAGGAGATCAGTCCTGAATATTCATTGGAAGGACTGATGCTGAAGCTGAAACTCCAATACTTTGGCCACCTCATGCGAAGAGTTGACTCATTGGAAAAGACCCTGATGCTGGGAAAGATTGAAGGCAGGAGGAGAAGGGGACGACAGAGGATGAGATGGTTGGATGGCATCACTGATCAGCGACTTGAGTTTGAGTAAACTCCTTGAGTTGGTGATGGACAGGGAGGCCTGGCGTGCTGCAGTCCATGGGGTTGCAAAGAGTTGGACACGACTGAGCACCTGAACTGACTGAGGTATTTGTTATGAGGAATAGGCTCGTGTGTGTGTGAGATGGGTAAGTCCTGGGGTCTATGAGCTGAAGACCCAGGAAGCTACTGGTGTGATTCAGTCTCGAATCCAAAGACCTGAGAACCAGGAGCCGGTGGAGGAAATCCCATTCAAGGGCAGGAGAAGATGAGACGTCTCGACTGAAGCAACGATACAGGAGAAGAGGGGCAGGATCCGCCTTCCTCCACATGCTCCTCCGCTCAGACGCGCGACAGATTAGACAATGCCCAGCCCCATCGGGAGGACCATCTCCTGGGCTCATTCTACCACTTCAAATGTTCATCTTATCCAGAAATGCTTGCAGATACACCCAGGAGCAGTGTCTTATCTGGGCATTCCATGACTGGTCAAGGTGGCCCATACAATTAACCCTCACAAGGAGGAACAGTGGGTTTGGGAGGAAGAAAGATGAGTTCATTTGGACATGTGCTGAGTTGGAGGTCCTCGGGGGGAATGTTAAGCAGGCAGGTGGAATGAAATCTGTAATTCATACAGGTCAAGACTTGAAGTGTAGGATTTGGAGCCTACTGCGTGGAGCTGTGGTTAACCGTGGGATGGACCCAGTTGTCCAGCGAGAGTCCCCAGGGTGAAGATAAAATGGTCCCCAGGGAAGATTCAAGTGGGAGAGGACAACCCTGGGAAGGAGGCTGAGCAAAATCGGAAATGCATGACATCTGAAAGCCTTCAGGGGATAAGAGTCTGCCTGCCAATGCTGGGGACGTGGGTTTGATCCCTGCTCCAGGAAGATCTCGCATCCCTTGGAGCCACCAAGCCCCTGGGCTCCAGCTGTTGAGCCTGTGCTCTGGAGCCTGGGAGCCGCAGCTCCTGAAGCGTGCGTGCCCTGGAGCCCGAACTCCACAGCAAGAGAAGCCCCCGCAATGAGAAGTCATGCAACACAGCTCGAGTGGCCCCTGCTCCCCGCAGCTAGAGAAAAGCCTGAGGGGCAGTGGAGACCCAGCTGAAACTAAGAAAGCATTCAGGGAGGAGGGCGGGGTGGGCGGGACCAGTAATGCCACGCCCTATAGAGAGGCCTCAAAGAAGACTGGGAGGGCCAGCTGGGTTGCCAGGGGCATCTCACCCATGACCAGAGGGAGGGGTGGAGCCAGACCACAGGCGGCACAGCTGGGGAGGCCTGGCTTCTGTTGCAGGCAGGGCCCTCCTGCCTCTGCGGGTAAATAGTACCTTACTTTCACCTGGTTCCCCACGTCGCTATGTGAAGCCGTGTTAATGGGCATCTCCCCCTTCCTCGTGTGTAGCAATATGAGCTTTGTCTGGGCTTTGTCTTGACGCCAGAATGTCTTAGCTAATCTCTCCTCAGTTCTTTTCCATTATATTAATATTATGGACAATCTGTTTAGAAAAAGATAAAATTATCCGTATGTGTCAAATGTCTTTTATGGGGCCTGGAAATCATAGCAAGAAGTTTCTATTTTGCCAGATAACGTCATACTTACAAAACAATGTCATTTTTTTCCCCCTGCGTTACTTTTAGTATACTCAATACATAATGGAATTTTAGTTCCATTTCATACAGTATTTACTCCGTAAAGAAATTAATGGCAGACTGCTTTTTAACAAAAGTTGCTGGATTCACAGTTGAATCCAGCCTTTAAATATTGTTAGTGAAATAATCTTCTGATTCTCAAGTCATAGCTATCCGAATCTTTCTGGATAATTGGTTTTCTTTTTCAGATCTTCGCACAGTCTGAGGTGCATATGCAGAACCCTGGGTTGTGCGTTTGGTCCTGTGGGTTGGTATTTATTTTTATTTATCGATTTATAAATCGATAAATAACTTACAAGAGTCTGGACTTCAGTGTCTTCTTAAAGTACTGCCTGTTTACAGGCTGACGAGTGCAATAATGAGAATTTGGTAAAGCGATAGGAAACTTTGCAGTAACTGCAGCAAGTATACACCATCAGACTCTTTGTGGAGATGACACACTGGAAATTTCAGGTGGAGCTTATTTTTAAACGTATGCTCTATTTCATGTGCCCCTAAGTCCTCAGGCTCCAAAATAAATCTAGCAAGGCAGCCCCCCCACCCTTCCATCCACCACACAAAACACGGGCTGTTACAAACCCCAGGCAGTGAAGTGTATAGTTGCTTCAACTTTCTCTTGGCATCTACAGCCAAAGAACTAATATTCTGAGAGGTGATGTATTTTAATCCTAATAAGCACCTACAAATTCATTGCGTGAAAAGTGAAGGTTAGCAATCGACCTTGGCAAATTGATGCTTATAAATTATTCCAATGTGAAATTGTGTTCTAGGTGAGACACAAGAGTGGGTGTTGAGAGGGAGCCGTAAGCCATCAAACTTCAAATGGCAACATGTCATCACACCACTGTTCTCGTTGGACATTATTCACAGGCGTGCCTTTGATTTATTTTTCTCGCTGGGTCTGTAAATCTCTTGCTTGGAGAAGAAACTGCGTGAGTCGTAAGTTCCATGGGCCAAGAGATCGCTTGGTTCATCTCTGAGTTCAGCGTTATTACTAACAGCCGCAGAAGAGCGGATTGACGCAAAGCTCTCGAGGACCCCAAGGTGAAAGAGAAATGACTTTACACACTCGGCCTTTTTTGTTTCACGCGTATTTCTTTTTTACTAAGTGAACTTTTCTATGATAATTTCTTCCATTATGGTGTTTTGAGAGAAGTGAGGAAACTAGCAGTTAAAGAGATCAGACGTGTCAGTGAGTCCGTCCGTCCTCCTTGGGTGGGGCGACTTCTACCTGCCGTTGTGATATGAGCCTCATGCTTCTGTCATCCTTTTCCTCGAGCTAAATATGCCTCTGGGAGCTTTCTCGTTATGTAATCTTGGTCTCTTAATCAGTTGACTTGCTCGGGTGAGTGAAGCACTAAGGAAGGAGACCAAGTCTTGGATGTGATACGACAGTCACCCTGTATTTGCTATATGGACATAAATGGACGGAGCCCCTTTATCTCTGTGGAGTCCATCAGCCTTCTTATATTTGAACACATTATTGACTAGGGGGGTGGTTTGCAGAAACGAATGCCTGTGGCCGGTGATTTGTAAGTGAATGTTGAAATGTCTCCAGTCCACAACGTTCAGGTAACAGAAGATGTGTTAATCTGTTTCCGCTCAGTAAGTTGCTAAGGGCCAAGGGCTACTTGTAGGCCAGATCAGCTTCTTGCCCTGAGTCATACGTTTCGAACTAGACGCAAGACCAGAGGGCTGAGGATCCTGGGCTTAGCAGGAACCACAGAGACCGTCTTAGTTGTCAGGGTGGCTGGAATGGAATAGCATAGACTGGATGGCTTGTCAACAGCAGACACTTGTTCCCCAGAGTCCTGGAGGCTGGGAAGTCGCAGCTCGAGGTGATGACAGGTCTGGTGTTCGTGAGCATCTGCTCCCTCAGCAGGCGTGGGCACAGCTTGCCCTGTGTCCTGGGTCCTGTGGTGGCTCAGCTGGTAAAGAATCTGCCTGCAGTGTGGGAAACCCAGGTTCCATCCCTGGGTCGGGAAGATCCCCTGGGGAAGGGCATGGCAACCCCCTCTAGTGTTCTTGCCTGGAGAATCCCACAGACAGAGGAGCCTGGCGGGCTACAGTCTGTGGAGTCACAGAGTCGCGCGACTGAGCGACTGCCCCACACACGCAGCACACACGTGGTACAAGGAGCACAGACGCTCTCTGGAGTCTCTGTTCAAAGGGCACTGATTCTGTTCAGGAGTGCTCCGCCTCTGTGCTCGAAGGTGAAGGTGAAGTCGCTCAGCTGTGTCCAACTCTCTGCAACCCCGTGGACGGTAACCTACTAGGCTTCTCCATCCATGGGATTCTCCAGGCAAGAATACTGGAGTGGATTGCCATTTCCTTCTCCAGGGGATCTTCCCAACCCAGGGATCGAACCCAGGTCTCCCGCAATGGAGGCAGACGCTTTAACCTCTGAGCCACCAGGGAAGCCTAAAGGCCCCACTCCCAATAGCATCACATCAGATCAGGGTTGGAATTTCACCGGGTGAGTTTGGAGGCTGGGAGACAGAGCATTCAGCCTGTGGCAGAGGTGATCATGGTCATCGTCTTCGCCTTACAGGTGCAGACCTGACATAGGAGGACAAGGGCCTGTTCCCAGTCACGCAGGCTCTCAGAGCTGGTGCTGGCCAGCCGCCACCCAGTCCAGTTCCCTCCGGGTCTTCCATCAGACAGCCAGAGCACCGCTGGACGCAGCGCCCATCCACACTAGTGCGGTGTCTGTGTTCCACGTGTTCCCAGGTCTGGCTCCCAGACAGTGGCATCTCATCAGGCCTGCTCATCTTGAGGGTGAGGCTCAGATGTCCCGTCTACACTTGCATGCAGACCTGTGCCACCCACAGGAGTCGGGGTCAGGGGCCGTGGACAAACCAGACACCCACTGATGTGAAATGTCTGTAAATCGCCCTCCGTGCCTACACTGCACGTAGCCCGAGGAAGATGGCCTGTAAAGTAACCCTCTTACACTCAGATTTAACAGTGACCAGCCTCGACTCGGGAACCAGAGAAACCCCAGCTCGGATTAGAGGGGGGTTTATTTCCCAGATCTCGTGGCCAGACGCCAGAGTGATACAGGAAGAGCAGGAGCGTGGTCGCCGCCGGGCCTTCTGGCAGCCTGGGGAGGTTGGATCATCTCATTACATCATCTTTAATTATTACCTCTTGACCTCACTCACGCGCGCTCACCACCTCTTGGACTGATTCTAATTGGTCAGTAGCCTCAGAGTAACAAGCTTACTCGAACTTTCCAGCATAGAGCATGAAATCTTTGGCTACTGCGAATTCCTGGGTTCAGATGGTAGAATCTGGCAGCGTCTCCAGAGGAGGCAGAGAGAAGAGAACCACTTATTCAACAGGATAACCTCATTTGGGGGCCTCGAGTGCCAAGCTAATTTGTTAAAATTACTGCACTCGGTTTGCAATTATCCATTTCAAGGGTTATTTACGTTGTGGATTTTTCAGTGGTCACCGAGGCCCTGCCAGTCAAAGCAGGGGGTCAGGGCTGGACGCTAAATCAGTAATCGTGTATAAAGTCGAATTCTGAACACTGCCAGTAAATTGGGTTAACCTGGGGGAGGCCTATTGAAGTTATTGAAGAGAAAAAAATTAGTATATATGTATTTTTATTTCAGAGAAAGGCTGTTTAATATCAACTGAGTGTCACTGTGCTCGTTGCACCGTGGGCCTCAGGTTTTCACTATAAATAAGGAAGAGAGACCAAAATGAAAAAGTCTCTTCCAGTGCCAACACCAGATAAGTGCAGGGCTGTTACTTAAAATATCCGGAGGGACGGATAATCGGCTAGTTAAGCATATCAGTCAATCAGCTCAGCTTTATAAATACACAGTCCTGATTTAGAGTTGACAGCTCCCCTGTGCTCTGTTATGTCCAACTCTTTGCGACCCCGTGGACTGCAGCCCACCAGGCTCTTCTGTTTGTGGATTTCTGAGGCGAGGATACTGGAGTATTCTTCTCCAGGGGATCTTTACATCCCAGGGATTGAACCTGCATCTCTTGCCTTGGCAGGCAGATTCTTTATTGCTGTGGCACCTGAGAAGTCCCCCAGGGTTGACAACAGCCTCGGCCAAAACCTACATTCCCTGTATTTTAGTTTGTTTAAAAAAGAAATGTCTACAGGGCTTAAAATCTGAGAATATTTAAACCTTGAAAGCTCTGATTTTAATCCCCACTTTCACTAGCAGCTGAGCCTGTTCACTTGATAGGGAACATTTTTCCACTTGTTTAGGGGGAACCCCTTGCTTATGGATAAGTGCAGACGTCAGTAGGTCAGGTGCCACCCAGAAAGCGGATGTGCCCAACGAATGAATCCTGACCTGAGGTTCAAGGGCTCATGCTTTTTGAGTTTGTGAGTTGTTTGTATCATCTTTATCAGTGTGTCTTCTCTTATCCCAAAGAGACAAATGCTATCATGATAAGGAAGGTGTGTGTGTGTGTGTGTGTGTGTGTGTGTGCACACGGGTTTTATCTAAAAGCAGTTTCCTTACTCTCCAGCATCCTCCGTCCCCTTGTGAGCCCCTCCATGCCCGTCACCTGCGCACTAGACTTTATCTGTTATCAAGGCTGTAAAACGAGACAGTCCTGATCTTGCCTCACAGTAAGCAGTAGAGACAAATGAGATGATAAATATGAACATTCTTTGGACTCTTAGGGAGAGAGCTCTTACATGCAGCCTTAAAATTGTCTCGTGAGGTCCAGTAGTTCCAGTGGAAAACTTCGCAGTTAATCATTAATGCCCATAAAATATTGGCGCGCACACATTCCCCACATGTTGGCTTTTGCCTTGGAGCCGTTTTGTCTCACAGAATCTGTTAACATTTACCTCCTGAAGCTGCTCTTCCTTTGTTCCTCCCCTCTCGCTCCACAGTTCTGGAGAGCTGGGCCTTAAATCAGATCTGGATGGTGGCACTTCTGGGTTCTGTTCTTACAAAGCTCTGGGATTTCAGTGGTAGCTCTCCAACTACCCAAAGAGTTTTGTTTCCCCTTAGGGAGTGAGTTTATATATTTATTTAGTGATTCTGGGGGCTTCTCTTGAGGCTCAGCTGGTAAAGAATCTGCCTGCAATGCGTGAGACCTGGGTTTGATCCGTGGGTTGGGGAGATCCGCTGGAGAAGGGAAAGGCTATCCACTCCAGTATTCTGGCCTGGAGAATTCCATGGACAGTCCATGGGGTCGCCAAGAGTTGGGCACGATTGAGTGACTTTCAGCGATTCTGGGGTTCCCTTTATGGACCATTTTACTTCCATGCTTATGAGCATAGTGGAAGTATTTATTGGAATGACTACTTTTCAAGCCAATAGATTCAACCATACTTCACATTTTAAAAATGTATTGAAACATTGTTGATTTACAAGGCTGTGTTAATTTCAGGTAAACAGCAAAGCATTTCAGCCACACACACATTTTTCAGATACCCCTCCACTACAGGTTATTATTACAAGACGTTGAGTACATACATACATACGTACCTAAGTATATACTACTGTTTTTCAGTTTCTTTTCCCCTGTCGGTGATTACAAAATGCTGAGTACAGTTGCCTGTGCTATACAGAAGTTCCCTGCTGATTGTTCATTCTTATATAGTGATGTGTACATGTAATCCCCAACTCCTAATTTATCCCCCAACCCCACTTCTCCTTGGGTTTCCAAGTGACACCAGTTGTAAAAGAATCTGTCTCCAATACAGTAGATACAAAACCTGTGGGTTCGATCCCTGGGTCAGGAAGATCCCCTGGAGCAGGAAATGGCAACCCACTCCAGTATTCTTGCCTGGGAAATCTCATGGACAGAGGAGCCCCGGGGCGTACATAACTGTCCATGTGGTCACAAAGAATCAGACACGACTGAGCACGCGCGTGGACATCCTTCCTCTTGGCTAACTAAGTTTGTTTACTGTGTGAGTCTGTTTTCGTTTTGTAAATAAGTTCCCTTGTATCCTGCTTCAGATTCCACATATCAGTGATCCCACATGTTTGTCTTTCTCTGTCCGACTTCACTTCCTGTGACAATGGCTAGGCCCATCCACGTTGCTGCAGACGGCATGATTTCATTCTTTGTTTACGGCCCAGTAGGATTCCACTGTTTACATGCAGCACGTCGTCTTTGTCCATTCCTCTGCTGATGGACATGCAGGTTGCTTCCACGTCCTGACTGTTGCAAATAGTGCTGCTGTGAACCTTCGGGGCTTATGTCTTTTTGAATTAGTTTTCTCCAGATATATGCCTAGGAGTGGGATTACTGCCAATAAAACTTCATTAAAGAATTATAGTCAATGCATACGTTCTAGTGCTCGTGAGTCTTGGCCTGAACTAGTCAGAGGTGGGTATTCACGTTGTGGCCATAAAACAAAACAAAGGTGGGCCACAAATCCTGGACTTTGACCTTGACTCCAGTCAGTTGAGCTGGTCCAGCCCAACCTTTTCTTTGTCAGCTTTAGAAGAAAGCATCAGCTGGCTTCACGTCGGAGGGAGACTTGAAGAATTGAGATTGTTCTCATTTGTTCACTTAATTTGGAAGTAGAACTGTTTCTCCTTTCCAGGGTGCAGTAATGAAGGCAGAGATGAGGGAAAAAACATTTCCAAATGGATGATTCCTCCTGTGCGAATGAGTGGGATTGCTTCATCCTGGTGGCTGAGCCTTAACTTTTTCAATAGAGCATTTATGAACTCAAACCCTGTCCTCTCAGAAACTTTCTTGCCGAGTTCCCAGACTGTGTTGTTGATTGTTTTCTGGGAGACAGTCCTCTGTGTTTTTGGCATCGCCTGGTACTGTTGGACCTTAGTCTGGGTCTCCATCGCGGAGCTGTGACGCACTGCGAAACTCGAGAGAGAGGCACCTGTGGGCTCTGACGCTCGGGCTGGGCTCGGCCAGGCTGGGCTGAATGCAGCCTTAAGAGCAGATCCAGGTGAACAGGAAATCGTTTCCTTCTGGCCAGCGTGGAGCTCCGGGATCGGCAGTGGTTGGACGGGAGGCCCAGGACAATAGATGCTGCCAAGTCACGCTTTGCCCACGGGCTTGGCGTCCCAGAGGATCTCAGGTGACTCACGCAGTAGCTCGGGGGCAAAGGAGGCCTGTCCAGAGAATAGAGCAGTGTCAGGGGAAGCGCCTTCTCTGGGCTTTTCCCTCTGAGTTGGGGGAGAGAGGTGTGCCAACCTGGGGCCACTGAGAGCTCAGGGCTTGCAGACACCTTCTGGATCGCCACGGGGTCTCCGCCCGCGTGGGCCCTGGGGGCCCTCTCCTAAGAGTGGTCTCCGAAGGAGACATAGGGGGTGGGGTGGGAGGAGGAGCAGCAGCAGCTTTGCACGACGGGATGCAGACGGTTGTAGAACCCCGATGGGTAGGATCAGCTTGATCTGGGTCAGGGTGACATGTGTGCTGGCCCGAGGGCTGGAGGAAGCCCTTTCTGTCGGGGGGTGGATACAGGGTACCCTTAAGCAGACAGGGATCCAGAGGGCAAATTCCAGATCAGCTTCCTGGACATGGAGAGCTTGCCAGCAGGCCATTTAGAAGGCATTTGGTGGACAGCTTGTGAGACCTTCGGCTTGAATGAGAACCTTATGTGAGCCATTTCATTCACCTAATTCAGCTTATCTCTTATTATGGTCAGTTAGGAAGAGAGAAGCCCTCTCTCTGGGTTACAGATATTTGGGATTTCAAAGAAAACTGTGATTGACTGAGTGCAGTGAGAGGAGTGTCCTGTGGGAAGTTTTCCTTCACTGGGTCGATGGATACTGAGTCCCTCTGTGTTCCTGGCAGGGGCGGATTAAACAGGTGTGCCTCTGTCCTCCTGCAGGCTGTTGATTTGTATAATGGAGTGTCATTCAGGGACTAATGACAGTCCTGTGAGTCACTGAGTCATATCTGACTCATTTGCGACCCCATGGACTGTAGCCCACCAGGCTCCTCTGTCCATGGGATTCTCCGGGCAAGAACATTGCAGTGGGTTGCTATTCCCTTCTCCAGGAGATCCTCCCAAAGCAGGAGCCGAAGCCACGTCTCCCACCTTTGCAGGCAGATTCTTTACCATCTGAGCCACCAGGGAAGCCGCCCTGATAGCCCTGAGACCTCATCTGTTTTGAACCCTGGTTTCCAGGGGTTAGCATAGTCACGAGTCAGGGGCTTTCCGTACGGTGGTCAGAATTAACGGATTGGACACAGTTCAGTGTGACCTTGAATTTGAAGCATGACTGAGTTAGAACACTGACATTTGATAAGCTTGAGTTAGACTTTTCATCGGGGGTGGGCGGGGGGAGGATGCTTCAAGGGCAGAAAATTGTCCAGAGAAGTCTTAGTCCATTTGAGGACACTACCACCACTCTCTCCTTCCAGGGGATTGTCCCGACCCAGGGATCAAACCTGGATCTCCTGCATTGCAGGCATTCTTTATCATCTAAGCCATCAGGGAAGCCTGGAGAAGGCACAGCCATTGGCAGCATGGGCATCTTCTGAGCAGATTACTCAAAGGAGAGGGCCGTGGTGGTGCCCTTGAATGGTCTGAGACTTTTTCTCTGGATGGCCTTCTGCCCTTGAAGCATCACCATGGTTTCTTCATCCCAGAGGGACATTCTGAGCCAACACCCTTTTTCCAGATGCTGAGACGAGTTGATCTGGGGCCCATGTGGCCTCCTGGCTCAGAGCGCATGTGCTGGAGGGGAGGAGCTGGTTAGGCACCAGCAGGTCTGTGCTGAGTGCACTGCCAGGGGCTGGGACATAGCCGGGGAAGAGAGACGTGGTCCCTCCACTGATGAATCTCATTTCCCAAAGGGAAGCAACCCAGAAAGAAGTCAACAGGGTGTAAATAACATCACTCAAGCTCTGTGGGGTGCTAGGAAAGAAACACAGACAGGGCTGAATATGGAAAGAACAGTCTCTGGATGGGGTTGGCTAGGGCTGGTCCCTCCATGTGAGGAGAGAAATGAAGGATTGTTGTTGCTGAGTCATGTCCGACTCTTTGCCATCCCATGGACTGCAGCACACGAGGCTTCCCTGCCCTTCAGTCTCTCCCAGAGTTTGCTCAGATTCATGTCCATTGAGTCAGTGATGCTATCCAACCATCTCATCCTCTGCCACCCTCTTCTCCTTTTGCCTTCGGTCTTTTCCAGTGAGTCAGCTCTTTGCATCAGGTGGCCAAAGTATTAACATTGGAGCTTCAGCATCAGTCCTTCCAGTGATTCAGGACTGATCTCCTTTAGGATGGACTGGTTGTATCTCCTTGCAGTCCAACGGACTCTCAAGAGTCTTCTCCAACACCACACTTCAAAAGCATCAATTCTTCAGCACTCACCCCTCTTTATGGTCTGTCTCTCACATCTGCACATGACTACTGGACTGAAGGGTAGCTGAGACCTTCCCATCTCTTCTAATGTTCCGAGTAGGTCCCTCAGATCTCACTCGAGCGGGCTCCTTATTATTTCCTGCACGTTTTTCTCATCATTTTAGGTCCATTGTGGTGCTACCAACTTTGCATGTCAGGAAGTGTACTTACCCTGGGATACAAAAAGGGGTACCATGTGGTCCTTGAGCTCGGAACCCTCATTTCAGGAGGATAAAATGTAATTCTATTGATTCAGTAGTACATGGTAGATTACCATATTTCATCCAATCCAAGATACGGTTGATGATTGCATGAAAAGTACATTTTTCAGCTGCCTGAGTCTGTCCTATAGCAAAGAGCTGCTTGGGTCATTTCATCTGACGTCCGGGCAGTGGAGCAAGAGTTACCCCTGAGCTCACTGTAAATGCAGTGTGTGATGTGGAGTTCAGAAACGTTATCTTTTGGATTACAGAGCTGCGCACTGACACTCAGGTATGTGAAATGGTCTGGAGCTAGTCAGCACTGTTTTTTGGTTTAGTTGCCGTCATCTTAAGAAGTAGCATGAGATGTGTATCTTTTTAAGTTGAGACACTGAGATGCTGCTGTTCTTTGTGGTTCTCTGCTAGGCTCAAGAAGCGTGTCTGTCCTGTTATCTTATTGTGACGGCTCAGGATGGATGGAATTTTAATTGCGCAGAAGCATCAGACACTCTGGAAGGAGAGCACATCTAAGCCCCTTCAAGTTCTGTGGGGGATTCAGGGAGAAGGAGGGAACGGAAGCGAAGAGCACATATTTCATGATGACCAGAGAAGAGTAAGCAGTGTCAATATTTGGTTCAAGAGCTTTTCTGCTTTAGAAGAGCTCTTGTTGAACCATGTAAGGCAAAATAAACCCCACAAAGAGCGTTTTGAGGATGAGAGATCATAAAATATTCTAGCACAGTAGTCACAGGGCCATTAAAATCTTAAATACTCCGCGATGTGAAAAATGTCCCAAGCGAGGCTTCCCACACGGAGCGGGGTCAGCGTGGACAGCACATTTGGGTCTGTTTATCTCCGGTTGGAACGACACATGACTCCAGCCACATTGCATCTCATTACTGCTCGAGTGTGAAGTGTCCACTTGGAAAGAATGTGAGCTCCCACATGTGAGTGTTGCCGCGTTCCGAGATGTGGGGTCAGCAATGCGGCTGGATGCTTTTTAGGAGATTAGCATCCAACAGATTTTCTGCAAAGCCTGCTCAACACGTCCAGTTAACTGTCTGGTGCCAAGCTCCAGAGGCCCGGGGGCAGGAGGCCAGGGCCTCTCCCTGAGCTCCCCCCGCCCTGCAGACTTCCTCTCTCATCGGGGGAACAGGAGCTTTGCCTGCCGGTGACCGAGGCATAGCTATCCCACCCAGCTTGGTGACGCTGATTTCTCTTGTAGCGGCCACTTCCTAGCAACGTGGCAGAGTCTCAGCTTGTACTGCTCGCTGCACAACAGGCCAGTAATTGGGAGATGAGCTACTAGGGCAAGGGGTAACGACTTTATTCAGAAAGCCAGCCCATGAAGACAATGGTGAGCTCGTGCCCCAAAGAACCAGCTTGCCTGAGTTAGAATTTAGGCTTCTTGTAGACTAAAGTCAAACATTGCCTGGTTCCCATTGGTCTCTGGAGGGGAGTGTTCATTTCTTCCTTCTGCAGCCATTCACAGGGGGGCCTGGTAGGCTAAACAAGGCTTCCCAGGTGGCGCTAGTGGTAAGGTACTCACCCACCAGTACATGAGACGTAAGAGGCGAGGTTTTTGATCCCTGGGTGGAGAAGATCCCCTGGGGAAGGAAATGGCAACCCGTTCCAGTATTCTTGCCTGGAGAATCCCATGGGCAGAGGAGCCTGATTTGCAGAGAGTTGGACATGACTGAACTGACTTAGGACCAACAGAAACAAAGATATTTTAGCATAAGGTTCATTACCTGGGAGGCAGAGTCCCAAGAGTTGGGTCATTGTATATAAATTTAAGTTTATAGGCAACATCCCTTTAGTAATTACCTTGTAGTAGAAAACAAAAGGTTCCTCCTTATTACAGCAAGATTAGGTAACCTGTTGGATTGGCCCACGAAATTCGTTTGGGTTTTGAATGAACTTCTTGGCCAACCCAGTACAAGTTATACCCCCTTCTTTCTGTTTCTAGGATTGCTAACCAGCTGATTTCCTTGTGGACAGACATCTTTATAATCCTTTGCATTCTTATCCTGAAAATGTGTACACCTGAGTGACTATGCTCAGGTGTGGGTTGTAACTTCTTCCCTAGATTTTTGACTTGTAAGTGTATGGCTTTTGTGATTGTGCAAACGGATTCTATTAGCTGGATATTTTCTGTGATTCTAAGGAACACATACTTCTTCTGGGCCTGACATGTAGAAAAGAAAGTGATTTTAATAAAGGTAGGATTTCACTGTGGCCTATAGAGGATTTTTAGTACAGTTTGCCCTCTGTGTCCCTAGGTTCTGAATCCATAGAATCAACCAAGCTCAGATCCAAAATATCTGGGGGAAAAGAAATTCAGGAAGTTCCCAAAAGAAAACTTGAATTTGCTATGCCAGCAACTATTTATATATCATTTACATTGTATTTATTACAATTTGGGGCCTCCCTTGTGACTCAGCTGGTAAAGAATCCTCCTGCAATGCAGGAGACCTGGGCTTGATCCTTGGGTTGGGAAGATCTCCTGGAGAACGGAAAGGCTACCCACTCCAGTATTCTGGCCTGGAGAATTCCATGGACTGTATAGTCTAGGAGGTGGCAAAGAGTTGGACATGAGTGAGCAACTTTCACTTCGCTATTACAATTTTACACACCATTTACATTGTATTAGGTGTAAGCAACCTGAAAAAGTGAAGTGTGTTAGTCATGTCCAACTCTTTGTGGCCCCATGTACTGTGCCAATGGAATTCTTCAGGCAAGAACACTGGAGTGGCTTGCCATTTCCTTCTCCAGGGGATCTTCCAGACCCAGGGATCGAACCCAGGTCTCCTGCATCACAGGCAGATTCTTTACTGTGTGAGCCACCAGGGAAGCTAGAGATGATTTAAGTATCCAGGAGGATGTACACAAATTATTTGCAAATACTGTGCCATTTTATATAAAGAACTTGAGCATTGGAGGATTTGGGTATCCAGAGTGGGTCCTGAAGTCAGTAAATCCACGGATACCAAGGCCTTTCCCCAATTATCTTTTTCTTTCTTGGAGTTGAACCACTCTAAATATTTTACATCTTAATGAAATTATTTTCCACTTAGTCTATCTGTAACCGGATTACTTTTAAAACAAAAATGTAGTTTAGAATTAAGGTTTCATGCTTTATCCAGAGGCTGTTTAATCTGGTGTAGCTAGGCTGGTAGGAAAGGAAAAACTTCACCTGTCATGGGATGGGGAGGCATTGGCCTACCCCCCTCTCACCCCCATCTTCAGTTTAAATCATAATATGGAAACCAAAAGTTTCAGGAAGTCTTCATAACTTCCCGATGAAGGGATTCCATCATCTCCCTGCCATTACATTTCAACATTAACAACTATATACACATCTAATCTCAACATCCCTCGCTTCAGGTCGTCACTTCTCCACTTAATCTCCTAAGTGGGAAGCCGTGGGTCTTCCCCTTATGTAATGCTTTCCTTATGGCTATTGTTGAGGGAGAGAAAATAGTGCCCACAGGAGCCTTGTATGTCCTGTCCCATCTCTGCCCTTACCATACACACAGAGCAGTGGTTCTCCAAGCATGGTCCACAAGTCAGCCGCAGCAGCATCTTCTAAGGAATCATCATTAGATCTGCAACTTTTAGGCCCCTCCCCCAGGCCTCCTAAACAAGAGACTCAGGGCGAGGGGGAGGACCAGCAGTTTGTGTTTTAATAAGCTCTCCAGGTAATTCAGAGGCATGTTAAGTCTGAGAAGCCTTGCTATTAGAGGAAATTGGGGAGAGGCAGTCCCAAAGGGGAGAGGACGACCCAGACCACCCCAGGAAGGGCAGACTTCCTGTTGCTCCCTCTTGCTTCAGCTGCACCTTGAAGACAGGCGTGGAGGACTCCTTGGTGGTCCAGTGGCTGAGACTCCATGCTCCCAGCGCAGGGGACTTGGGTTTGATCTGTGGTCAAGGAACTAGATCCCGCATGCTGCAACTGAGGATCTCACATGCTGCAGCTAAAACCTGCTGGAGCCAAATAAATAGATAAATATTTTAAAAAGTCAAGCATGGAACGCAGCCCTGCTCAGCCCTGTGCCTGTGAATGATACCAGTTCTTTTTTGTGTTACTAACCAACAGGTTTTAAATAAAATAAGTTTGCATGTAAAGGATTGCACTTAAGTCAGCTCATGCTTTGGGTTGGTAGAAGACAAACTTCTGGAAAATCTGCACACTTAGGAATAGGCAGGTGGAGAAAACATTTGTCAGGTAGACCAGTTGGCCGTGTTGTTCTGTTGCTGGGAAGCTGCTCAGTGCCTCTGGGGGGAGGTGGGGACTCCTGCAAATGTGCCCAAACCAACTGCTTTGAGTTCCTGTGCTGCTATTAAGACTGTAAGCTCTGAATTGTCCGTGTTCAACTTTGAATTTATTCTTAGAATATAGGAAATTGAAAGACCTGACTAGTCTCTGAAACCTCTCCCTTCTGCCTTTCCAGCAGGCACCAAACTTGTCAGAATTTATTCACCCCGACAGAGCAAACCAGGCACATGTCCAGTTACTGGGGTCAAAACCATCCTCTTCCCATTAGCACTTCTGTGCCTTGAGATGCTGGAGAGCTTGCGATCATGGGCGAATCCAGGACTGATCTCTTTTTAAGTTCTTTGGCAAGGGCCCTGCTGCTTCTCACGAGCGTGTAATACAGAAACACGTCTCTTTTAATGTCTATGATGATACAGATTTAAGAGCAAAGGCTTTAACGTTCATCCTTTAAAAACTTCTGGCTTGAGTTTCTTTAAATGGGCCTCTCTGGTAGCTTTCTTGTGACCTGTAATAACGCATTGGAATGAGTGGGAAATAGATATCACATGTTTCCTGGGCCTTCCTCGGGTCTGTGGCTGCCTGTCGTTCAAGGGGTTAATGGTGTCCACGCCTTCTTTCTGTTTGTGTGATGAGGGATGAGCGAGATGTGCCTCTTGCCCTCGACCCAGGTTTGTGGGAGATTAGCTGTTCTAAACAGAAATGGAAGAACAGCCCAGAAGAATTGGAGAAAGAATGCGTAGCAGCGGCAACAAGAATTTTTTCCCCCCGCGTGTGGCTGTATAGAGGCGGAAGGGGATGAAGCGTGGTTTAGAAATTAAATGCAGACTAACTGCTCTTCTCCTCTGAGAACGGCCAGAAAACATTTAATCCAGGAGATGCTCTGGACCACGGACTGCATCCCACCCACTGCCATTCGGCGGAAACTTTCATACTGTGAAACAGTTGGACATGGTTATTACTGCAAAGGCTGTTGGTTGTTTTTTTTAGGCTTTAGAGCCCAATGGGCAGACAGCGTGTGATTGTGTTTGAATTTCTACTACGCTGGGCTTGAGAAAAAGGCTGTGTACAAACCAGCCTAATTGGCCTGAATGCTTCAGAAGTCTTTAGGGAATAAAACATCAAAGACAACAAAAATGTAGGGAAATGGAATCCAATCATGAAGATGTGTTACTTCTCCCAAATCTCTTATACTGTGAAGCCACTTATCCCTGCATTTGTGCACTGAGCAAATATTTGATGGCTGCTTGTTATGAAAGCAAAGGCATTGCTAGCCCAGTTTTTAAGCCATTTAAAAAAATATAGATCTCTATTTCCACTGCCTGCTCTATAGATTCCCAAAGTTAGATCTAAATTTCTTGGTTAATTGTATGTATTGATAGGAAAAAATAGATAAAAATATACATTTATCTGGTCTGAAGGCCCATCTAGTCAAGGCTATGGTTTTTCCAGTAGTCAGGTGTGGATGTGAGAGTTGGACTATAAAGAAAGCTGAGCACCAAACAATTGATGCTTTTGAATTGTGGTGTTGGAGAAGACTCTTGAGAGTCCCTCGAACTGTAAGGGGATCCAACTAGTCCATCCTAAAGGAAATCAGTCCTGAATATTCATTGGACGGACTGATGTTGAAGCTGAAACTCCAATACTTTGGCCACCTGATGCGAAGAACTGACTCATTGGAAAAGACTCTGATGCTGGGAAAGATTGAAGGCAGGAGGAGAAGGGGATGACAGAGGATGAGATGGTTGGATGGCATCACTGACTCAATGGACATGAGTTTGAGTAAATTCTGGGAAATGGTGATGGACAGGGAGGCTTGGCGTGCTGCAGTCCATGAGTTCACAAAGAGTTAAACACGAGTGAGCGACTGAACTAATTGATAGGGAAAAATAGATAAAAATATATATTTATCTGGCTCCATGAAGAATGAGACATTTTCTTTTTGCCAAGTGGCTCATCTTATCCATCATCAATAATAAAATGGTGCTGCTCAAGTTATGTGACCGCCAGCCTGTCAGAAAACAGCTTCAAAGCATCTTGGAATTCCTAAAGCCCCAAGGGGCATTCAAGAAGTTCAGCTCAGTAGCCTGAATGTACAGATGAGAACAGGAAGCTGAGCTCAAGCGGCCGTCCCAAGGCTTTAGAGGCAGCTGGGCAAGCACAGGGGCCTCATCACCCCCCGTAGGGTGGCTGCTCCACTGCCCCAAATGTGTCTGAGGCACTGACTGGGTTCTGGCCTCCGTGCTGAACTTAATGCCTAACACGGTAAAGAAATACAAAGTCACCACTCTGGAGTAGCTCATGGTGTTTCTTTCTGTCTTAGATCTTTCTTCCTTGAGGGCTGCAGAGTGGAAACGCAAAGTGTGAAAATTAACTGTTAGGAAGGGTATTTTCCAAAGGATTCATTCTGTGTAATAGTGTCCCTCGTATTTTCCTAAACGTGTAAAGCAAGAAAATATATGTGTATCTTTTTTATTTAAAAAAAATAGTTTGATTTTTGTTTTAATTGAAGTTTAGTTGGTTTACAATGCTATATTTTAGGTGTACAGCAAAGTAATTCAGTTACACAAACATATACATATATATTAGTTCAGTTCAGTCCCTCAGTCATGTGTGACTTTTTGGGACCCCAAAGACTGCAGCACTCCAGGCCTCCCTGTCCATCACCAACTCCCAGAACTTGCTCAAACTCATGTCCATTGAGTCGGTGAGGCCATCCAACCATCTCATCCTCTGTCATCCCCTTCTCCTCCTGCCTACAATCTTTCCCACATCAGGGGTTTTTTCTAATGAATCAGTTCTATGCATCAGGTGGCCAAAGTATTGGAGCTTCAGCATCAATCCTTCCAATGAACATTCAGAGTTGATTTCCTTTAGGATGGACTGGTTTGATCTCCTTGCAGTCCGAGGGACTCTCAAGAGTCTTCTCCAACACCACAGTTCAAAAGCATCAATTCTTCAGCTCAGCTTTCTTTATGGTCCAACTCTCACATCCATATATGACTACTGGAAAAACTATAGCTTTCACTAGATGGACCTTTGTCAGCAAAGTAATGTCTCTGTGTTTTAATAGGCTGTCTAGGTTGGTCATAGCTTTTCTTCCAAGAAGCAAGCATCTTTTAATTTCATGGCTGCAGTCACCAAATCTGCAGAGATTTTGGAGGCCAAGAAAATAAAGTCTGTCACTGTTTCCACTGTCTCCCCATCTATTTGCCATGAAGTGATGGGACCAGAAGCCATGATCTTTGTTTTTTGAATGTTGAGTTTTAAGCCTATATATATATACATGCATGTGCTTTTTCAGGTTCTTTCTCCTTGTAAGTTATTACAAAATACTGAGTAGAGTTCCCTATGCTATACAGCAGGTCCTTATTGGTTATCTATTTTATATACAGCAGTGTACATATGTTAATCCTAAACTCCTAATTTATCCCTCCCCACCTTTTCCTCTTTGGTAACCATAGTTTATTTTCTGTGTCTGTGGGTCTGTTTCTCTTTTTTATGTAAATTGTGTCATTTTTAAAATTTTTAAAAATTATTGTATTTTTTGGACCATGCTCTGTGGCTTGCAGGATCTTAGTTCCCCATGCAGGAGTTGAACTTGGGCCCTCGGCAGTGAGAGGAGAGTGCTAACCACTGTTCCACCAGGGAATTTCTAACATACTTTTTTTAGATTCTACATATGAGTGATACACTTGTCCTTCTCGTCTGACTGACTTTGCTTAGGCTGATAACTCTCTAGGTCCATCCCTGTTGCTGCAGATGGCATTATTCCACTCTTTTTAATGACCGAGTAATGTTCCACTGCGTATACATACCCATCTTCTGTATCCATTCATCTGTCTACGGACAGTTAAGTTGCTTCCAAAAGTACATGTCGTCTTGTGAGAAGGGGAATCTCAGAGTGTATGAGAGGGGCCACCCCTTGGCCAGCAGTGACTCTTGGGGATGGAGTTTCTGAGATGAAATGGGCTTCTGGTGTATTCCATGGGGGTAGCAACCATGTGAAGTCCAACCACTGGGCCTGGAGCTCTAACCTGACCCGAGGCATGCTTTGAAACCCTGGGTCTGAAGCAGGGCCCCCACACCCCACCCCACCCCACCCCACCCCTCCCCACCCGATGTAATTTTCCCCTGATTGGGAAGTGCCATGTTGAAGACTTGAAAAGTACACTTTCAGCTCAGTTAAGCTCATGCTTTGTGGCTAAAGAGTCCCATTTGTTCGACGATGCAGCTCATGCTAAATGGTGTCAAAGGTCGTGGGTAAGCGGACTGCTGTCCTCTTCAGGCGGTGTCAGCTGCCCTGTGTCCCAGCCCCGACATGCTCCCAGATGCCCTGTTATCGTGGCAGTGATGCTGCCCATCTACTATCCTCGCTCTGCTCCTGTGCCCGGACATCCCCTCCTGGATGCCCCGCACTTCTGGCTCCCCTGGTGGGGGAAATGGGGGTCCCCAGGGTCCAGGTCTTGGAGCCAGCGTCAGGTGGACATGGGAGTTCGCAGGGGCTGAGACTCAGCGTATGTGGTGTGTCATGGAATGGGAAACACTTGCTTGAGGGATGAGATGATGGGAGGGGGAGACAGCAGGTACAGGCAAGGACATGGGAAAAGACTGGGAGGAAGGTCTGACTTGCGGGCATCACTGTTGGCCTGGTAACTGGTTGCCATGGGGATGGGTCCCTTGATGGGGCAGGTGTCCCCTAGAGAGAAGTATTTCCAGGAAAGCCCCTACTGACCCCCTCTCTACCTGAGACAGCATGATCTGGGAGGCAGTTTGTAAAGCACTCAGCATCCTGAAACGGGGTCTAAGTTCAGGGTAGTGTTCTGTAACTTACCGGTAACACAGGGTATAATTTGACCTAATAGATTCCAGGTCTCCTCGTTGTGTGTCTAACATAAATTCATGTGCCTTCTCTCTGCGCTTGGTTATGCTTCTCCAGGTAAACTTCTGCAGAGATGAGACGTCTTTCTACAGATACCTCCTATGATGGAAGCACCTAGTTTTCTCTTTGGGCTGTAAAAGCCGTCAGTGATGAAAATACTTACCTGTTTGTTTTTCAACTGGGATTGCTAACTAAGTGGGGAAAAAAGTATGTATGAAAATTGCTGCCCTCCAAATGTCTATGAGAGCGCAGGGCGGTGCCTCTGCTGAGCTCTGTGCAAACACAGGCAGGTGTTCAAGTGAGGAGAATAGGGCGGGAGAGCAGACCAAGGGCCGAGACTCCAAACTCAGCATCGGCTTAGTGGTTCTGGGTTAGATCACGGCTTGGTACACTTGATAGACTTTGATAGAGCTGCGTTACAACTGGATGGAGACAATGGGAGGACTTTAGGGAGAAGAAATGGGGAATCTGTTTACTTATTCTCAGGACCAATAGTGAATTGGCTCCAGACAACAAGTATCTAATCTTTTTCAGTCTTGGAAAAAGGTTCCTTTTCTTCTCAGTACCTAAACTTTTTCAATCTTGGAAAAAGGTTCCTTTTCTTTGCTGAAAGAACCCTATCCATACCAGCTCCCATGAACATTGGCCTGAACCTCAGATGCGTTTTGAAATTCAGCAGTCTTAGGCAACAGGAAGTTTTTTCATTTTCTTAGATTTTACCTTATTTTTAAAATTTTTATTGAAGTATAGTTGATATGTACTTTGTGTTAATTTCTGCTGTACAGCAAAGTGATTCCATTTACATATAGACATTCCTTTCATATTCTTTTTTGCTATGGTTTATCATAGGATATGGACTATAGTTCTCTGTGCTATACAGTAGGATCTTGTTGTTTAGCCATCCTGTTTATAATGGTTTGCATCCACTAATCTCAAACTCCCCCTCTTGGCAACCATAAGTCTCTTCTCTATGCCTGTGAGTCAGCTTCTGTTTTGTAGATAGGTTCATTTGTGTCTAATTTTAGATTCCCTGTGTAAGTGATATCATGTAGTGTTTGCCTTCCTGGCTTCACTGGGTGTGATAATCTTCAGGCGCATCCACGTTGCTGCAGATGGCATTACTTCATTCCTTTTGGTTGCTGAGTAATATTCCATCGTGTATATACACCGCTTCTTTACCTCTTCATCTGTCAATGGGCATTTAGCTTGTTTTCATGTCTTAGCTATAGTAAATAGTAGCCAACAGGAATTTAAAAAAATTAAGCTGTTACAAACTGCAATAAAATAAAGGTAATTATTTAGTGGGTCCCTGGATGGAAAAATACATCCTAAGTAAAGTGATAGGAAATTGTATTCTATATAGATATGTTACATATACATATTTCTTATACGTAAGGAAATATACCTATATGTTAAACTACATAAAAACTTAAAACATGTCAAAATATAATTAAAATTATACAAATACCTTAGTGATACTATCTCTTTGGTTTCTTTGTTGCAAATACAGCAAGCAACAAATAAGACCAAAAGCTGCTTTTATTGTGAATCCATAAATATCATGAAGAAAAATACTAAAATTGAATTTAAAATATGCAAAAGTCACCCAAAAAACATTGAGAAATGTGTGTCTGTGGTGTATTTTCAACAATTATTTCTCAATATGATGCACACCCACTTGTAAGCACCCACATGAGCACTCTCTTCCAGGTCTACACTTTTTTTCTCAGCAAATTTCCCTGGGAATGGTGTAACTGTCCTTGTACTTATTTTCAGTGATCATTGAGAAGGTCAAATACCATCCTTGATGTGGTTAAAAGATCTTAATACCACACATTTTTTTAAAAGAATTTTTTTACATGGACCATTAAAAAAATCTCTACTGAATTTGTTACAATCTTGCTTCTGTTTTGTGTGTTGGTTTTTTGGCCCTGAGGCTGGTGGGATCTTAGCCCACTGACCAGGGATCGAACCCGCACCCCCTGCATTGTAAAGCAAAGTCTTAACCACCTGGGCTGCCAGGGAAGTCCCAGCACCATGCACTTTGTGCATCACTGGCTTTCTTTCCCTTTCCCCAGCTTTCTGATTTACTAGTTTTTGTCCTGATGTATGATTTCACTTTGTAGACCACCTCCACTACATTTGGCATGCTGCTGCTGCTAAGTCGCTTCAGTCGTGTCCGACTCTGGGAGACCCCATAGACGGCAGCCCACCAGGCTCCCCCGTCCCTGGGATTCTCCAGGCAAAATTTGGAATGACATAAGTTTTAAGTACATCATTATCCATAGCATTTGTCTTCAGTTAACCTTTGGGATCCCCTTGATTCTGTGCACCTGAGTTGTGAATAGTCAATAGCTGTGAATAGCCGGTGCGTCCTTCACGCCTCACGCCTCACTCCCATGCGGCCCTCTCTGCTCCCCTCCCCTGATCCAGCTGGGGCTCAGAGTGAAAGCCCAGCTGTTCTTGTTCTTGTTTGGCCACCTGGTGGCCATTGTAGGGGAAAGAAAGTGACAGTGAAGTCGGACGGTCGCGTCCAACTCTGCAACCCCGTGGGGGCTACACCCCATGGGCTGTAGCCCCCCAGGCTCCTCTGTTCGTGGGATTTTCCAGGCAAGGGTACTGGAGTGGGTCGCCATTTCCTTCTCCAGGGGATCTTCCCAACCCCGGGATCAAACTCGGGTCCCCTGCGTTGCAGGCAGATGCTTTACCCTCTGATGCACCAGGGAAGCCTCAGGGACATCCTGCTGTTCTGATTCTTTATCCTAGAACAAGACCAGGCAGCTAATCCTGTCCTCCCACCGACTTTCTGGGCTGTGCTTCATCTTCTCCGTTTATAGATGGGGAAGCAAAGAGCTCGAGTAACTTGCCCAAGATCACTAATTGTAGAAACGACAAGAGCTAAGATTTGAACCCAAGTCAGACAGTGTTCTGCTGCTTGCTGTTGTTGCTAAGTCATGTCTGACTCTCTCTAACCTTGTGGACTGTAGCCCACCAGGCTTCTCTGTCTTGCCACTATCTCTGCTGCCATATAACCAATTATCACACATTTAGGGGCTTAAAACAACATCCACTTGTTAGCTCATTGTTCTGTAGATCATAAATCTGGGGCTCTTGGCTGGCCTGTTTAGGGTCTCTTAAGACTGAAATGAAATACTGGTCAATCTAGTTTCTTCTATGAAAACTCTTGGAGAAGCATCTACTTTGAAGCTTGTCCAGGTTTTGGGAAGAAGGTATTTCCTTGTGGTTGTAGGACTGAGGTCCCCATTTTCTTGCTTGCTGTCAGCCAGGGCTGCTCTGGATTCTGGAAGCCTCAACAGACTGTCTCTCCCTCCATTTTTAGAGCCGATAATGACATCCTGCCAGGAGTTACTCTGATTTCATCTTTTGCCACCAGTTGGAGAAAACTTTGCTTTTAATGGGCTCCTGGGCCTAGATTAAGCCCACATGGATAATAGTCTTCATCCTGATTAACTTTAAATCAACTGATTTGTGGTGGTTTACTCAAGTCGTGTCTGACTCTGTGGCCCCATGGACTGTGGTTCCCCAGGTTCCACTGTTCATGGGATTTTCCCAGGCAAGAATACTGGAGCTGGTTGTCATTTCCTTCTCCAGAGGATCCTCCTAACCCAGGATTAAAACTGCATCTCCTGCGTTATAGGCAGTCTCTTGCATTGCAGATGGATGGATTCTCTACCAACTGATCACCAGTGAAGCCTTAACTACATCTGCAAAATCCTTTTGATAGGTAATATAACCATGGCTTGATATCTCCTCCTATTTTCAGTCCTGGGGATTTAGGAGATTTAGGCATTTGCCTAAAAAAGGCCAAAAGTGCTCAACTTTTTTTTTTTTTTTTGTCCTTAAGATATTTCTTGTGTTCCTCATTTCTTTCTGTCCTTCACCACCTTCTGCTGTTCTTCAGTTTTATTTCAGATATTTTTTTTTATCCTTTCACATAAAGCACACATATCCTCTTAATCTTATCTTTTGTCATCTCTGAGTTCTTTGTGGCTTAGGGTGGCACAGTGGTAGAGAACCCACCTGCCAGTGTAGGAAGGCAAGAGATGTGGGTTTGATCTCTGGGTTGGGAAGGTCCCCTGAGGAGGGAATGGCAACCCACTCTGTTATTCTTGCCTGGTAATCCCATGGACAGAGGAGCCTCAAGGACTTCAGTCCATGGAGTCGCAAAGTCGGACATGATTGAGCACACGTGCAGGCTGAATTCTTCAGCAGCAACAATAGGGAGCTTCTCTCTCCATCTTTCTCGTTAAACTCTTTCCTCAGGCCATGGGATGGAGACACATGGATGCTACTGATCCCCTAGTGCCCTCAGCTGGCAGGAACCAACGTGTCTCATCTCGGTTACCTGTTTGGAATAAAAAATGAGCTCATTTAAATATTTTTCAAGATACTCAGATTGTGTGATGCCAAGCTTCAAGTTACCTATTGTGATATGATTTGTTCTTTCCTTTCTTGGGTCTTTTCTCTCCTGATAAGACCAAGAACTCCTGGGATTTAATCAAGGGATCACCTGTGGATTCTCTGGCTAAGTAATCAGAGCCTGTACTCCCAGTCCTTCCTGGAAGCTGTGGTACCAAAACACTGATGATTGATGGATGTGGGGATAATGTTGGATGAGTGGCAACTACCTGGATGCATGCAGAATAGCAGAGAGGCTAAAAAGCGTGGACTGTGATTAAAAAACGTTTATGTGGACTGAAATTCTGGCTTTGACACTGATAAGCTTTGGGAATCTGGGCAGGTTTCCCATCAGTAAATAAGAATGATATTGCTGTTGCTGTTCCATTGCTAAGTCGCGTCCGACTCTTTGCGACCCCATGAATAGCAGCACACTAGGCTTCCCTGTCCTTCACTATCTCCCGGAGCTTGCTCAAACTCATGTCCATTGAGTCAGTGATGCCATGAAACCATCTCATCTTCTGTTGTCCCCGTCTCCTCCTGCCCTCAATCTTTCTTGCCATCAGGGTCTTTTCCAGTGAGTTGGCTGTTCACATCAGGTGGCCAAAGTATTCGAGCTTCAGCATTAGTCCTTCCAATGAAGGATGGACTGGATGGATCTCCCTGAAGTCCAAGGTACTCTCAAGAGTCTTCTCCAACACCACAGTTCAAAAGCATCAATTCTTCAGCTCAGCTTTCTTTATGGTCCAACTCTCACATCTGTACATGACTACTAGAAAAATCATAGCTTTGACTATATGGACCTTTGTCGGCAAAATCATGTCTCTGCTTTTTAATACACTATCTAAGATTGTCATAGCTTTTCTTCCAAGGAGCAAGCATCTTTTAATTTCATGGCTGCAGTCACCGTCTGCAGTGGTTTTGGAGCCCAAGAAAATAAAGTCTGTCACTGTTTCGTAGTTGCAAAAAATGAATTAGATATTTGCAGATGCCCCTCCCTGCTTGACACCTAATAGGTGTTCAGTAAAATGCTGCTATTATTGCTTTTGCTGCTAAGAATGAATAATGACAATAGCAATGCCATAGTCTTTTTGAAATTAAACTGCAGTGAAGCATTTCAAAGGTGAACATGATTGGAGAATGGTCATATAGTTGTAAATTAATACTAAATTTAAAAAAATAGTAAGTACTGTAGTGAGGTCTTTAAGAATGGAGGGAAATGGCTAAATTCATTCGCATTGTAATTAATCCAGAGCATTTCACAACAAAGATGTGCTTAGTATCAGCATCTTCCTTTGTCTCTCCGGTTGCTGGATTTCCCAGCACAACCCATTTATCCAAAAATAGAATAAGAGGTAGCATAGAAATAGTAGTTCTGTGAAAGTGAACGTGGTAGTCTCTTAGTCATGTCCAACTCTTTGCAACCCTGTGGACTGTAGCCCCCCAGGCTCCTCTGTCCATGGGATTTCCCAGGCAAGAGTACCAGAGTGGGTTGCCATTCCCTTCTCCAGGGCATCTTCCTGACCCAAGGATCGAATCCTGGCCTCCTACATTGCAAGCAGATTCTTTACCTTCTGAGCTACTGGGGAAGCCCCATACCTAATGGTTGGCAGGGCATTTGTTAATCATTTGTGCATCAACGGCGCTTAAGCTGTGTTTGTCGGCTGGGTGGCTGCAGTCAGAATCTGAGACATTTGGAGTGCGAAGAGAAAGAGGGTGCTTTTACCTTAAACATCTCCCACAGTGAGGGCCTACAGAAGTCCTGCCCTCTGGGTTGCAAAGTCATCAGTTAGTAGGATGCTTGAGGGGCTTGTGTATATGTTTTCCTGAAGGGTGTTTTAAGAAAGGAAGAGAAAAGAAGGGAAGAATAATCATATGTAAAATAGACAGCTAATGGGAAGTTGCTGTATACCACGGGGAGCTCAGCCCAGTGCTCTGGGACAACCTAGTGGGGTAGGAGGTTAGGAGGGAGGCTGATTCATGCCGATGTATGGCAGAAACCAACATAGCACTGTAAAGCAATTATCCTCCAATTAAAAATAAATTTGCTTTTTAAAAAAAAGAGGGGAAGAAAAGAGGTGAGGAAGAGGACAGTGTTAACATTTGTGTGACACCTGCATCTTCAGTTGAGTCCTCACCACCGTTGCCAGAATAAATGTCCTCCCTATTTTAAAGGTAAGTAAGAAATTTAGAGGTCAGATAACTCTTCAAGGTCACACATCAGTAAGTGGTAGAGCTGGAATTTCAACCCAGATCTGTCTGACTACAGAAACCTGTGGGTTTCCCACTGGTATATGACTTTGGATTCTGGCCCAAAGTGAAATGCCTAATTAGGAAAGATTATATTTTCTGTGTATGCTGACCTTTATTGTAGACCAATTAATGAAGCTCTTAAGAACTGGTTGTGTTTATTAAAGGGCGTTAACACATCAGAGTACAGTCTGTTTTGTTGGTGGTGGTTTTCAGCTTTACCTTTTGCCCCTAATGCCCAGTTTTCCTAGAGGAGTTATATATTAGGTTAAAAAAAAAGAAAACCACTATGATATCAGAGGAAAGTTCTATAGAATGCAAAAACTTTATTCCTCTACGATTTCTAATACTGGTTATTAGCTGATTGGTCTTTTATTGTGGTAATACTTCAGTGACTAAGAGCAGATCCTTCAGTTAACCAGTATCTATTATATCGAACTCTACGGAGGAAAGAAAGTGAAATTCAGAAAGAGGAGGGATAAATTAGGAGCTCAGGATTAATATAAACATTACGCTTCTATGTATAAAACAGATAGTCAGCAAGGTCCTACTGTATAGCATAGGGAACTTGATATTTTGTAGTAACCTATGAGGGAAAAGAATCTGAAAAAGAATCTATGTATAAAATATATAGGAAGTGAAAGCCTCTCAGTCGTGTCTGACTCTTTGTGACCCCGTGGACTATACAGTCCATGGAATTCTCCAGGCCAGAATACTGGAGTGGGTAGCTTTTCCCTTCTCCAGGGGATCTTTCCAACCCAGGGATCGAACCTGGGTCTCCCACATTGCAGGCCAATTCTTTACCAGCTGAGCATACATATATTTATCATTTTGCTGTAGTAACAGCATTGTAAGCCAACTATACTTCACTAAAAAAAAAAAAAAGAAAAAGCCAAGATTATCACTCTCCAGAAACGAGCTTCTAGGCAGGTGCTTGGCCAAGGAAGCCTTCAGTCTAATTTAAAATGACGCCTTGCCCATGAACTTGACAATTTGCAGAGTGCTCTTTACATGTGTGAATGAGCTCATTTGATTCTTATATTTTGTGTGTGTGTGTGTGTGTATGTGAGAGAGAGGGGAGAGGTGTGTACTGTGTCTTCGAGATTCTTTCAACCAGATGTTATTTTCTTCTGTCCTTATTTCTCAGGGGGAGCTAATAATACAGACGTTATGTAGGAGCCACAGTCATCAGGGGGTGATGTATGTTTATTAAGGCAGAAAACCTGCCTTGTGTTTTAAAGCTGAATTAGAAGTGTTTCTTAAAATTTTACTGAACCTTCAGCTGACTTGAATACTGGGTCTTCCCCACCCTCTCCTGTCATGATAGACCTGGAGCATTTTGGTTGAGAGAGTAGTATTGAAACACACATTACCATTTGTAAAAGAGTCAGTGGGAAGTTGCTGTATGAGGCAGGGAACCCAGAGCCTTGCTCTGTGAGGACCCAGAGGGGTGGGATGGGGAGGGACGTGTAAGAGGGAGGGAGCATGTGTGTGCCTGTGGCTGCTTCACATTGATGGAGACCAGAAACCATCACGATAGTGTCAAGTCATTATCCTCCAGCTAAAAATAAAATAAAAAGCAACACAGCCTTGGGAAGAAGGGGCTTTGGGAATCATCCTGCTGAGAAGTGCGGAAGCAGAAGTCCGGAATGCCAGGCCATGTGCCCTCCGTGACTCACCAGCCAGTCCCGTCTGTCATGGGCCGTCGGCCACGTTATGGGGCCGACAGGTGAACACAGCCAGGTCATGTCTCCATGCCCACACGTTGTTTGTTTAACACATTTGTAACTGGACTCTTTCCTTAAATTTTTTTAAGAGCATGAAATAGACCAAATCCGTGGCTTAGACTATTTTGTTCTGCTGATTTTTCTCAGAATTTACGCAACACGAAGATCAAAAATAAGCAAATATGTGCAAATTAGTCCAGTGTTCCTAATCTCACTGCTGTGGAAGTATTAAAAAAGTGTTCCAAAGATTGCTTTTGTAAGACGAACAGCATCAAGCTTGTTTTATACTTTGGGGACATTTTATGAAGGGGATTTGGGGAAAAAACAAGAGATTTTGGATTCTTTATTACTCCTTGTAGGATCATGTTCTTTCACTTGTTACCATCACTTGTGAATCAGAATCAGCGCCTCTAATTCTGATTTGGGGAGTTTTCCCCCCAAAGTTGCCAGCAGCTGTGGGCGGTCACTGACATCTTGATGTGAGCTGTGCGTTCTTGATGACTGGTCTTCACTGTGACCTGAAGCTTTTCAAGGTTCCCTTTCTCATGGACACTGTCTATGATTAAACACCAGTCACAGACCAGCCCCAAAGGGAAGTGCTCCCAGCAGGTGTGGAGCCCTGACTTTCTTCTCTTCAAACAAGGAGCTGCCACCCAGAGCTTCAGTTAGTTCAGTTGCTCAGTCGTGTCCTACTCTTTGTGACCCCATGGACTGCAGCACGCCAGGCCTCCCTGTCCATCACCAACTCCCGGAGTTCACCCAAACTCATGTCCATCGAGTTGGTGATGCCATCCAGCCATCTCATCCTCTGTCATCCCCTTCTCCTCCCACTTTCAATCTTTCACAGCATCAGGGTCTTTTCCAATGAGTCAGTTCTTCACATCAGGTGGCCAAAGTATTGGAGTTTCAGCTTCAGCATCAGTCCTTCCAATGCACATTCAGGACTGGTCTCCTTTAGGATGGACTGGCTGGACCCAGAGCTTGGGCTCCTGGAATTTGGCCCCATGTCCCTTGTCTTCAGAGTGAACAGGGAGTGGAGCTGCTTGTGAAATCCAGTGTCAGCTGCAACTGTCAGGGTCTACCTGGGTCAGAGGTTACGTGCAGACATGTTGATAATATTGAAAAAAGGAAAAGGCCGTCACAATACGGGGAAAGGCGGTCCTTTTAATGAGCCGATGTTGCCTTTTATAAGAAAAAACACATGAAATTGGCAAGACGCTCTTTTCCAGTTTCAGAGAGGGATATGCAAAGTCTTACCAGGGAAGGACCTGAGAACATGAACCATTCGAGGAAGAAACCGTGCTCATGATGACGAAGTGCACTGTGAGAAGTGGCTGGAGCATAAAAGGAGGGAAGGAAGGGGACCTGCTATGGTGTGGAGTACATGGGCAGAGGCAGAGCCGAAAAGGCTTGTGTGTGTGTGAGTACATGTGTGCGGACACGTGTGATGTCTAATCCAGGTAACTTCGAGAGTCTGAGCTTTACTGGAGTAGATGTCCCAAAGCAGTATGATGACCAGCCATCCACGTTGGCCTGGACCGATCCTGGTTTTAGCCCTCAAAGGTCCGTGTCCTAGAAAACCCCTCAGTCTCAGGCAAACTCAAGTGGTAGGTCCGTGGCCCTCTTATTTATAGGTTCGTCTTTCAGGTCCCTTTTCATCCTTCCCTCACGGCATTTTGTTTGAGGCAGGGCCACGAGAAGGAATGACAAGAAGGGCCTCCTCAGAAGGTCATTCCCAACCCTCCTGTCGCCCTCCTCCCCGCAGTTCTGGTCCTGGTTTCTCGTTTTGACCCTGCCTGCTCCCTTTCACAGAGCTTCCCCTGTGGCTCAGTGGTAAAAAAAAAGAAAAATCTGCCCGCCAATGCAGGAGATCCAGGTTCAATCCCTGGGTCAGGAAGATGCCCCTGGGGAAGGGGATGGCTGCCCACGCCAGTATTCTTGCCTGGAGAATCCCATGGACAGAGGAGCCTGAGGGGCTACAGTCCACGGGGTCATGAGAGTCAGACACGAGAGCACGCATGCGCAGTCCCGCTGCCAAGGTGGTCCAGCCAGGAGCAGGACGAAGGGAACTTCAGAGACGGCGCGGACGCTGGTGTCTGAACTGAGGCCATGCCACAGAGGCTACAGATCCTTCCAGAACACTCAGGGAGCCTTGGGACGCCCTGGCCACCTCTGTTTCCAAGCTCAGTTGAGTGGACTTCCTTCTTGGTCTCGAAGGAGTATAAAGGGCCAGCTTCCTTTGCTCTTTCTTGTTGGATCTCTACCAGCCAGGCCAGACTCTTCCCACCCTGGTGTCACACTGCCGTCCCTTGTTCTCGCCCTCCCGGGTGGCGAAGGCCTTTCCGTGTGTCCATCTTCCCAGTTAGCCTTTCTCATCATCAGGATGGGCCAGGTTGGTCACCGCCTGGAGGGGCAGTGGAAATGCCCATGTCAGCCTGGCTTAACCTGAGGACAAGTTACTTCATTCGTGGCTTATTTTGTGCTAGGCTCCTCACTGCCTCCATGGAGCATTTGAAGGCTCTAAAAAGACAAAGGTTACAACCCAGCCCATGAATTGCACTCATCACTGGAGGCTCTGGCGGCAGGTTTTGAGGGAAAGGTCCTGATGCTCTAGGGTGGTGTGAATATTACTCGTGACTTGTCTGCATTCCTTTCGTACTGTTCAATGCTTCTGAACTGTGGTGTTGGAGAAGACTCTTGAGAGTCCCTTGAACTACAAGGAGATCCAACCAGTCCATCCTAAAGGAGATTATTCCTGGGTGTTCATTGGAAGGACTGATGCTGAAGCTGAAACTCCAATACTTTGGCCACCTGATACGAAGAACTGACTCATTAGAAGAGACCCTGATGTTTGGAAAGATTGAAGGTGGGAGGAGAAGGGGACAACAGAGGATGAGACGGTTGGATGGCATCACTGACTCGATGGACGTGAGCTTGAGCAGGCTCCGGCAGTTGGTGATGGACAGGGGAGCCTGGCGTGCTGCAGTGCATGGGTTCACAGAGTCAGACACGACTGAGCGACTGGACTGAAATGTCCTCATTCTTACTCTCCTTTGGACTTGGTTTGTCTGGTTTTTGCCAATACCAGGCAGGAAGAGAAAAAGTAAGGGGAAAACTGATGTGAGTGAACCAGGCTAAGCATCTGGTGGTACCTACGGCACATGGGCCCCACCTCCTGTGTTGAAACCACTGTGGGGTCCAGGGCAACCGCCCATCAAATGGGAACCAGACTCCACGACTGCCTGCTGGATTCCTTTGTTAGCGCTATGCTTCCTGATGCATGCAGGGTGCCCCCCGGGGACTCCCAGGCAGCCTCCTTTCTAGTCATTGCCTCTCTCCTGTCTCATTTTGTCCTGTGAACCACAGCTTTGGATCCTCTCACTGCCCGAGCGAGGCTGGACTTGGTCCAAGGCAGTCACAGCCCCTCACCCAGCTGAACTCCAGGGATGCGTGCAGTCGGTGATTCCTCCTGAGCCCTGTGGCCCTCCTCACTTCTTTCTCAGGCCCACTTCTCCCAAGGCAGCTAGCTCATCTCCCCAGTCTGTGATCTGAGATCCAGAGAGAACCCAGATCTTGTGACTTGGCCAAGGGAGCCGCCTGCCCCATGGGCTCCCCCACGCTGTGGACCTGCTGTGCTTCAGGAAAAACAAAATGTGAAGTGAGCGGTTTAGCTTGGACCTAATCTGGAGGCAGATCAGTAACTCTACACTGGGAGCCGCTCTGCGTCGTGTTCTCAGGAAGGCAAAGTGAATCACTGCAGCAAAGAATGTCCTCCAATCACGAAAGATAATGTTTTGAATTAGGAGGGGAGGGAGGGTCACTGAGAAGCCTTTGGCCGTCGCTGCGTTGCGCCTCTGCCTTCCCCTGCCTTCCCGCAGATTGATGCTTGGGAAAGGATCTTCTTTTCCAGCCTGGTTTTTCTTAAACTCAGCCCCGAGGTGAAATGACAAGGCGGCATTAGACACACAAACTATGGCCAGGCAAACACATCTAGGGTGGTGGTTTTGAGGGGTGGGGCTCCAGGAAGAGGGGATGAGAACCTGAGCTTCCAGTTCCATCCAGAGATGTTTTCCCTGCCCCACTTGTTAATGAGGAAATCAGAACCAAATGAAAAACGCGAGCAAGTGCATACCGCCAATCTGTCACACTTGAGTGTTTCCCGTCTCATTTCTGACTTTCTGACTTTATATTATCCGTCATCGTCATTTCTGGGGAACTGAAGGCACTGCAGTAGGCTGGAGTCGGTTTCACTCTTATGAATAAAACTGCCTGAGAAGTTAGTGTTGTTCAGGTAAGGATTAGCTGGTTAACCCAGGAGTGGCATGATTTTTTTTTTTTCACCATAACAGGGAAAGGAGAGCCGTAAGTAAAGCCTTGTGTTTCCCACTCCTTGGAACCTCTTATAGGTATTTTCTGCTTCATTTTTCTTCCAAATCATACAGTCAGATGCTTAACCTTAGTGTGTCTGTTGTTGTTTTAATGTTGGAAGCATTGCTGATAAAGTCTTGGAGTCAATCAGGGCTAAACACATCGGCATCACTGTTGCTCAGGAGAGACTAGGAGGGCTTCCCCCAGAAAGAGAACGAGACGGTCCGACAGCAGCCCGGGAGAATGTTTTGTTGTGTTTTGGGGAGGATGTGGCCATCGAGGTTTTATCTTTGCGAGGAAAGGAACCGCCCTCTTCCGTGTCCTGTGCTCAGAGGGCTTGGCCGTGCTGTGGGGACCCCCTCGAACTCCATGAGGGGTTTTCCATTCCCTTGTTTGGGAGACGGCAGCTGTGATCGCATCTGGGGGTTAGAGTTGCATGTCTTAGGTTGACCAGAAAGGGCCCGTGTCTCTGACCCTTGCTGCAGCCAGGCTAGGCCCACCGGTGCCTGGGCAGTGGGGGCCCATCACCTCCACATGGGTAGTTCCCTCGTGCAGAGAAGGTGCACTGTCCACCTGCTCTGTGCAGGCACTGGTCAGGCACTCAGGACGCAGAAAGTGACAGAACAAGACGCCCCTGTGGGTGCACGCTACAGGGGCTTTCCAACCTCAGTAGCAGCTCACCTGTGCTTTCTTCTCTGTGGCTGAGGGTTTGGGTGTCATTGGGGTAAAGAGGGGAGGTCGAGTGCAGTGGCCCCCCACAGTCAGACCACCTGGGGCTTGGATGGGAGCCTGAGAAAGTTCTCTCCCGATCCTGTGCTTGGCATGCCCGACTCTGGGCCATGGATAATAACAGGTCATCTGATGCAGTGTAACTGACCAGGAATCTGAAACCCTGGTCACCCTGGGAACCGGGGCAAGAAACTGGCCTGTCAGTTACTCTTAACTTTTAAGACTTGAATGTTTCATCAAAACCAAATAGCTCCATTGTCACGGTCAGAAGTCCACTGTGGAAAAACACAGGATTTAGTGTTTATTTAAGCTGCCACCCAACGAGAGAAACTGGCCCCGTGTAGTTCACTTCTCAGTTATTTAAGGATTGATTTTCTGTTCAGTGGATTGTTCACGCTCTTGCTCTCTCTGCAGAAGGGGATGGAGGTGGTGGGATTTATATGCCGTGAAAGGGTGTACGTGAAGAAAATCCCTGATGGGCATGGTCTTAATAAAAAAGATGTATCTTCTAGTGCTTTACATCCCTGTTGGGCATTGCTTCCCAGATGGTTCAGTGGTAAAGAACCTGCCTGCCAATGCAAGAGGGTTTGAGAAACTTGAGTTCGATCCCTGGGTCAGGAAGATCTGCAGGAAAAGGAAATGGCAACCTGCTCTAGCATCCTTGCCTGGAGAATCCCTGGACAGAGAAGCCTGGTGGGCTGCGGACCATGGAGTGGCAAAGAGTCGGCGTGACGGAGCCCACAGCACGGGCTCTGTCTGAGCATCTTTGTGCCTGGGGTCTGAATTCTGTCTGCCTGTGGATGGAAGTTACTTCTCCATCTATGCAGGGTGTCACCACATCGGTAAATACAGGCGTAATACCCTCTAGTAAGTGAGTTACTGATATTCCAGTACATGAAAAAGAAGTAGTTTCCAGAGTTCCGGCCGCTCTGTAGGTGCAGCAGGTTGAAGACAGCGGCTGACAGGCCAGAAGGGAGCCGCGTGTGGCTCTCACAGCCTCGCCTGTTGGTCACGTGTTCTCTCCGCGTTCTCGGCTCCAGACTTTGGAACGGGGAAACAATAGCTGTTTGGCGAGGGTCCCTCCCTTTTCACCTTTCCCAGGATGGCTTTGGAGAGACGCTTCCTCTCTCCTTAGAGCTTGATGTTCGGGCCCCTGTCACTCTTCCCACTTTGTTGGCCTCTGAAGCGCCCTTCTATTTTCCCTCCTTGTGGTCTCTCCTGTAACTCCCCTGGACTAACTGCCTTTATAACCAGAGTCAGCAGACACTTATTGTGAACCTACTTTGCACACATACAAACCCATGCCCCCTATGAGCACAGACAGGGCTTTGTGTATTCACTCCACACTCAGTTTTTCTCCGGCCTTTCTCTGCTCAGATGTCCTGCCCAGCTTGGTCCTGAGGAGGGTCCTTGACTAATTCGCTGAGTTTTGGGGACAGGCTGTGTTTAAACCCTAATAGGTAATTATTAATTTCTCCAGCATTAACTCTGGGGCATCTGTGGCTGAAAAGGAGAGATGAAGAAGAACAAAAGAGAGTGAAGGAGGTGTGTAATAGCAAACCGGCACTCAGATGCACGTGCAGTCACATCCGTAGGAGTGCTGTTCACAACAGGCAGAAGGTGAAGGAGCCCACCTGCCCTCCAGCGGATGAACCAACAAACATAACGTGGCATGTGCACACAGTGGAATGTTATACAGCCACGAAAAGGAATGGGGTACTGATACATTCTAACACGACCGATGAACCTTGAAAACCTTGTGTGGAGTGAAAGAAGCAAGTCACAAAGGGTTGTCTGACTCCATTCTTATACTGTATCTATAATATGCAGATCTGCAGAGGTGGGGCATAGACTGGTGGTTGCCAGGATCTGGGGTGGCGGGAAGGGGAGCTGCTGCTTAGTGGGTGTGGGTTTTCTTTTGGGGTGATGAAAGTGTTTTGGAACCAGTTAGTGATGGTGATCACACAATACTAAGTGTACTAATGCCACTGAATTATTCACTTTGAAGTGGTTCATCTTATTATGCAAATTTCACTTCAATTTGAGAAAGAATGAAAGCTAGCGAAAAAGAATGTCAGAGGTCTATTTCTCTGAATTCAGGATGGGATTAAAAATCCATTCTGTCTGTCTTGCGCATGGTGACCTTGTGATATGGCTTGAGTGTAACTGAAGCAATTTGAGCCGATTAATTTCTTTCCTTTGCGCTTTAAAATTTAACATGCTTGGAGTTCACGTCCTGAACGCTGAATGCAAAGCAATATGAAACTTGGTGTTCTGGGCCCAGCGTGCTGCGGCTTCAAAAAAAATTAACCTGGACAGATGTGTCATCGGTCCCCAGGTTAGAGTCGGACACGACTTAGTCATTGCACGTTCTGGAGGATGGCCCTGGGGCTTGAGGAGAGACCCCAGGGGCTGGGGCGCGAAGCCTGGCACCACACTTGCCCGGCTCCTTTTGCCCGTTGGGGACACGGGTGCCCAGGAGAGAGCAAGGAGCGGTCCTGAGTCCTGGCTCCTAAATCGACAGACATTCTTGTGCCGTCCGAGTGGATGAAGATGAATGTGTCCTGGACCCTGCTTTTGAGAGGCTTATGGTCTAGCAGGAGAGCTTGGCAGCCACACTGGGACCAGGGTGTGCAGGGGCAGTGGTCGAGGAGGAGCAGGTGGGTCAGTGGTGGTCAGAGAGACCTCTAAAGCATGCTGTCGGTAGAACTAGCTGTGATGATGGCGTGTTCCCTGACCTGCTTTCTGATACAGTATCCACCAGTTGAGTGTGGCCACTGGACACTTTTAATGCAGCAGGTGAGCCTGAGGAACTGCATTTTTCACTTTAATCACTACATTTAACTGCACGTGGCTTCAGTGCAGTCGTAGAAGGTGAAATCCACACGAGCCGGTAATTGATTGGCCGGTTGGGTCTGGCTGGGTGGACAGAGGTAAAGCCGCAGGGCAGCTTAACTGGGGAATCGATGAGTTTCCTTTTGTGCATGCTGGGGCTTCAGGCACATGAGGGATGGTGCTGGATGGTGACATATGGACTCTTAGGGCGAGTGGTGGGCTGGAGATGACCAGTGGGAGGCCTCAGCATAAAACCCTGGCTGCAATCCTAAAAGTGAGCTGCGTAGGGAACCCCCTGCATGGCCTGTGAGTCCTGTTGAAAACTGTGGTGCTCTGCGTGCCCGCTGGGACTGTTCAGAGAAGCAGATGAGATGATGTGTATGGCGGTGCTGGTAGAGGCTTCAAACATCAGGCGGGTTTTATAATGTCTTTCGGAATGGAGAGGAATGTGTCCCAAATGTTATTTTTCAGACACAAAAGATAAAGGCTCCAGATTCTGGAAGGGTTGCAAGCTAGATCATTCGTAAGGCCCTCCTGCTAACAGCTGACTAGGTCCAGGATAAACAGAGGCAAGTATGTCTCCGGCAAGAATGTCAGGGACTCTGGGACATCGTGGAGGGCTCCCTCGGGCTTGTTACTGTAAGCAAACAAACATAAAAGCGGAGTGTCTGGGAGTGCAAATACCAGCGCCACTCAGATCATGAGACCAGCTCGAGGTCCAGGCCAAGGTGGGGGAGTCTTCCCTGAGGGTCCCAAGTGAAGCCAGGGCCCCCTAAGCTTCTAGAAGATATCACTGATTCTAGCTTGGTCGTGTTCCTCTTAGAAGCAAATGTACATTTTTATTTTCTTAAATAAAAGCAACTCCAGTTTGGGATGAATTTCAATTTTAAAAAAATTACCTAAAAATTTCCAAACACCCAAGAAGGTAAAACCAGCAAAAGGAAAGTCTTTGGAACGATGGGAAGACAATGAGGATTCAACCCTCTCAAGGATTTCACATTTTAGAAAAGAAAAACCAAATTAGAAAAGGGAAGATGTCTATATAGGAAATACAAAAAAGGAAACTTGTATAATATATAACAATGATAAAGGACAACCGAAAATGGCAGAGTGGACCACACAGCAACCATGACAGCAGCTGGAAAGCTTTTTAAAAATCGTTAAATGTCAAACTAATAGATGGTTTAAGCTATACATTAAATACTCGAGAGAATTGGTGAACTTGTAGATAGATCTGAAGAGATGATTCAGCCCAGAGATGAGGAGGTAAGACATAAATGTGCATTTTTAAGAAGCACAGGAACTAGGGGCTTCCCTGGTGGTCCAGTGGTTAAGAGACTGCCTTGCAATGCAGGGGACACAGGTTCGATCCTTGATCTGAGAAGATCCCACATGCTGCAGAGCAACCAAGCCTCTGTGCCACAACTACTGACCCTGAGAGCTGAAACAAGAGAAGCCGCCGGGATGAGAAGCCCGCACACCGCGACTCGAGCACAGCCTCCCACTCTCTGCAACCAGAGAAAGCCCACATGCAGCAACAAAGGCCCAGTGCCACCGAAAATAACTAGATACATAAATAAAATTTTAAAAAAAGAAATGCAGAAGTTAGAATGAGAAGGACTAACATAATATCCGTGTAAGAGTCATCTCAAAGAAAACTGAAGTCCAGTGTCAGCCCAGCAGAATCAGTCAAAGGAAGCACAGCTCACGGTGTGGTCGCGAAGCTGTAGCACAGCAAGAACAAGGACATGAAAGTGACCCGAGACACCAGGCCATCGAGGAAGACAGGATGAATCTGATATGATCAGTACAGACCTAAACTCCCCTCCTCAGCCACAGTGAGGACATTCCACCTGATATTGCTGTGCCGTTGAAACCAGAGGTGTGGCAGAGTTGGTTTTTCTCTTTGGGCTGTCCCATTTGTTTGCTTTGACTGAGTGAGTGAGTGTGTGCTCATTTGTGTCTGACTCTCTGCGACCCCTTGGACTGCAGCCCACCAGGCTCCTCTGCCCATGGGATTTTTCCAGGCAGGAATACTGGAGTGGGTTGCCATTTCCTCCTCCAGGGGATCTTCCTGACCCAGGGATCAAACCTGCATCTCCTGTGACTCCTGCGTTGCAGGCAGATTCTTTATCACTTGAGCCACTGGAAGAACACTTTTGACTGAAGACCTCCAATTTATCTATGAAAAAAATGGATATTATGTATACTGATGTTTACTAAACATAGTCCGATTGCTTCTTTATAGCAGTCCTTAGGCAAAAACGTGGTTCTTTGTTCTCCTTAGGACTCGATAAGGCTGCCACTGTTCAGTTTAACTCTGTCCTTGTGACCTGTGTTTATCAGGAGCCCAAGTGTGCCCTCTCATGTTAGCTGAAGTCTGGGTCTTGTTTCCACTGTAAGATGTGTGTGGTTATAGCTATTGAACATCTTCCCAGTCTAAAGTGATATGAGCATCTGGGGGGCAAGTTGGGGAGAAGTTCTAAAATGAGGTTTTCAAAATAATAAGTGACTTGGTTAACCCTTATGGCTAATGATGATATGTAGCCACTAATTTTGCTCCTAGAGTTCTTTATAATATATGTACTGAGTCTGATCGTTAAAACTTATTTGGAATCCAAGGGCAGCCTTGGGAGGTCCTTTATGGGGACTTGATCTGGATTTTGGTGGTGGGCATAGAATCATAACATACATACATCCCCTAAAAGTTCACGTAAAAGCTGGTGAAATCAACAGTCTTGCTCCAGTACTAACTTGCAGTGTCAGTTTTCCTGGTTTTGTTGTTGTTCTTAGTTGTACAAGACATTAGGTGGGATCTCTCTCCCTTTTTTTAATGTACCCTATTTTTGCAACCACTTGTCAATCTGTAATTATTTTTTTAAGTGAAATTTAGGGGGGAAATGTCATTTAGAACATAGAGCATGACAGCCAGGAAAACAGCTTCTTGATTTCTATTTATAGGCGTGTCAGTTCAGAGAACACAAATACAAATACTTGGAAATATTTGGTGAATCCCGGAGGGTAAAGGGTCATGGGGCTGTGGTTAAAAATTGAGTTGGAGAGTTTAGCTCAATGTCTCTATGACCACTTAAGGTTGGAAGCTTATCACAGAAATGTCAAAAGGCCACCATTGTTACAACTCATGGAAAACTAGCTAGAACTTTGTGTCACCTAAAATGAAATCAACTTGTGCTATAGCATGAAAAGATGACTACTGTTGTCAATGGGATGGTGATTTTAAAAACAGGGGTTTCCAGTTTTTCACGTTTGGTCTAAAGGGGAAGCATTAAGCATTCGGAAAGTGTAGAATTTATTGTGGAATGAACATATGATTGACCTTGAACAATGGGGGTTTAAACTGTGGATCCACTTACATGGGGATTTTTTTCAGTAGCAAATACTACACACTGCACAGTGCATGGTTGGCTGAAGCTGAGGATTTGGAGAAACTGAGACTATGGAGCACCAGCTACAAGTCACACTCGGATTAACCCCCCAGTTGTTCAAGGGTCAGTTGTAATTCTGTTAACTAAGCCATATGAATTAACCATTGAATGAGTCCAGTTAGTGAGAAAGCTATGAATTTGTGATACTCTTAAATGTAATAAATAGAGAGATTATTCCAATCTTTTCCCTCCCTCTTTCTTCTTTTATGTTTGCAGTTGGTGTCTTTATTTTTCTCTAGACAACTTTAGTGGATATAATTCAGATTTTGTGGGATGATATTCAGAAGATACTTCTATTACAATATCTTTATCATCAAATTAAGCAGGTAGTGAGAAAAAGAAAATAACCTTCAGTAAGATGAGTCAAGAAAAATGGAATCCACAAATAATATTATTTAATCTCTGTAGAGAGATTAAATCTTTGGAAAACTTTCTGGCAATAAATTTGAAAAATTAAACTCAAATTGACTAACCTCTAGAAAATACACACTGACTTGAAGAAAGAAAAAAGATAGCTTGTTTAAAGGAAAGATATGTTTAAAGGAAAATGAATAATTAAAAATGTTCACCAAAGGAAAACACCAGGATCAGATGCTACCAATAAGTTTCCCACCCTTTCCAGGAAGAGATCATTTCTTGAAAGAGAATGAACGTTCTCCAGCTTGTTCCAAGAGCAAGCATAACTTGAAATTAAACAACATCATGAGATGAGACCATCATCAGAGTCACGTAGGAACACAAATGCCAAATTTTCAAATCATAAACTGGAAAAGTAGCAGAATACCACATGACACCATCAGGTCAATGTCATGGGCTGTGTTTGTGCCCCCAGAATTTATACCGTAGAAACCCTTATCCCCAACAAGACAGTATGAGGAAGTAGGGCCTTTGGAACGTAATTAGGTCTACGTGAGGTCATGAGGGTGGAGCCCCGGGACAGAATTAGTGTCCTTATAAAAGATGAGAGCTCACAGTCTGTTCCTCTGCCTGCCTGCACCGAGAGGCTATGTGAGGACATAACGGAAGGGACAGGACCTTCAGCAAGACCAGCCCTGCTGGTACCCTGCTGTCCAGTTTCCAGAACTATGAGAGATATATGTTTGCCATTTAAGCTACCTGATCTGTTGTGTTTTTGTTATAGCAGCTGTAGCTCACTGAGATGGTCAAGGAGGCAGTTTGCTGAACTTTCTTTTAAGGTCCACAGTTTGTAACTTGTCTCTTCCTTCCCTGTTGTGTAGCTTGAGCAGCACTGGGCTGGACTCCAGCACAAAACGAAAGTGAGCATCCTCCCCTTCTTCCTGGTTTTAAAGGAAGTGATTCCAGTGTATCACCACGAAGACGGTTGTTAGTGTAGGCTTTTACACAGACTCCTTATCGGATTCACGGAGTTCTTTCTATTCCTGATTTGCTAGTTGAGAAGAGACTCAAGAGACAGTTTAACCAAGTGTGAGGAATGGACCTTATTTAGCTCCTAATTTCAACAAATCCACTGTAGAAAGACAGTTTTTGAGGCATTTGAGGGAATTAATGATGGACTTGGTATAGGAGGACAGTGAAGAATTATTTTAACTGAGCTGTGATCATACATTGCGATTGTGTAAGAAAATGCCTACTTTTGTGGGGAGTTCCCTGGTAGTCTAGAGGTTAGGATTAGGCACTTCAATGCTGTGTTGCAGAGTTCAATCTGTGGTTGGGAAACTGAGATTCTGCAAGCTGCATGATCAAAAAAAAAAAAAATTCACTTTTAATTTCTTTTATTGTAATATACACAGAACATAAAATACACCACTTTAGCCATTTTACTGTACAAGTTCTATGACTTTAAGTACATTTACATTGTTGAGCAGCAATCAACCATCATCATCTCCAGAACCTTTCGATCTTTCCCAACTGAACCCAGGGCCCCATTAAACACTAACTTGTCATATACCCAGACCCTGGAAACCACCATTCTTCTGTCTCTTTGAATTTGATGATTCTTTGTTGTTGTTTAATTGCTAAGTCATGTCCAACTCTTTTGGGGCCCCATGGACTGCAGTCCACCAGGCTCCTCTGTCCATGTTATTTTCCAGGCAAGAAGACTGGAGCGGGTTGGCATTTCCTTCTCCGGGGATCTTCCTGACCCAGGGATGGAACCCACATCTGCATTGCAGGCAGATTATATACTGTTGAATCACCTGGCAAGGAGTGATTACTCTGGGTATCTCACATAAGTGGAATCCTATTTGTCCCTTCGTACTGTCTTATTTCACTTAGCAAAATGTCCTCAAGGTTTATCCCTGTGGTAGCATGTTTCAGAATGTCTGCTCTCATGGCTGAATAGTACTCCGTTGTGTGTATGGACCACATTTTGTTTATCCTTTCATCCATGGTGGATATTGGTTTGTTCCTATTTTTTTGGCCATTGTGAATAATGCTGCTATGAACATGGTGTACAAACATCTGTTGGAGTTCCTGCCGTTGATTCCCTGTTGATTCTTTTGGATGTCCCCACACAGCCCAAAGTGGAATCCCTGGATAATCATATGATAATTCTCTCTCTCTTTTTTTTTTTTTTTGAGGAATCGTTTTTTTCCCACATCAGTTGCACCATTTTACATTCCTACCAGGAGTGCAGTGCACAGGGGTTTTACTTTCTCCATATCCCCACCAACATATGGTAAGAAAAATGCCATTGCCATAGAAACTCAGCACACCACTAGCCAATGGGCAGTGGGGACCGCCCCCCCCTCACCCCAACCTGGATAGCTTTCATGCTTAGGTGTGGTCTTGCCTAGATTTTCCGTGGGTGTCTGTAAAACTCCCATCATTCTCTGAAAGGAAGGACTTTAGGAGCAAAAGAAAAACTAACTACTCTGTGATCTGTTGATACACATATATGAGGTAAAACTGTTCATTTTTAAAAGGCAAGGGACCGCCAGACACTGTTCATGACCTGAGGTTCCTTTTGGGTGGAGGTGGGGGTTGGCTTCGGAGAGAAATATTGATCTCCTTCCAGTTTTTAAGTTGGGTGCTGGTTTCCTTGGTGCTTTGTTATGTGTTACCTCTGTAAACTCACATATATAGATATACTTTTGCATGTTAAACATTTTACATTTATACTTTTACATTTATAATCTTAACCCAGTAACATTTATTCTTTCCTGCTGTGGCCCCTATCTGTTGGCCAGAGGTCTGGTGCTGCTCTGAAATTTCAATTAGTATTCGTCTGAGGCAAGGAGAGAGAATAGAGTGAGTTCTATAAAGCTAAATTGATTCAACTCCAAGGATTGTGTATATCCTTGAATTCTGTCCTTCCTACTCGATTTGGTGTTAAAAGGACCTTTAAAAATAAAATCAGAGCGTTAAAAGGGTGCAGTTTGTTGTCTTATTTGCTCTATTGTCCTTACAAAAGGTAAACAGAAACAGTAGATGCCCTTGTGTAAGGTCATTACCGTTAAAAAAATAAAAAGTGTTTTCAGGGGTCCTTGAAAAATTCTAGGAATTGTTGCCTCAGAGAACGCAGCTCTGTATTGAGCAGCCAAACTCCAAGGCTGATAATATTCAAGACTGGGATTTCACTCACCTTCCTTTCCAGAGAATGTATTATACTCTCCCATTTAAAAAGCTCGTTTAGAGGAACGTTAATCAGCCCTGTGTGAAGACTCACGAGTCTACCTACACTCAGCTCAGGGGACCTACAGCCAGCTCAGGGGACCTATAGTCTCAAATGCCACCGGCTGATGATGCTTACAGTGAACATTTATCGAGCACTTCTCTACCATTGTCTGTTTTGTACGGACTCTTCAGTCTTCAGGAGTGTTATTTTTCCCATTTAACTGATAACTAAAACTTTGGCTAATATCTTGCTTAGAATCACCGGAGGAAGATAAGGGGGAGTTGGAATTCAACCCCCCTGGGGAGCTCCCCGCTGTGGTCCACACTCCTGGTTACTACTTCACTGGATCCCACACATGGCACCATCTCTGAGAAGCCAGAGGCAGTGGATCCCCTGCTCAGCCCTCTCATCCCGATGTTTAAGGAGCCCAGTTCACATACCTTGCAGGGGGAAAGGCTAAGCTCATTGGAACCCTTGTGTGGGTGCTAAGCTGCTTCAGTCGTGTCGGACTCTGTGACTCCATGGACAGTAGCCCACCAGGCTCCTCTGTCCATGGGATTCTCCAGGCAAGAATACTGGACTGTTTTACTATGGTGGTCTTCAAACGCACTTGTAGGCAGTGATTTAATTGTACTTACTTCTCGCATCTATATGAGACATTAGCAAATGCACTGTGTAAATTCAGTTGTGGGCAGAAGATTTGGGGAGAGAGGAGGTGTTCCAAGCATACTTCAGTTACCCGTAGCTGAGGCCTCATAGGAAGATTGAGGAAGATGCTATAGCGTTGACCGAAGGGGCTTAAAACGTTCAGGTGGGAGAGCTTAACACGACCTGGGCAGCAATCAGAGACGCCTGGGGGACTGAGGAGACCGTGCATGTCCTCCAAGAAGGATAAAAGAACAGCAGGAGGAAGTTGAGTCCTTCAGGGTCATGTTGAGGAGAGCGGGGGAAATGAACATTCTAAGGCCGTGAGTTCTAATTCACACGGTAATAAAACGGAGGGCTTTGAACTACGCTTCTATTTTCTCCTTTTTAGACTCTTTATCTCTCTCTTCACATCTGTCTGCGAGCGGCTGCCAGGACCCTTCCTTAGTCACACACATCGCCTCCCAGGATTTCGACATCCCTTCTCAAGAACTGCACGCAGCTTCTCCCCTTCCTGGCAAGGTCAGACGCGCCTTCTCTCTCCTTCCCTCCCTCTCTCATCCTCTCCGGCTCTCCCTTCTCTTTTTGTGTCGTTTGCCTCGTACCTGTAACAAATCACCCAAGACATAGTGGCTCGGAACAAGGGACTAGGATCATCTCTCGTGGCTCGGAACAAGGGACTAGGATCATCTCTCACAGTCTCGTGACGAGACGAGGGCCAACGGGGCGGCTCCCCCTGGAGGGCGTTCACGCAATTGCAGCCACGTGGTCTCCGGCGGGGGAGGGGTGATCCCGAGCCTGCGCTGCGCTGGCCATCCAAGATGGCGTCTTCATATGACGGCCGGTGGACCCCCTGAGGTGGCTGGGGACTGACTGGACTCTTTCCTCCCTCCTCCCTTCTGCGTCCATGTCCTTCTACGCCACACAGCTTCTCTACATGGTTACCTTGGACTTCCTTGTGGCATAGGGGGTTCAGAGTAGTGGGACTTCTTACCTGGTAGCCATCTTGCCTCAGACATGCATCCCAAGACATCTAATCAGAGGAAAGTCAAAACTTAGGAGGTAGTCTCAGGAGTCACTCCGCACCACTGTTGCTGCCTCTTGTTGGTCCAGAGAAGGTCACAGAGCCAGCCCAGGGGAGAGCAACCACCCAAGGGTGTGAATTGCAGGAAGGTATGGTTTCCTGGGGGTGCCATACCTCTCCAAGGACTAACGTTCCTCATGTATTGAAATGTCTGTCCCTGTCGCTCTTCCTGACTGAAATACCTTGTCACTGCTTTGTACCTTGCTTTGCAATCACAGTTTTTTTCTGTTTATATTAATGACGTCTTTGAGGAATTCTTACACATTCTCTCAAAAGAATCTTTAAGAATATGCTTTCATTTCTTGATACTAAAATTTCAGCACCCAAGAAGCCCTATAGAATAGCTCTGTAACTGTTTTTTAGAAAGTCTCTTTGGGAAATCAGATTCGGTTTACCTTTTAACCACTGATGATAACACAGCAAACTGAAAAGGCAGATCAGTTTTAGAGAAAAGTGATCCACCATCAGGTGTGGGTGTCCTTGGATGAACTCCCCAACAATGATGCTTTTCATGCTTGGCCACTAATTTAAAAACCTGTTCTCTTGTTGAGGCTAAATGGTGACTTGCTTTCTGTATGGACCTTTTTTTTTTTTTTTTTAATATTCAAACTCTTTTACACAAGTGAAAGTTTACCCTTTTTTTAAAACAACTGCTTCTCCTCTTACCCTTCCAAAGGGATAAGTTGAAACTAAAAGATTTGTTGCACAGTCACATGGCAGTTTCAGAAATTCTTGAAAATCTCATACCGATGGATGGCTTAACTTTCCCTAGCTTCTGCAATGCCATTGAGGTCTCAAGCTCACATAAAGAGTTATTGGCTTTTTCTTCTTTTTTTTTAAGATGCTAAATCTGCAAAGCTTTTCTCTGGTGATTATGGAGAACAGCACACGTGGGAGAAAGTGGGCCACTGGAGGTGGCAAAGAACTTTTTTTTCCTACCCACAAGCCCTGAAGAAACTCTGCCAACAAGGATTAATTTGCTCATGAGATCTTACTGTGGTTGCCATTAAGAAAGAAAATAACCCAACAGGAACAGCAGGGCAGAAGCATTTCTGAGCTCGGGGGAGAAGAGTTGGGTTTTGTGGTGGGAAGTGGGGTGCTGGTTTTTCTCTCCTATAGCGATGAGGCTGACAGTATTTCTCTCCCTTGGACTCTGTGTGGACATCTGAAGGCCAGCTCCGAAGGAGGATAATCAGTAGCTTGTAGTTTTCTGTAGTTTGGCTTTATTAAAAGCAGGGGAAAGATTTCATTTTTAAAACACCTTCAGGCAGTTCCCTGGTGACCTCATGGTTAGGATTTGGCTCTGTCACTTCAGGGGCTCAGCTCCATCCCTGGTCGGGGTATTGAGATCCAGCGAGCCACGTGGAATAGCCAGAATATGGGGAAGAAAAAACTTGTCTATTTGATCCTTTCCCGGTTTTTAAGAAAGCCTTGGACAACAGCACGTCACCCCATTGGCGGTGTGTTTCCACGTTTCTGTCCTCATACTTGGGTTCAATAGACAAGTTAGGCAGACCCCGGCAGCTTCAAACTCAGAGGGTCCCTCCTCACAGAGTTATTCAGCCCCCAGTTTCCTCCAGGAGAAGGAAGCAGTGGACTTCAGTTAGAACAGTGTTTTCTACGAAGCTTCACACTAAGCCCCTCAACAAAAATTTCCACTGGCCATCAGGCAAAATATGGCAGACCGTGAAAGCTTCAGACCCAAGCGGAATGCACCCCCCGACCACCAGGACCCCCACCAAAGGTCAGCTCAGGGCTGCCCTGGGTCTTGTCAGCTGCTTGGTGGGGAGAGAAGGAAGCCACCCGAGGGGCCAGGGCAACAGGAAGAAGAGGGGCTGGGAGGGGTGGGTGGGGGGTAGACGGCAGAGGCAAGGCCCAGTCGCTGATTCCTGAAGTCCTGCAACTTCTGGGAAGCCCCCATTCTCCCACCTGTGCAGACGAGGAGCCCTGAAGCGAAGTGTTTAAATAACCTGCTTTCATGCAACCTGATTAAGCTATTTAAAGTCTTTAAATAGAATCTAAGCGTTGTATTTAATCCTTGAGTAAAATGAAGGATTTTCGTCTGAGCCTGGCTGCCTAGCCCACGGTTCCTTCCACCACCCCTGACCCCCTCTCAGAAGCCATGGGTAACTGGTAATCCTCTTATGAATGAAAACCGGGGACTTGCTGGAGGTGAGCCTGTGGCACTCAGCCAAGTAACAACAGCTGTCACTCTCTCTTGTTTAATCCTATAGTGGAGTACGACAAGGAGTTCTCCCCTCGCCAGCGACACCACAAAGAGTTCAAGTTCAACCTATCCCAGATTCCTGAGGGTGAGGCGGTGACGGCTGCAGAGTTCCGAATCTACAAGGACTGTGTTGTGGGCAGTTTTAAAAACCAAACTTTTCTTATCAGCATATACCAAGTCTTACAGGAGCATCAGCACAGGTATGGAGGCTCAAGGAACCCCAAAGGGTCGGGCTGGGCCCCGTTTCTCACCCCATCACCCTGTAACCCCAAGTGTGTCTGGGAAAGGTGGCTTGGAGTTCAAGGGCAGCCCACGGGCGTGACGAGGGATGTGTTCCCAGTGCTAGTTTAGTGGGAGAGAAGATAGTTTTGCTCTTACGGTGAAGATTTCCCAATGGTTTTCTTTTCTGAAGCTAGCCAGTGAATAGTAATTACTAAGCATCCTTTGTGATCAGAAACAGAACCGACTGGGAACTTGTTCCCACTATTGCTTAGGGGAATGGAAGCTGAGGGTGGCTGACAGGTTCACACTTGAAAATTATATGAGGATGCTTACAAATGCTACTGAGTCAAGTGAATAGAAGGCTATGTGTGCTAGTGATATAATATATACATATATATTGGTCAAAAAGGTCATTAAGATAATTGCATGAATGAACTTTTGGTCAAAAACCTGAATAAACATTTTGGTCAACACAATATAATGTCTTTGAGTGTGTGTGTGTGTATGAATGAATGAATGTGTCTCAAATGTATTTTTTTTATCATGTAGATGCGACGGAATAGTAGACTTTATTTTTTTCCATGTCTGTATTATTCTTGTTTCCTGAAATGAGGCTGCACATTTTACAAAAGAACTGTGTTCTTGGGGCTGCCTAGCAAGTGAAAGAATCCTTCCATGGGGTGATTTTTTTAGAACATTGGAGGGGCTAAGGGATGAAGTAGTACAGCATTTTATTTCAGTCCTATAGAGACAGAGAACAAGCCCATGACCTTGAAATTTTGCTTAGTCCTTAGGGTTCAGCTGAGTGGTTGGGTCAGATGGAGAGCTTGGGGCAGAGGTCAGCACTGCCCGAGGTTCTCGTCGGGTAGCAACTCAGCACATGATAGGATTTTCTGGCAATAATATGGTAAATCTGAAAATAAAAGTAAGAGGATGCAGAGGGAAGGGAACTCCCCACCCCTTCGTTTATGGACTCTGTTAGCTTGGGTTTTATAAACCAACTCCAGATTCTTGCTTTTGGTCCTGGAAGTCTGTTGACTTCCCAAGAAAGTCCAAAAGTCTTGGCCAAGAAGGTTCAAAGGAATGAGTTTTGTTTCTCCTGGGCTTACGGATCTGTGTGTGGGTCTGTCTCAATACACACACTAAAATAATATCAAATGTGTGAACTTTGCCCCACACAAGAACTGTTTTGAGAGCACTGCTGACATTTAACCCTGATGCATATTCAGGTCCATTATGAGGAAAGTGGAGAAGGAAGGATGTGCCAGGCTTTGGGGACACACGCTGGTGTGGGACATAGACACTGACTGTTGTAGGTGAATCTCAGCTACATAATAATAAATAATAAGTAAAATAGAGCTGCTGTGAGATCTTTATTACAGACCAAAATTTTAGAGTGGAAGGGAAGTTTTCTGATGTTTGATTATCACTCCTGAATTAAAATATGTAGATCAATTGAACTGTTAAGGGCCTCTGTTGAGAAGTAAATTCTTCATTGCTAGCTTTTCATCTTTCAGTATTTCAGAGACATTCAGTATTCAGTGATTCTTTGGAATTGCTTTGCTTTGTTGTTCAGTTGGTTTTGCTGTGTCCAACTCTTTGCAGCTCCATGAAGTGCAGTACACCAGGCTTTCCTGTACTTCACTATCTCCCTGAGTTTGCTCAGACTCATGTCTTTTGAGTCAGTGATGCCATCCATCCATCTCATCCTCTGTCATCCCCTTCTCCTCTTGCCCTCAATCTTTCCCAGCATCAGGGTGTTTTCCAGTGAGTGAGCTCTTCTCATCAGGTGGCCAGAGTATTGGAGCTTCAGCTTGGGCATCAGCCCTTCCAATGAATATTCAGGACTGATTTCCTTCAGGATTGACTGGTTTGATCTTGCTGTCCACGGGGCTCTCAAGAGTCTTCTCCAATACCACAATTTGACAGCATTAGTTCTTCAGTGCTCAGCCTTCTTTATGGTCCAGCTCTCACATCTGTTCGTGACTGATTTAACCATTGACTTTCAGTTTGCCTAATTATCAGTCTCATTGCCTTTCTGTGTTGGAAATAATCCGCTGGTGCCTATTTGGCTCAGACTTCTGTTTGGAAAGCACAGTTTCCTCTGTTCTGCAGGATAAGCTTCATGGTGAAAACACTAGATTGGAGCTTTTGTGACTGTGATTTTTTTTTGCAAAATTATTTATTATTTTACCAAAGAGAGAGAGTACACACTAGCAGACTATTTGTAAGGTTTACATTGAGCTTTAGCCAGAAGTGAACAGCTGCCTTGAGCTTCAGATGCTGGTGTCAGGCTTCCTCCGGGCCAGCAGTGAGCTTGGAAAACAGACTCCCCAGTGGTCTCAACCTTTGATGACTCCCTGTCAAAGCAGAGCTGTAATCGTGCTGCCTTCTAGGACGGGAGTATTTGGCGATGGATATGTTTAACTTTTGTGCATAGGAAAGGGGAAGTCCTGGGAGAATTGGGAGAATTTCGAGCTTTTGAAGAGTTCCTGCTTGGCCAGGAGGAGATTGTCTTTTCTTATCAGTGGCCTGGAGCCCAGGATGCCTGTGGCCTCCTCGTGTTCTTCCAGAGGCCTTCAGATTGAACCGCGGGACCCCTTCTGGGGAAGGTCCCATCTCCCCATCTGTACTGTCTTGGAGTGTCTTGGCTAAAAAGGACTCTCCCGGCTCATGAAGAAACATAGCTGTTTAATCTGTGTTTCAGTGAAATTTGTAGCATCTGATGGATCAACTTAAGACATATGTGTGTTGCAAAAGAGTTGGCCTCCTTGAAAAAGAAAAAAAAAAAAGGCAGGTTTTTCATTGCTGAGTCATACCCTCAGCTGGAGCTGAAGGAGTTCTGTGTCAGACCTCCTGCTATAAAGGGCAGCTAGGGAGTCTGACCCAGGGAGGGTCAGGAAAGATGCTTGGAAAGGAGGCCCTTGCTGTGAACTCGGCAGAAACCTCATGCTGCTGGTAAAAAGTCACTGGACCAGTAAGTTGAAAAACAATGATGACTAGATGGTGTTTGTTGAAGCAGCTGATACATTATTCAAAACCTGAGAATAAGCCTAGAGATGAAATCTAAGTCCTGCAAAGAACTGGAGCAACTCGTGGAGTGGAGAGGGGTTGGCAACCCAGAAGCACACATGTGCTCTTTGTGGTTTATTTATTTTTAACTTTTTATTCTGTATTGAGGTATAGCTGAGTAATAATGTGATCGTTTCAGGTGGACGGTGCAGGGACTCGGCCATACGTATCCATGTATCCCTTCTCCCCCAAACTCCCCTCCCATCCAAGCTGCCGCATCGTATGGAGCAGAGTTCCCTGTGCTCTGTAGTAGGTCCTTGTTGGTTACCCATTTTATTTTTTAAAATAACTTATGTATTATTTTTGGTTGTGCTGAGTCTTCGTTGCTAGGCGAGGGCTTTCTCCAGTTGTGGTATAGTGAGAGTTACTCTTCATTGCAGTGCACAGGCTTCTCCTTGGGGTGGCTTTTCTTGTTGGGTCACCAGCTCTAGGGCCCTTGGGCTCAGTAGTTGTGGCCCAGGACTTAGTTGCTCTCCAGCATCTGGAATCTTCCCGGACTAGGGATCGAACTTGTGTCCCCTGAATTGGCAGATGGATTCTTATCCATGGTGCCACCAGGGAAGTCGCTTTGTTAGTTATCCATTTTAAATACAGCAGTGTGTACGTGTCTATCCCAGACTCCCTAACTCTCCCTTCCCCCCATTTTTAACTCTATAGTATGGAGTGGGGTTGGTAGTTTAAGATGAGTTTGCTGTTAAAATCTGACTTTAGGAATTGTTATATGTTTATGATGACGCTGGTGGAAACTGGCAGTTATATCATGCTCAGAGTTTGGGAAAGACCTTCCCAAATCCATTCCTTAGAGTTTAGCCATGACCGCATCAGACAGCTGGGCAGGCAGTTTACGCTATAGAAGGATGAAATATGGTGTATACACATTGTGTCAAGTCCAAATCAGGCCTAAAGTGTGGGCTGCTCTGCTTACTCAAAGTCACCCCCATGCCGTGGGGACAGTCCCAAGGTGAAGTGCCAGAAAGAGGGAAAGGGTCCCCTTATGGCACGTCTTGCGTCTTCAACTCCTCAGCTTGGATAAGAACGTAAGGATGCTCCTGTTCGGGTAGCACAGGAGACAGCTCTGTTGGGGGTAAAAATGTGTCTGTTAGAATTCAGGCCTTTGGTGCTTTGGCGTTTGAGGACTCCCAATGGGAAAAACCTCTGCAAACCTTCATGGATCTATTGATCAACCATGGATCTGTTAGCAGCTTTTCCAAAGGAAAGGTGTGGAGGAGATGAAAGACTAAATCACTTGGAAGTAGCTGTACTTAGTCACGGTATGGTGTCTTTGTCCACTTACTTTGCATTTTCTCCTGCATCTCATCCATGCTGAGCTGTCTTCATATTTGGAGGCTGCTCTGATTAACTGTCAACCTTCTATTATCACGTGTGGCAGCATGATGGTAACATGTCGCTCATTTCATATGTACTCACGTACCTTTATATTAATAGTGCAATTTGGGGGCCTTTAGGAATATCATTCTCATCTATATTTCTTATTTGGTTAAAGATATACTTTACCTCTTAATTCACTGTTGTATATCTGGAAGTCAAACAGCATCTCTTTGAAGCCAGACAGAAATGTTTTCAGTGTCTGAAAGATGCTTCTGTTTGGTCCATGGGTCGGCCCCACATGCCTCTGCTAGCTGTGAAATTCTGTACTCTGTATGTATCTGTTGCTTGGCAGTGATAGTCTGTCTTCTGTGTGTGTGATAACTTTTTTGTGTTTTACCATGGTGCAGTCTTTTGGAAGACATTTAAGCGAGAATTAATTACCAGATTTAAAAGTCAGTTCCTCCTGGTATAAGCAATAGCACAACTTACTCCTGTGTCTGCAAACAGAGGGAGTGGGAGGCAAACAAACAGAGGTGAAGTGGGAGTTTTTTTGTATATATATAATTTTTTCAGCTTGGATCATATGCTTCATCCTAACGTTAGCATCGTTTTTAGGAGTGGAAGATGTGTAACTTTGAATCAAGGAAACAGGGCAATACTGTGGTGGAGTTGGTTTTTAAAACCGAGAAAGATTTCCAACTTAGGCCGCCCAGAGGCCATGCTGATGGAGTCCCCAGAAACAAGGCCAGACTGAATTATTGTTTATGTGACTAAGTTCATCAATTCTGACCTGTTTTTAAGATAGAATATAATTGTCCCGGGAGAGAAAATAACTGTTGAAAGGCAAAAGCAGTTTTCCAGAATTTTAAACTTGACATACTACTCTGAACCATTCATAGAGATCGGGACCAGAGGAATCAGTCAGGAGGGGCTTGGAGAAGAGTCCAGGTTGGGACGGGTCTGAGTCATGATTAGATGCTGAGAGCCCGTGAGAATGAGCTCTACTCTCTAGTACTGGGTATTTGAGATTACAGGTGAACTATGGACATAGATTAGAGAGTTTAGATAGAAGAAGAAAAAAACCTAGTTGACCCAGGGCCACTTATTGAAAATACTATCCTTTTTCCATTCACATCAGTGGCATCTTTGTCATAAATCATGTGACCACATAAGTGTGGGTCTGTGTCTGAGATCTTTGTTCTGTTCTGTTGGTTGATTTTTCTCTTCTTGTACCAATATTACGCTCTTAAGTCTTTTAATTTTATGGGAAGTCTTGATATCTGGCATGTAAGTTCTCCACATTTGTTCAAGCTTTTCTTGGCTGTTGATGGTCCTTTGTAGTCCCATGTATACTGTAAAAGCAGCGTTTCAATTTCTACAAAAGAAACTCTGTTCTGAAATTCTGAATCTACTTGGAATTTCATCAGATTTAGAGCTCAATTTGGGATGAATTGACTCTCACTAATTGTGAGTGGTTCAGTCCAAAAATGTTTATTTAGGTTTGCTTTTAACTTCTATCAGTAACTTTTAACACTTTGAGGGGTCTTGAATATTTTTATTAGAATTATTCCAAGTATTGAAGTTTCTATCCTATTGTGAGTGGTATTATCTTTTAAAAATTTCAGTGTCTGATTATTTTTTGCTATACCCATAGAAATACAATTGATTTTTAGATATTGATCTTATATCCAGCAACCTTGCAAATTTACATAGTCTAGTTATGTTTCTCTGCAGAATTTCAGAATTTCCATGAATATAATCATGTCATCTATAAACATTTTTATTTTTTCATCATAATTCTTATATTTTTGCCTCTTATTGTGCTTGCGGGAGATCCAGTGTAATATTGAATTCCATACAGATTTCTGGTAGGTTTCTAATCTGAGATTGGAAATCTATCAGATTTCTGATCTAAGGGAGGAAGCATTTAATACTGTGCCATTAAGGACAATGTTTGTTATAAATGTTTTTGTAGATACTCTGAACAGACTTAGGAAATTCTCCTCTATTCTTAGTTTGCTATGAGTTTTTTAAAATTAGAAATTATGTGGATTTTTTTCTGAATTTTGGGGGATGACTGTAGTTAGTCCTTCATATTTCCATGGATTCTACGTCTGTGGAGTCAACCAACCACACATCAAAATATTTTTTAAAAATTTCAGGAAGTTCCAAAAAATTTGAATTTGCTATGTGCTTGCAACTATTTACACAGCACTTACATTGTATTAGGTACTATAAGTAATCTAGAGATTTAAAATATACAGGAGGACATGCATGAGTTATATGCAGATATACTACATGATTTTACGTGAGGGACTTGAGCATACACGGATTTTGGTGTCTAGCTATTTTTGGTATCCAGGATTGGGTCCTGAAACCAGTTCCCCAAGGATGGGAATGTCTGAGGGATGTCTATAACCAATGTCACATTCCTGGAACAAACCGAACTTGGGATTTATCCTTCTAATATAACACTAGATTCTAAGATCATGTCTGAAAATTCTGTTATTTGAATCACCTGTGGGTCTATTTTCATGATCTGTTTGCTCCCTTGATTTTCCCTCATTTGGTCTTATTTCCTAGCATGCCTAATCATTTTTTGAAATTATATTCTGGACTTCATTTATGACAAACAGTTCTAGATACTGGTGTCTACTTCACTTTCTTCTGGAAGGCAGGCAGGTCACCTTGTTCTGTTCTAACTGAAGCCAGGTTTCTGGATATGTTAAGGCATCTCTGTTTCTTGTTTTCCCTTTCTCCTGCAGTTTAGCTCTTCAGGGGTCTCAGCTGAAGGTCTAGGTTGTTTACCAGAGGTTCTCTTCCATGGTGGGCTCTGAACTCTTAATTTTTAACTTCCCAGCACTGAGAGACTGCCAAAAACTCTGCTGTGCTTTTGTTTAGCCTCTAAGCAGTTTCTTTCTGCTTATTTTCTCAGCTTCTTCCTCCATGCAAACACAGCCTAACATTTGGCAAATGTCTCAAATGGAAATATTGGAGTTCATGGCAGTCAGGCCTTGAAGAGCCAAGGTCCTAGAGGAAGGGACCCCTCACTTCTATGAGATCACATTGATGAGCTCACTTCTGTGCAGTCCTCTGGGGCCTTAGCCCTCTAAGTCATAACTTCCTGAAGCTCCAGTTTGCATTGCCAGCCAGTGATACCACTCCAGGCTCTGGGCTGCTTTCTGTTTGACATCTTTGCGGTATGCAGAGGCCCTAAGATGAAAAAGCAATGGCAAATACAGGGCTCAGCCTTGATGCATTTCTCTTCTCTCTGACCTCTTGCCCCATCAAGTGTTTACCTTTCTTGGTTGCTCTAAGATGGCTTCAAACAGGTTTGTGATTTTAGCTGTTCTTAGTAAGAGTGTTCATTTGATGTACCATGGCCCAAAGCACCCATCTCTGAAGTGTCATATTTTTATGGGGAAATCTTTGTAATGAATCCCCACAGACGTTGATGTTGGGAACCAAACAGTGTGATTTTGGAAACCAGACCTGAACCCAGTCATTGGGCCAGCATCCAGGAGATTCATGTTCTTAGGAAAGCATTTCTCGCAGACTGATGCTCATAGAGTGATTGCTATATAAATTCCGTCAGATGCTCAGTGCTGCCTCCCGAAATGAAGTAATATGAACTCTTATCTCCACTGACCTGAAAGTGGGATATCTGGGACTGTTCTTTTATGAAGAGAAGGGCAAATTTGAGAAAGGCGGGATGGGAGAACTTGATTGATGTTTGGGCAGAGGAAAATCAAAGCCTTCTTATCGCTGTGCCCAGCCACGCCTGTTTCTCTTTCTGAATCCGGTCTGCCACAGGTTCCTACCCCAGGGACTACTGAAATCTTCCTGCTGGCTTGATAATCCCTGGCACACTCAGCCTGGGCCCCAACGAGCACTGAACTTCGTAGTGAGTGTTTGTTCCTTTGCTCCTGAGAAAGGGATAACGTGCCCGACCTACACCTGCGGTTATGTAACCAGTTAGTTTCATCTTCTTAGTCAAGAGCTTAGACTTAGAAAGAACCCCCTGAAGTCAAAGGAGAAAACAAGATTCAAGAAGCTACCAAGCCTTCTTCCCCCTGCCTAAGTTCTGTTCTTTGGAAGAGTAGCTGAGAACGTTAGAGAAGAATTAAAAAAACAAGGACAAATTTTGGAGAGGGGGACGTCAGGGTGAGGGGAACAGGAGGAACTTTTGTTTGGGAATTGTTTACCCACTTGGTAAACGTGGCAGAGAAAAGGAAATAGGTTTGTTTCTGGAAACGATGCTGCCTTCTCTATTATTCACACCCAGATGTTTTAGTTGCCAGCATCTCCCCACCAGGATGTCCAGCTTTGTGGGAGGCAGGCCGTGGTTGTAGTCAAGATTTTTTTTTTTAGCTGTTTTAAAATCACAAATTAGCAGCACTTTTATTGCCAGAGTTCCCCATGTTGGGTGAGGATGTGGGTGTGGGCATGGGTGATAAGAACTAAAACATAAAATTTGCCTGTGACATGTTTAAAAGGTGGCAGAAATTGAGAGGTTGTTGCTGACTCATGAAAAGATGCCAGGATTCTTGGCCTCCGGAAGAGAAGAATTCAGTCGGGGGGCCAGAGACGATCAAAAGAATGTCTCAAGTTTGAGAAAATTTTACCAGACCCACTCCCATGCCCACAATTAACATTTTAGGAGAACAAGATTAGAATTTAACAATAGAAAGATCCTACCAGACCCACTCCCGTAATATACATTCTAAAATATCAGGATGAGTCAGAAGGTTTTCAAGAAGGAGAAACTGTCCTCAAGCAGGACACATTGTTATTGTATAATCCTTAGTACAGAGTTTAAACTGAGTTGTTTAAACTGAGTCGTTTGCTGTATAATCATCACTTCCAGGCTTAAAGATAAAAATGTTTTATGTGACTTGGGCTTCCCTGGTGGCTCTGAGGTTAAAGCATCTGCCTGGAATGCAGGAGACCTAGGTTCGATCTCTGCGTCGGGAAGATCCCCTGGAGAAGGAAATGGCAACCCACTCCAGTACTCTTGCCTGGAGAATCCCATGGATGGAGGAGCCTGGTGGGCTACAGTCTATGGGGTTGCAAAGAGTCGGACATGACTGAGCAACTTCACTCACTCACTCATGTGACCAGGACTAAGGAATGTAGAGGGGAAAAAAATGTTTGTCCTTTCCTCCTCCTGGAGAATTCCAGATCCCTCTCTCCTTGGGGACCCCCGGACTTCTTAACCTACCTAGAAACTGACTCTCTCAAAACCTCATTCAGTCTGTACCCGATCACTGGGGCGTGGGGTGATATATACCCCAGTGTGTTGTTATTGTTCAGTCACTAAGTCATGTCTGACTCTCTGTGGCCCCATGGACTGCAGCACACTAGGCTTCCCTGTCATCCTCTACCTCCCGGAGTTTGCTCAAGTTCATGTCCACTGAGTTGGTGATGCCATCTGGCCATCTTGTCCTCTGCCGCCCTCTTACCCCAGTGTATGGGAACATTATTGCATCTGTGTGGTCACCAAGCACAGGTTAGGTAGCCTTGAACTTGAACAAAGTAACCTTCCATCTTCCCCTGCTCCCTGTCTTGGACACACAGAAGCAAGCCTTCTGATAATCCTGCTACTTTGGACTTAATCTCACCTGTGATTCTGATTGTTAGTCTCACTTGATAAATCCCCAAGGGTAAGGCCAGTCCCTAAGACCATCAAGCATTTACTCATGAAGTCTACATGACTTCGTACTATTTTAGAGAGGGAGGCAAGGTATTTTGAGAGCTAACAGCTTGGAACTTGAAGTCTAAACAGCAGGCTGAGGTCATTCTCCTTGTACTTTGGAGAGAGGCAGAGTGCTCGACGACAGTGGCCCTAAGTGTGGTCCCCAGACCAGCAGCAGCAGAGTCACCTAGGAATCTGACAGGGATGCAAGCTCACAGGCCCTGCCCCCGAAACTCTAGCAGTCTGTGTGTTAACACAGCCTCCAGGGGAGTCTGGTGCCCACCGGCCTTGGGAACCTCCGTGGTGATGGTTCAGGGCCAGGCTGCCTGGGTCCACATCCCCGCTGTGCTCGTGCTGGCTGAGTGCCTGTGAGCAAGCCACGTGACCCATGTGTGTCTCTGTTCCCCGCTCTGTACGCCTGGGATGGTATGAACACTCTTGGGCGGTTGTGAGGAGCTGACGCATGTAAGAGCTGTCCCGTGGTGAATAGCGTGTAAGTGCAGAGCTGTGTTACTATCCTGACAGCAAAGGGGTTTGTGTTGGTTTGTCGAAGAAGAAACATCCCTTACTGAGTTTTGGTGCCTTTGATGCTTGAAACTTCTCTCTATGCCATGCTTGTCCTAGAAGTGAAAGCTGGGCAAATTAACTGCCATAAAGTCAGTGGGAGCTTGGCTGATTATATAATATAGTGTATGCTGTGTTTAGTCACTCAGTCCTGTCTGACTCTCTGCAACCCCATGGACTGTAGCCTGCCAGGCTCCTCTGTCCATGGGGATTCTCCAGACAAGAATACTGGAGTGGGTTGCCATGCCCTCCTCCAGGGAATCTTCCAAACCCAGTTCTCCCTCATTGCACGTGGATTCTTTACTGTCTGAGTCACCAGGGAAGCCTAAGAATACTGGAGTAGGTTGCCATTCCCTTCTCCAGGGGATCTTCTTGACCCAGGACTCAAACCGGGGTCTCCTGCATTGCAGGCAGATTCTTTACCAGCTGAGTTACCAGGAAAGCCCAATATATACCATATAGTGTATATAATATCTGGAGAAAGAAACGGCAGGCCACTCCAGTACTCTTGCCTGGAAAATCCCATGGACGGCGGAGCCTGGTGGGCTACCATCCACGGGGTTGCAAAGAGTCGGGCACGACTGAGTGCCTTCCCTTCACTCCTGTGGGCTTCCCTGGTGGCTCAGACAGTAAGCCATCCACCTGCAATGCAGGAGACCCTGGTCCCAGAAGATCCTTGGAAAGGAATGGCAACCCACTCGAGTATTCTTGCCTGGAGAATTCTGTGGACAGAGGAGCCTGGCGGGCTACAGTCCACAGGACTGCAGAGAGTCAGACACAACTGTGTGACTTTCACTAACATAATATGTAATATATACAATATATGAAAGAAAGTGTCAGTTGCTCAGTCATGTCTGATTCTTTGTGACCCCATGGACTGTAGCCCGCCAGGCTCCTCTGTCCGTGGAATTCTCTAGGCAAGAATACTGGAGTGGGTTGCCATTCCCTTCTCCAGAGGATCTTCCTGACCCAGGAATTGAACCCAGGTCTCCTGGATTGCAGGCAGATTCTTTATTGTCTGGGAATAATAATTACCAGGGCAACCCTGTAATACATAATTTATATAATTTGAGTAACAAGAGTGAATAAACATATATGTAATATATAATGTATACATTATTATATATACAGCAGTGTTCATTCACTGTTACTCAAATCTGTGTAGCAGTTACTCTGATTTGCAGTGTTGTGTTTTCAAATATTCTGTTCTATCTTTTTAGTTGGTAAAAGTTTAGATGTGACTCTGTATATACATTACATAAGAAAGTAAAAACCCTTGCCTTCGTCTCTGATTTCCTAAAATGATTGATTTTTGACTTTCATTCTGTTTGAAAATTGCACTCTCCTTCTTGCATAAAGAAGACCTTGATGCTCCTAGAGTGGTTTACAAGGGAACCTCTGCTGTTCATGTCACAAAACCGGGTGTGTCTTGTTAGAGGTGACCCTTTGACAGAGTCCGTAGACTGAGAAGGTCATGTATCATTGAAGAAAGGTAAACAGCTGTGGACAGACCAGGCCCATTTTGGTGACTTGCCATAAATAGTGTCTCTTACCCACCTGAGTCACGAGCAGCGTTGACCCAGCGGGGTTCCCCCTCAGAGGATCATTCTTGTGAAAAACCCTCTCCCTTCCTGGATGTGTGTCAGTGATGGCTGTATCTAGATGGAGGGCATTGGGCTCGGAGGGGAAGAGGGAGAAGCCGGGGAGGCTGCTGGCATGCCAGCCATGGGTGTGAGGCATCTCGACCTTCTTCCTCCTGTCCTGACATGCCGAGTCACCCCTGACTGCTCTCCTTTGCCAGCCTTGAGCATCTGAAACCTGACTTCTGTATCCAGCCTCCACTGGCACTGATGGGCAGTGAGTTTGGATCGCTGACTTTATTCCAAGCCCTTGCTGGGTGTTCCAAGCCCTCTGCCCTATACATTACAAAAATTTCTTTATTGAAGTAGAGTTGATTTATAATATTGTATTAGTTTCAGGTGTATGGCAAAGTGATTCATATATATATATATTTTTTTTTCAGATCCTTTTCCACCATAGGTTATTACATGATAGGTGAAAATAGTTCCCTGTGCTATACAGCAGGTCCTTGTTTATTTTATGCACAGTCGCATGTTATCTGTTAATCCCCAATTCCCAATGTACCCCTCCCCTGCTCTCCCCTCCAATAACCATAAGACCGTTCTCTGTGAGTCTGTTTCTGGTTTTGTAATTAAGTTCATTTGTATCATTTTTTTAAGATTCCACAGATAAGCAACATGACACGGCATCTGTCCTGTGCTTTTCTTGACTCCACTTTTTGTATGCGTGGTGGCTGAGAGCCGGGGCTCCAGCTTCAAGCTCTGGTCACCCCCCTGAACCCCGTGTGGCCGTCACACACCCCACCTCTGCAGGCTGCGCGCTGCCAGCTCCGGAAGGGAGCCATGACGGGACTGGCCTCCCCGTCCTCTGTGGGCCGGCAGGAGCGCTCGGCCGGCACCTGAGCGTTGGAAGCCCGGGAGGTATTTGCTGCTCCGCCAGCCTGATAGCCCAGTTATTATTATTATAATTTTTTTATGTAGACCAGTTTGTAAAGTCTTTATTGAATTTGTTTCGGTTTTATGTTTTGGTTTTTTGGCCACGAGGCCTGTGGGATCCCAGCTCCCTGACCACGGTTTGAACCCACACTCCCTGTGCTGGAAGCTGAAGTCTTAACCCCCGGACCGCTGGGGAGGCCCCGAGCCTGGTTACTTTAAGTCCCCGTGCTCCATCTCCCCTGCTCTCAGGGGCCTGAGCACCCTTGTTTGCGTGGCTGTCTTTGATTTGGCCTCAGTGCCCTGAGCCCCGGAGCTCAGCTGCAGCCCCTGTGTGTGGACCCCCTGGTCTCCTCATCGGTGAGGACCAGCCTTGTCCTCCCTGTAGTCACCGAGGCGTGGCCCTGAAGCACTGCCACGTCCTTGGGGGGCGGCGTGGGGGGCCCCTGGGTGACCTGGAGCAGCGTCAGGTTGCAGTGCAGGCTCCCGTGTCCACCAAGCCCACACACCCTGTGGACTCCATTTCTTCCCCGTCATGGTTTCACCTGCCTCCTCTGTCCTCTTTAAACCACACCCTTCCCTTCTTTTTCCTGTCCTCTGCTGTCTGTGCCCTATTTTTGGATGATGGCCTTCTGGCCATCTCCCACTTTCTCAGCTGACAGACTCCCCCATTCGTCATGAGCCCTACTTTTGAAATATAAATCTCATTCTAGCTCAACCTAGATAGCTTATTAAAAAGCAGGGACATTACTTCCCCAACAAAGGTCCATCTAGTCAAAGCCATGGTTTTCCCAGTAGTCGTGTACGGATGTGAGGGTTGGACCATAAAGAAAGCTGAGCACCAAAGAATTGATGCTTTTGAACTGTGGTGTTGGAGAAGACTCTTGAGAGTCCCTTGGACTGCAAGGAGATCCAACCAGTCCATTCTGAAGGAAATCGGTCCTGGTTGTTCATTGGAAGGACTGAAGCTGAAACTCTAATTCTTTGGCCACCTGATGCAAAGAACTGACTCATTTGAAAAGACCCTGATACTGGGAAGGATTGAAGGCAGGAGGAGAAGGGGACGACAGAGGGTGCAATGGATGGATGGCATCACTGACCCAATGGACATGAGTTTGAGTAAGCTCTGGGAGTTGGTGATGGACAGGGAGGCCTGGTGTGCTGCAGTCCATGGGGTCATAAAGAGTCGGACACAACTGAGCGACTGAACTGAACTGAGCTCTGCCAGCCATGTCGCATTCATATCTTGGGCTGTATTTCTTTGCATCCTTGTTACAAGTCCTAAGAACATGTTGCCAATTGCCCCCATTGACGCCCAGCTACCAGTTCCCCTCAGCCATAGTGTCCCGTGGGCCCTGTTGGCCCTCGGGGGCAGTCCTCACGCTGACATCCCCACCACATCCTCATTCTAGAAGCTGCTCCTCTGATAAGAACGTGTCTGGTGCTTCCTTCAGGACCAGACTGTCCCCACATCGCTGTTCCCTGGTTCTGTATTATTTCTGGATGAGAGTCTTTCCCTACCTTCCAGAACAGAACTGATGTCTTCACATCTTCACTTCAAAGCTTTGGACTTGCGTCCCCTCTTGCTGTTTTCCACGAACACCCCCTCATCTGTCCGCCCACAGTCACCTTAGTGACGGGGTTGGGGGTAATTTGTCAGCAGGGGCTGTGACACACACATTGAAGGGGGGGCTTTATAGATGGCAGGCCCGGCGTGCCCCCCGCAGACCCTGTCCAGCAGCTGAGTAAACGCTGCATAGCCACACCTACTGCTCCGAGCTTGGAAAAGATGACAATAGTGTTGCCTTCCAGCTCTGAGCCGTGTAAACAGGAAAAACTGTTTCCCCTCTGAGAAGTCTGACTTTTCACTGAGATGTTTCGCTGGCCTCCAGACCATTGGATGGACTAGAGATACATTTTATTCCTTTGTTGTGGGTTGTCTTTCATCATGATCTCAAAAGGCGGGAAGGCCCTTGTGGAAAACTCGGGGTCCACTAGCTTCTCTCTTGACCATGACGTGTCTGTGAACTCATGTCTGAGTCGCAGTTTCCTCAGCTATAAAATGGGGATAATGATACTCTGCCTACTTTGCAGGATGGCCCAAGCCAAGCAGATGCAGGCACTTTGTAACAGATTTAAATGTATGCTGTTTGTATTATGATGCTCATTTTAAGTTTAGTACTGAATTTAGTTATGTTGCTATCCTGTAAGCTCTCCACGCAGAACGTTTCCAGCCCCAGGGGGTCTGCGTCTTTCCAGGGAGGGCAGAAACCTCCCCCTCCCTGTCATAGGGATTCCAGGCCACTCTCTGCCCCTGACCCCGGGGTGTCAACTCACCCCGAGGTGACTGTCCCTCACGCTGCCTTGTCACAACATATGGGTCCCTCACCCTGTCTGTCCATGATCCCTTGGGTTATGTTAGCTGGAAACTGTAAAAAAAAAACAAAAAAAAAACACAAACAAACAAAAAAAACAAAAAAACCCTGTGTATGTAAATATAAGAGCAGCCCTGTGGAATCCACTGGAAGGAATGGGCTCGGTGAGTTTGCCTCACAGGAGCCCAGGCGGCTCACGGCGGGGCCGACACTGACTCCAGTCTGTGGTCCACACAAGCGAGGACTCAGCTGTTAATGCAGGCTGTGTGCAAAGGTGTTGATTAAAAAAAAAGTATTGATGCTCAGAAATAGCATACGAATCCTGGTTTCCCCTTCCACAGAAAGTAAAAACGTGAGGGTTGTTGGGCCCTCATTAAAAAAAAACAAATCAAAACTTAGTAAATGCTCATCTTTACTAATCCTGATTTTAGTATTTTTTTCATCCTTTTCTTCACGCCACCCCCCCCATTTTCTTTTTAGAGTTCATTAGCCATAAAGTGAACAATCACAGGCCCGTTTACTTATTTTTTCTTAAATCTAAACGCCTCTGGCACGAGCAGTTGTGAGGGTCCCGCAGACATGTCTGTGCCGCGCCCCAGTGCCTGCGCACTCGCCCGGATGGCGCTGGGTGCCTGTCCTGTGTGATGGGTGGGCGCGGACTGCTGTCCTGCCTGCATTCTGACGCCGGGTGGGACTGCGGGCTGAGCCGGGGCCCTGTGCCCTCACCAGCTGTCTCCTCTCTTTTCCAGAGACTCAGACCTGTTTCTGCTGGGCACGCGTGCTGTGTGGGCCTCGGAGGCGGGCTGGCTAGAGTTTGACATCACGGCCACCAGCAACCTGTGGGTCCTGACCCCGCAGCACAACATGGGGCTGCAGCTGAGCGTGGTTACGCGTGACGGTGAGTTCAGGGACTCGAGCCTTCACCTCCTTGGTGGCAGGTGTGGGCAGCCGTGGTCCCCAGGTGGGCCCCCCCGTTTCCCGACCTCCCAGAGCCCCGGTGGACAAGCAGAGACCTGCCCCAGGGCCTCTTGGCAAGGACTCGGGGACAGTTAAGATGGTTTGGGAGCCTCAGAGAGGGGTAGGAGCGGGGTGCTGAGTTAAAGAGGAAGGCCGGGGCAAGGTCTAGGTGCTGACGTTGAGTAGGTTTGTGGAGGCCCTTCCAGCATCTCTTCCTGCAGTGTCAGAGCTTGGCAGGTCCCAGTCCCCTCGGGCTGGACACAGTCAGCCCGTGAAGTCACCTTTCTGGGTGGGAGACATGAGATCGGGAAGATGGGCGTGAACAGAAGATAGCAGCAGAAGCAGGGGAACTGGGGGTCCTGCCACCCCTTGCCCTGCCTTCTGGGACCTTGGCAGGAAGAGGGGGGAAGGCTCAGGGTGCCCCATGTCTCCCCGAACGCGGGCTCCTCCTCTCTGAGGGTACCTGGGAGGCTTGGGTGTCTGGCTGCAGGTGGACGCCAGGCTTCAGTACCACATCCCAGAGGTGTGCTTTGGTATTTGCCTTGCAGGGCTCAGCATCAGCCCCGGGGCGGCAGGCCTGGTGGGCAGGGACGGCCCCTACGACAAGCAGCCCTTCATGGTGGCCTTCTTCAAGGCCAGTGAGGTCCATGTGCGCAGTGCCCGGTCGGCCCCCGGGCGGCGCCGGCAGCAGGCCCGGAACCGCTCCACCCCGGCCCAGGACGTGTCGCGGGCCTCCAGCGCCTCAGGTGGGTTGGGGACGCCGTCTTCGCTGTGGGCCCCGGGGCGTCCGTGAGGACACAGGACCTGCCGAGGCTTGCAGACGCTGCGCAGCTTCTGCAGGCCCACATGCAGCTGTAGGTGCCCTGGATTATCTGGACGGTGCCTAGGCCATCAGAGGGGAGCCCTTGTGACCCCAAGATCGTCTGCAGGTTGAGACAGCCTCAGTGTCTGTTCCAGAAAAGCATCCTTCTGTCTGATCAGATTTCTCCCAGCTCTTCTTCATTCCCATAAAGATCCAGGGAATGACTGCATTTTCTCCAAATTGCATTATGCCCGGGAAGTGGTGACGAACAGACTTCATGCATTTGTAGAGGGCGGGCTCTTGTTGGTCAGTGCTCGTGGCTGGGAGTGATAGCAAGTCAGTTCCGGCACCCCTCTCTGATGAGTTTCATTGGTTTTCATTCAACTGGGAAGTTTGGGGTTCTGCCTTGAGATGTGGTGAGACCCACGGGCTCAGCGGATAGTAGGAATGCCTTTTCCTGTGTCCCTTTGTTGGTGGCATTCTCAGAAGCCTGGCTTGACGTGTGGTGCTGAGGAAGGCAACCTCAGCTTCAGGACGAGAGCGCCTCTTCTGCAGTAGCTTCAGCAAACAGCTGGTCTGGGGTCGGTGCTCAGCCCTGGAGCTAGAGGGTGGGGTGCGGGCCCCCCCTGACCCTCCCCGCCTGCCCTGAACAGGCAGGTTCAAAGGGCAAGAGAGAGGAAACAGCCCTCTCTGCAGACAGACTCCCTCCCATGCAGAGCCTCAGCAGGAGACACAGAAGTCCAGTCTTCAGAACAGGAGGCAGGGTGTGCAGGCGCTGATACGCAGCACAGAGCTGGTCAGTGTTGAATTCAAAGCAAGGTGCATCTTGCTCTAAAGTGGGTGCTTGCAGGTTCTAGGCTTCCTTTCCCTTTAGCCCAGAAATCAGGCACAAAGTTGAGGGTTCACTTTGGGATTTGTAGTCAGAGATCTTGCTTTCCTCATAAGTGCTCTGTAACTTTGTGTGTGTGCTTGTGCTAAGTCACATCCGACTCTCTTCAACCCTATGGACTGTAGCCCGCCAGGCTCCTCTGTCCATGGGATTCTCCAGGCAAGAATACTGGAGTGCATTGCCATGCCTCACTCCAGGGGAATCTTCCTGACCCAGGGACTGAACCTGCATCTCTCTTGTTTCCTGCATTGGCAGGCGGGTTCTTTAACATTGACACCACCTGGGAAGCCCTACTTTGTGACTCAGGACGAACCTAATCCAGCTCGGCTTTGGTTTACCCAGTGGTTAAGTGGGCATGGTTGATTCTCAGTGGCTTTGCTGGGATTGAATGAGAAGCATCGCTCTGGCTCAAAGATGAGGTGCCTCCAGCCATAGGAAGTTCTTAGCAGGTATGTCAGACTCCTTGGAAGGGATGTAAAATACGTCAGGAAGATGCATTAACTCTTCCAGGTGACTTTAAAACAGTGTCATCTTCTGCGGCTGGAAAGAGTTTGTGGAACTTTCCAAAGCACCCAGTTTTCCTGTGGGAAGCAGTGTCTTCACTCTGGGTTCTGATTCAGCCATTTCTGTTACCAGTAACTGGGATGTGGAACCAGAAGATGCACCACCCAGCGTGACGTGACATTTTGCCGCTTGTCCTCTTGGTGTTTCTTGGAAGCGTCGCCCAGCATGGGTGTTCCTGTGTTTACCACTAGAAACAGTCAGGGCTAGGGTTTAAAGAAAAAGAAGTGATGACTTTCCTGTATGCGCTTTGGAGGAAGCCTTCTGAACAGCAATCATCCCAGGCTTCTCCTCGGGGCATAGCGATGCAGCCCACCAATGGTGGCCGTTCATTAATGAGCTGCGGTCAGTTTGGTGCTGGGACCTCAGACGTGAAGGCAGCTCTTGGGATGCTAATTGCTTTTTTTTTAATGAAAATTTCACTTGATTTATTCCACCTCCCCTCCCCCGCCAGTACACACATAAAATTTCTAATTGAGAAAACATGTCATCTCTGATTTGGGTTTCCAAATTCTGATTTGGGCATCACTGAATTATTCTCTTCCAAGTCCCTTTCAGCATTTTGTTTCCAGTTTGATGAGTTTAAATTAAATATGAGTATTAAAGGTGGACTGATTTGTAAGAAGAGGCAAGTATATCTGCTTTTTCTGGGTCTTCCCACCCACCACCTCCCAACCCTGTACTCTGGAATGGGCTTTGTTCTTTTCAGGGGTAAGAAGGCAGAGTTCCTAACAAACACCTCTGCCCTCACAAAAGGGGGTTTAAACCCCTTACTCTGGAGGGCCCTCCCCTACCCACACTATCTTCAGAGACCCTCTCAAGATGGTCCAATTAATGATCTGGGTTAGACCCACTGAAGTATTGCTTTACTTTAAAAAAAAAAAAAAAGTGTTATTTATTTTTTGGCTGAGTCAGGTCTTAGTTGCAGTATGCAGATCTTCGTTGTGGTTCACAGGCTTAGTTGTTCATCCAGGGATCAAACCTGTGTCCCCTACATTGCAAAGATGGTTCTTAGCCACTGGACCGCCAAGGAAGTCCCCTGCTTTGTCTCTTTGGTTCTTTCCTCCTTACTTATTCTTGCCGTCAATGGGGACGGATGTGCAGAGGCGCTCGCTCTTGGAGAAAGGATTTCCAGAAAGATAACGATCTGCTGCCCAGGGGCACAGACCAGCTGGTTCATTTTCTTTCTGGGCTGTTGTGGGGCCAAATGCTTCTGGGTCTTCACTCACTTTGTAGATGCTGCTGAGACCGGCAGCTGTAGTCACGTGTGACTGTGTGAGTCCAGGCAGGACTTCTCCTTGTGAGTCTTTCCGGAGGTTGAAGGAAGAGAGTGTTGGCCCCTGCTGCCCCCGTCTTCCATGGTGTGCTCCTAGGGAATTAACATTTCTCTGCTCAAACAACCAGCAGCAGTAGCCCACCAGACACCGTCCTGCCACTGGGCAGAGGCGTGAGCATCAGTCCTCCAGCTGAAACGTGGCAGGGAAATATGAGTCTGTGTTTGAAACTGAGCTGCCAGTGCTGGAGACGGCAGGACCAGTCCTCAATGAGGGAAGGGCCGAGCGCCCGTCTGCCCCTCCCTGTCCTCCCCCACATCTGCTCTCACATCTCTCCTTGGCCTTCTAGTGGACTTTCCAAACACATGCACCAAAACAGTGGGTTTGGACCCAAGTCTCCCTGGATGGGTTTCACTCACCCTCTGTTTGTACTTCTCCAGTGGGCTTGCCTATCATCTGGACCGTATAATTCATCGTTCTGACACGTTTTACTAGTCCTGGTGCAAGCCCGCTGGGGATTCTAGTGACTCAGCCACTGATCCTGTGGTACCCACCCTGTCCACGGTTCCCAGAGCTCTCATTAGATGGTCTTGCTGCTGCCCACCTTCTTTCACAGTATCTTTCTCTCCGGTTCCATGATTTTATCTCCAGGGGGACTGACACCTGACCAACCCATTACAAGAGTTGTGAACAAATAGCTTTAAGGGATGGTTCTGTGTGGCGATTCTAGATTCTGTTCTAGCTCATTTTTCAAGATCTTTCCTACACATTTTTGGGGCAGGAGTAGTTAATGCAATTTCAGTTCAGCTGGTGAGTCTGAGGTTTTCTGCATGTCTACCAGCTGGCTGCCAACGCCACGAGTGAGACTTGCTCTGTGTTTTGGCAGATGGTTTTAAAACATTTTCTGCCACTTGGAACAATTATGTCAAATTGGATTAGCTAACTTTGGGTCCCCTTCATCCTTCATGTTCATGGTGCCATCACTCAGCCCTGCTGACTGTCATGAACCAGTAACTTCCCAAGACCCTCTCTCTCTTCAAAATGAGTTCCTCATTGATTCAGATGCTACCTGTGGGCATCTCTTTAATTCTCCTTCTGTCATTTTCCAGCCCACCCAAACATTTATCTTTAGGGATCCTGGGAGAAAAGGTGGCTCTGTAAGTAATCTGCTGACCTTCTGGTTGCTAGTTCATACCGTCTAACTCTTGAACTTCCCAATTGGGACCATTCAGTATGCTTCCAGCTTAAGAAAAGTACATAGAACTCATCACTTGCAAAGCAGCGATGCGGGTACTTTATTATAACTATCACATCTTTTGCTGTAGATTTCATGGAATTTCAGCCTGCAGACTAGGGGCTCTCCTCCTCACAGATCAGTGTTTGCTCGGCCTTTCAGTTCTTGGCAGGTTGTCCCCTCTGGTTCCTCGTTTGTGTCCATGGATGGACGTGCCAGAGGTGCATGGGCTCACCCACTACAGACACGTGATGCTTGGGCAGAATGGACGTGGGTCAGGGCTGTGATGTAGCTGTTTATGGTTCTTCAAAGGCATTGAGCTACCCTGGTGGCTCAGACAGTAAAGAACCTGCCTGCCAGTGCGGGAGACATGGGTTCGATCTCTGGGTTGGGAAGATTCCCGTGGACTAGGGCATGGCAACCCACTCCAGCATTCTTGCCTGGAAAATTCCATGGCCAGAGGAGCCTGGCGGGCTACAGTCCACGGGGGGTACAAAGAGATGGACACAGCTAAGCAACTAACCTTTTAAAAGGCATTGGGGATTTTGTCATTTTGACCTTAAATTCAAATTTTAGGGCCAGTAGCTTGGCTCCCAGATGTCTCGGTCAAGAGGTAGAGGCTTGTCCAGAGTTTTTTAAATGAAATCAGAACTTAATTCTCCACAGCTGTGGAGGACAAGTGTGGCATGAGTGATTGGAAAGTTGAATTGTTCCAAACTCCATATTCATAATACTTGACTCCCTTTTGCCATTAAGCCCCTTTAGGGTAAGAGTTGCCAAGGAGTGAAGCTGACTAGAACTTGACCTTCTCCTCCATCCCTAGGGTTCACCCCTTATGAATGTGCTATTGGCCAGTAGGCTGAATAATAAGAGGCATAAACAGCTGCTGCCAGACACTCAAATAATCCATCAAGTACTGCCATCTCCCAGGAGAGCACTGGGATCCAGGTCCTCCTAGCTAGGGACTGGGGACAGAGGGATGTGGAGCAGGGAGTCTCAGGGCTCAACCTTTAAAGGATGTCTCTGTCGTCAAGATCCTTCCTCCCTATTCTCTTATTCATCAAGACAAAGGCTGAGAAGAGATCAGAGCCCCGATTAAATGGAGCCGTGTGAGACCTTGAAATCCTGCAGCCACAAACGAGTGGGATGGGCCTTCACCGTTGCCTCTTGTGCTAACCATCCCACTGTAAAGAAAATTGAGACGCTGAAAATCAAGCTGCCCTCTCCCTGCCCGCCCCCCCTCCCCAAACACTTTTATGAGATTATCGACACCAGAAATCCTGCGGCGTCACGGCACAGGAGCTGGGCTTTCCCTGGCAGGCCTTGGAAGCCTCGTGGATCATGGGGTACATGGGAGCCAGAGCCACCTCTGGGAGAAGCTGGCAGATCCAGCGGAGGTGGGACAGAAGCGGTCAGACTGGTGCAGACGGAGGTGCCGGGGGAACAGCTGCTCTTTGTCCCTGACCTTGTCATTCCAGGCTGGAAGGGAGATGAGAGCAGGGAATTGTTGCCTCTAAAAAACAAGTTTCCTCTGGGAGGACTAGCCTGAGCTAAGAGAAACTGGGCTGTGTGGACAGCATGCTCTGTGCGCCTGCTGTTCTAGTGTTTTCCTGGCAGAGCCTGGGGCCTGCAGCTGGCGGGGCCTGGGGTGGGGGAGGGGCAGGGCCAGCCGCCACAGCCCCGGGCGGGGGGGCGGCAGAAGCCCTGGCCCCTCCCCCGGGCCCTAGTTTCGTGGGCCGCCCTGCCTCTGTCTCTTCCCTCCCGTGTTTCTTCTCTCTCTTCCTCTTGGGGCTGGAAAGGCAGCAGGCCTGCTGCTGGACCCCTTCTCGTCCAGGCCCACCCCCACCAGCCCCACTCCCCTGAGCATCTGCCAGCCTTTGGCCCCGGGAAAGAAAGAGCCAGGATGGCGGGGGGGGGGGGGGGGGGGGGGGGGGGGGGGGGGGTGGGATTGTGGGTCAGCCAGAACGGAGTGTCGGCCGGGAGCCCTCGCCCACGTCATCTCGGTTCCAGCTGGCAGGATGAGAAACTTCCCTGCTTGTACCCTGACACCAGCCAGGGGTCCTCCGGTCTGGTTCCATCCTGACCTCCCTGCCTGGGGTGGGCACAGGTGCCATGAGGTCAGGGGCTCTGCCTCCTTCTGATGCCCCCTGCTGGTCTGTCTACTGAGGGGATTCAGGGCTTCCGGCAGCGGCCCCTCCCCAGTCTGATGATACTCTGGAGCAACTCCTGGGCCTTGGGGGAGCGCTGCACTCAGGATTCCAGTTGGATTATAAGGGATGCAGGGGAGAAACAGCCCCTTGCTCCCCCTCTGAGAAGAGCGGCTGGGGATGAGGGGCTCCCCCACCCCAACCCCCCCGCAGGGATAGGCTCCCCCGAGCCCTGTGTCCAGAGCCATCACATGGGGCTCAGGACTTGACCTCCATCTCCAACCCCCCTTCCCCGGAGGTCAGGCTGGCCTGAGCTCTTTCTGGGGAGCAGACCCCATCCTGGACTCTCTGGGGACCCAGGAGGAGCTGGAGTGATCACACAGGAAGTTCCACAGTTTGGGTCACTCTTCACGCGTCCTCACGCTCATTCCACAACTGCTGTCTCCCCTTCTGCCTCGTAACTGTCCCTTCTCTGACCTCCCAGGGGGGTTTCTCTCTAGCACCCCCCGTGCACGGCGTCCAGATTCTGTTTTGTGCTGGAGTGAGCTGGGCACGTCATGCATCACCCCTGCCACTCCCCGAGTCGCTGGAGGGCAGAAGCCTCGTCTGACGGGGCCCCTTGTTTCTCGGGGAGGGCATGTCACACAGAAGCGGCTCCGTCAGCCCTTGATGAGCGGGGGTCGGGTGAGAAACCAGACTAGCGGGGCCTGACTCCAGAGAGGTGTGCACGCTTCTGCTGACGTGCCGGGCGCTGCTCTCCTGGGGCGGCTTAGTGCGGGCTGGGGGACACTGACCCAGTCACAGGACTGGAAAGCAGGGTCCACCCCCCCCCCACGGCTGGCCTCCTGGCCAGGCCTGGCTCTAGGGTGCCCCCTTCAGAAGGCCCTTCCTGACCCCCAAGCCGTCCTCACAGGCTCTAGGCAGCTTCAGGACAGTCCCTGTTAGAACCGGAACCTGCCGGTGTGTTTGTCTTGAACGTGAATCATGTCCTGAGTTAGGGCTCTGGGGACTCTTGGTCCAGTAGGGGATCACAACACGCCCCTGTTGCTAAAAGGGGTCCCTCGAGTCAGCGCAGGCGTGTCAAGACGGGAGCCGGTGTGCTTGACCCCGGGGTAGAGGGGAGACAGCGTGTCAGACGCCCGAGCAGCTGGCAGCCTGCGGAGCTCCGGGTGCCCCAGGCTGCGGCCAGCGGGGGCTCCCCTGTGGCCAAGGGCCCGGGTGAGGCTGTGAAGGAAGGAATGAGGGAGTTACCGGGCGCGCCTTCTGATCCCCAGCAGACTACAACAGCAGCGAGCTGAAGACGGCCTGCAGGAAGCACGAGCTCTACGTGAGCTTCCAGGACCTGGGGTGGCAGGTGAGTGCTCCCAACCGTCTCGGGGTCTCCTCGCGTCCTGAAGGCGGCAGCGGTCATCAGCAGAGACCCTGCACTTCAGGGTCAGGAAGGTTCCTCCTGGGAAGGTACTTAGGAGCCTTTCAGATGCCCAGGTCTTGGAGGGGAGGGGCGACAGCCCACCCACGTGTGCTTGAAGCACCCCCCGCCCTCGCACCTCTCCAGGGGGCCCCAGGTGCACGGCCTCCAAGTCCCTGCAGATCCATAGCCAGCCCAGAGCGCTCCCCTCGTTCTCTCTCGGTCCCCAGGGCCTGCATTGCTTTGGCATTTCAACAATGTGCGCTGGGTTTCGAGAAAGGGCTGGGAAAACTGATCTGACAGTTATCAGCTCACCCGGACTGGAAGGGCACCCACCCGTATGCTGCCTCCTTCCTGAAGCCGCTGCTCAGGCAAATGCTAGGTGCCATGTGACTGGAGATGGTTCCCGTGTGCAGGTGGCATTATGGGGACAGGGGAACCCTGGACTCCAGGAGGCACCTCTGGTCCAGGTTCCTAGAGCTGACTACCTGCGGGCCTCCAGCAGGCCGGGGCGGGTGGGCCCAGCGGGGGGGAACCAGGGCTCCAGAGTCAGACTGAGCAGGTCTGCACCTTGCTCTGCCCCTCACGCATCCTTGACCCCATGTCTGTCTCCTTAGCTGCCCCACATGAGCAAGGCCTTCTCACAGGGTTCCTCAGTGCCCAGGGGCTGCGGGGCAAGTGTGCTGACCCCGTTTCCTTTTGCATTCGGTTAAGGACTGGATCATTGCTCCCAAGGGCTACGCTGCCAACTACTGTGACGGAGAATGTTCGTTCCCTCTCAACGCACACATGAACGCCACCAACCACGCCATCGTGCAGACCCTGGTGAGTGCTGGCCGGCTCCACGCCACGGGGGGCAGGGGGCGGTCAGCCAGGACCAGGGGCCGTCCCTAATGCTGCCCCCTCCTCCCGTCTCTGCAACAGGTTCACCTCATGAACCCCGAGTACGTCCCCAAACCGTGCTGCGCGCCCACGAAACTGAACGCCATCTCGGTGCTCTACTTCGACGACAACTCCAACGTCATCCTGAAGAAGTACAGGAACATGGTCGTACGAGCGTGTGGTTGCCACTGACTCGGGATGAGTGGCTGGGGACGCTGTGCACACCCTGCCTGGACTCCTGGATCACGTCTGCCTTAAGAAGCCCACAGGGGCCCCCGGGACGCGGGAGGAGACCCCGACGCAGACCTGAAGGGACCCTGTCCGCCCCTTGCTCACACCGTGAGCGTTGTGAGTAGCCATTGGGCTCTAGGAAGCGGCGCTTGAGCGTCTGGGGACTGCAGAAATGTAACTTGGAAGGGTTCCCCTCTGCACCCTCCCCAAACCCACCAAAATCAGTTACTGCTTTAGATCCAAGCTCCTTGTGGTTTTAGAGTAAATAGGGAAAATAATCTTGAAGTAAAAGTTGTCTTTTGCTCAAATATCAGCGGGTTCAGTAGTTTCTCAAAGGCAGAGTTTGCAGACCGCGGGAGGGCCGGATACAGCTGTTCCGACCTTGCGCTGGGAACCTGGGTCTCAGCTGGGCGGCCTGTGAGTGCCTTTTGTCTGAGTCTTGCCGTCAAGTGTGGGCATTTTGTTGGTGTGAGAAGATACACTTATTTTAGTTCCACTACATCCCTTACCCCCCTCCTCGCCCTGGCATTTGCTGTTTTCTGTGCTAGGACCAAAAGCAGAGTGACCCCTCTTTGAGGGGGAGGCTCCACAGAAGAGAAGCCTTTTTAAAGCCATTGTGTAACCGAGCGACTGTCTGCACCCCTTCCCGTGGGGAACGGCTCTCTGAAAAGCTCGCTTACATTAGGACCGCCACCTCTCTCCTGTGTCGGTAACGTGGTTCTTGGATGGGACAGTGTCCTGCGTCAAGGGTTTAGACCAGTAGAGGCGACGGGCTGAGGATTTCCTAAGTCATCCAGACTGCGGGAGGGGTTAGGACAGGCGTGTGGGTTGGGAACCGAAATCACAGTTTTCTCCTGTTGAAAACAAGACTCAGATCACAGATGAGAATGTTTTCAAGATGTCTTTTTCACGATCATGTACTAGGAAACCAATTTCATACTAAACTGATTAAATAATACATTTATGATCTCTATCTGCACTTACAGCTGTTTTGTAAATAGAAACTATAATTTATTGTCTATTTTATATGTTTTGTTGTAACATTTAAGGAAAGACCAGACTTTTTTTTTAAAAAAGAGTTTATTTAGAAAGCATCATAGTGTAAACAAATTGTACCACTTTGATTTTCTTTTAAAACAAGACTCAATGCAAAGCTGAAGCCACTCATGAGGATTGTGCTTCTCTAGAAAGTTGGGGTTTTTTTTTAAAGAACATCTGTGAACCATACATGATTAATAAAGATCTCCTTTAAGGCAGAGGCTGGCCGGGATCCTGCTGTTTCGTCTGCCGCAGACAGTGGACGGGGTCTCGTTTCTAAGCGGCCACGTCGCCTGAGCAAGGGCGGTGGGGCGAAGGGTGTTACTACGAGGACTGACTGATGCTGAAGGACGTACAGGTTACAGACCTTGAGGGAGCCTAGGCCTACAGCAGCTGATTTCCAAGGGCGTCGGTATAAAGGCTTCATAACCCAGGATGGCGTGAATCAGGACACCAGGGACGTGGCTGACTGCAACCCTGCCTGCCTTGGTCTGGAGGCCGAGTTGATCCCCTCTGCACGCAGGAGACGGGCGGCCTCCCGGAGGCAGACCAAACAGGGCGTGCGCCGCCACCTGCTGCTGCTTCCAGTCTGGGCTCTGCTGCGGGGCCGCGGGGTGTCCCCGGTCCCTGACACCCAACCTGGGAGAGTTCCTGCAGTCCTCCTGCCCCCTCCTGGGAGGCAGAGACATTCAGAACCTTCCTAGGAGTTCTTAGAAGGGTCACGACGAGCCATGTGGCACTTCCTACATCCACAGTTTACACGAGAGACATCAAATCCTGACGTTCACAGGGACTCTGGCTTCACACTCCCTAATGAAATCTTGCAGGAGAGACAGAAGTATTCCTTGAACAGTAACAAGCAATCGGTCAAGTGTCAACACCCACACAAGGCTATGGCAGCAGCACCACCTTACTCAGGCACGTGTCGGGCGCCACCCTCCGTGAGAGGCACCCGCAGAGACAGGAGGTCCAGGAGGGGCTGGAAAAGTGGCTCTTCCACAGGCATCGGGGATTTGTGTGTTAAATCTGCTCCAAGCTATGGACCAGCCACGTATGAACAAGTCATGTGATCAAAGCAACTCAACAGGGCCACACGGCAAGGCCGCCTTGCTAGGACTCGTGGGCCCTTTGAAAACAACGCTTTGGATGATGCTGTCACCAGAATCACTCGGGAGCCAAAAGTAGTCTGGCAGTTGGGTTTTCCTCGACTATTTTAGTCTCAAACCATTTCGATTTCACCAAGAGCAAGTTAAAGGGGGGGAATGGATGGTAGGTCACCACCGAAAATATTTAGTTTGCAAATGGATCGTGAGTTACACATTTACTTAGAGAAACTTAAGAATCTGTAGGGTGTGTTGGTTTAAAAACACACACGGAAAAGACAGCACGAGTTTAGTACATTCGGATCTCTGAGTCACCGCTGCGGGGAAGCGGGGAGCGGCCGAGGGACGGCGCCCCGCCGGGCTCACAGCTCGTCCTTCGCCTGACGCAGGACGAAGCGGTGCAAGGAATCCAGGTCGCGGCTCCCACTGTGCTCGCCGACCTTTTCTCCTCCACGGAAAAGCAGCAGTGTGGGATAGCCTCGTACCTTAAAAAAGAAAAGAAAAGCTTAAAAAACAGCCCAATTCATGCACAGAGTAAAATCAGAAAAGATCCTTGAGTTGAGCCCAAGGAAGCCTGCAGCTAGATTTTCAGAGCGCACAGACCCTCAGCAAAATACCCGAGGCTGCAGAAAGCAGAGCCTTGGGGCTCTATTTCACTTTTCAAACCCAAACGAAACACTTTTAATATTAGCATTGACGAGGCACTTCACCCTGAAGTGGCGTCTCGGACCTTCACACCAGCCCTGGGGAGCTGGTGTGGCTGGTGGGGGCCTGAGAGGCTGCACTCCCGACAAGCTCCCGGGTGACGTGCAGGTGCCCCGAGGCCACACTGAGAAGCGAGAGCCTCACGGACACACACCTGTCCACTACGGCTCACCTCTCTTCTCTTGAAAACAGACACACCGTCTTCTAGTAAGCAGATGATGTTTGTGCTATTATCTCTTCTAATAAACTCCAGAGGCCTCAGAAATGTTTTAAGAAAACAACACAGGTTCAAAAGCAGAAATTGCAAGTGTTCTAGGCTATTCAATGGTGCTAACAGCTCGGAAAGAAGGCAACAGCTGCATGAAGCCAAGCCACGCACCTAGCCTGCTGGTGTAGCCCTCCCAGCGGGGAAGTGTAGGATCAAACACTTCCTGTATGGAGCGCCGCCTCGTGTCTGAAAAGCAAGCTCCTCAGGTGTTTACGGGGAAGGCGACGCGCCAGCTGTTCGGCCAACGAGAATGGTCCTGCAGGCGGGGTCCTGCCCTCCAGCTCTGAGTCTCGGCTACCGCCAGCCTCCCGCCAGGTGGGGAAGCTTCACCCCCCACCCAGCACCACAGAATCATGTGCACTCACGGAGGAAAGCCTTTCTTTTGGGAGAGCAGCTCTTTTTGCTTTTCAAATGAGAAAGGAAAAAACCTCAAGACTCTCAAAAGGACACGAACACTTTGTTTAGAGGAGGAGGGCAGCGTGAGTGACCTTGGATGAGGCCACACCACCTCATCACAGTCCCCCTGGGAACTCCCCCACCCCCTATTCTGTGCCCAGGAGGCTCCGGCCACGCGGACCCACCGAGTACTTGCTGCAGAGGTTCCGTTCGGCAGTGCAGTCCACCTCGGCGATGGTGACCTCCGCCAAGCCAGGGAATTCCTTCTTGGAGAGGTCCTCCCAGGTCGGGGCCAGGTCCTTGCAGTGCCCGCACCTGGGGACAGAACATGACAGTGCCGCTGAGGCGCTGGGTCCGCTCACCCACGCGCCACTGCCCAGACGGCCTCCTGCGCCTGAGTTTGTAAACGTCAGCCCTCCTCCTCTCCCGCCCCCATCCCCGAATCTAAACCTGAGATGTTCAGATAACCAGACAGACGCAACACGGTCTGAGAACGATATTGACCTGGGAAACCTTCTCTGTGGTAAACTGCGGGCTCCCTCGTTTATAAGTGTACCATGAGCAGGAAACGAGACCCTTTTTAAAAAATCACTTGAACGCCAAAAGCAGGGTAGATTTCTTATGGTCTCAGATGTTTAAGACAATTCGAAACTTCCTTGAGGCACTGCGCCTCGTTCCAGCCCACCTTCCCCTCTATGAGCTGCTCCCCCCTCATACTTGGTCCACACAGCTTTAGGTTGCCAAAAACACTGAAAACACCTAACAGTTTTAAAGGCATTATTTCCTCGTGTTTCTACTCTTTAAGAAGAATGGGACAATTCCAAGTCAAGCTCTTTAGCTTTGTAGCTGTTACTCATGAGCACCTGGAATGAAACCAAGGACCAGAAGTGACCCATGGCGACCTTACTTGTTTGTGTTTAGAAACAGCATCCTATATTCTCCACATTTTTCCAAATGGGCTGTTTCAAGACAAAGCTCTCCTCCCGTTTCACAGCTAAGGAAACTGGGTTCCAGAGCTCTAAGGGGCTTTCAGGTGACAGGTGCGAGGCACAGCCCGAACCCGCCGCCTCCGGTGCCTTGGTCTGGAGCAGCCCCCACCTCTGCTCCAGTCCCCAAAGGCAGCGCAGCTGACTGACAGGCCGCACGGCTCCAGCGGCAACCCGAGCTCCAGTCAGTTCCCCTCTAACACCCCGAGACGGAGGGGCAAAGCTGTGCCAGGAAGTTCACGGTGCTGAACCGAAAGGGCCATCTGTGTGGAAGAGCACCCAGATCCCACACAGCTCCCACGTGATGCTGGCTGTGGTGACAGTCTTCTGGTTCAGTGTTTTCTCCAGAGCAGACTGAGCTTGCACCTCCTCCTCCGCCAAACTTCCGCCTACCTGAGTGCGGGAGCCCAGCGGTAACACGTCCTCCCCGAAAGCACGACTCTGCGAGTGTGGCATGCGCCCAACACCGAGTCTGGAGGCTCGGATGTGCCTTGAGGGCATGGCGACAGGGGCGTCTGACCCAACAGCCACTTACCATGGCGCGTAAAACTTGACGAAGGTTACGCCTTCCGCGACGGCCTCATCGAAGTTCCTTTCTGTCAGCGCCAACACGGTGCCCTTAGGGGAGAAAGCCGCGACTCAAACACTGCAGATACAAGTGTGGGTCAGGTTCCGGGATCCCGGAAATACCGGTCAGACGCCTTTAAAATGCTGCACTGTGTGCTCCAAGGCTACACACACACACACCCACACAACTCACTTTTCACAAACATCAGCAACCAGTCACAGGTCCCAGGGTCCAGAGCCCACGAGATGCCGGGCGGATGGGCGGGCCACGCCCGGGTCTGCACCGCGCGGGCCTGGAGCCCCAAACACTGACCCAAGTCCAAACCGCCTGGCCTCCCTGAAGTCTGCACACACGTTGCTTTTCTTGCTGATTCTATTGCTCTCATCTGTGGATTCGCAGAGAGAGATTTTCTTCTCTAAGGACCCTAGAGGAGCATAGGCACTGATGTGTTTTACACATAAATAGGCTACTTTCCGTCTTAAAATTCAAAGTTAATGTGAAAACTGTTCAGTCTCAACTCCGGAGAATTCAGGGCAAAGAGGCAGCGAGGCAGTCTGCTCTAAAGCGCTTCTGTCGGGATGGTTCTTTACAGAACTGTATCCGCTCCTCCAAAAGTGGAAGTCCCATCCTCACGTGGGGCAAGGGCACGCGCTGCGTCACGTGACTGCAGTGCCCCAGCCGCCCCCTCGAGTCCGGCGCCGAGTCCCGGTGCCAGCGCCTGGGAGGACCTGCCACCTTTCTGTCCAGAGAGGTGACCACACTCCCTGAAAGATCCACTTAATGGTGGAAAAGGTGAGTATAAATAGAAACGGTCTGGGCTTGATGAAAGCATCACGGTACGTAATTAGGCTGGATCTGGGATGACCTTTACAACTGCTGCGACACACACTCCCCGACACGGGGTCCGTAACTTCCAAATCACTTGTTTACTTCTTAAACCAAAACGTCAGTGTTTAACCAACATCCACGCAGTCCCCAGGCGCTGAGGTTCCCGCTGAGGGCAGGGGAGGCCCACCATAGCCCCACGTGGGGCAGAGGGGGTAGGCGGCCGCTGGCTTTTCCAAGCACGGATGCCTGGCCTTGGGACGTGGTGGTTCCAACCAGTCACAACTGCCCCAGGAACACCGAGGCTGGAGGGTCACTGGGGGACAGGGAGGGTGTCCCCCCCCAGGACCAAGGTGCCCCGTCCTGGGGAAGAACCCCACGGGCCATGTGGACTGAATCAGCAACACAAGGATTCCACTTAGGAACTAAACTGACAACCACACCTTACGGTTCCTAGCTGAGCAAACACAATTCTGATTCCCCAAGTAGCCCTCATTCCCACCCCTGGCTTCAGCTTCTATGCAAAGCTGCAGACATGGGACCGACTCATCTCAGGAAATAGACATCCGGCTGCGGCTTCAGACACACACACTGACCTGTTGCTGCGTCCACACCCTCCGCCCAGCCCTGAAAACCGCTCCCCTCCTCCTCCCGCCCTGAGCTCGGTGCACCATCCCCTGGACGCCCCAGTGCCCGCCCGGCGTCCCTGGCCAGCCTCCCCACCATCCACCCCGATGGGCTGGTGGAGCTGGACTCGCCTCGGCCGCGGGGGCCCAATGCCGCCCATCTCAACACAACCCTTTCCTGTCTCTTGCACACGGGCTGCGGCCGGGCAGCTTTCTTCACGTCCCCTTCTGCTCCAAGCCCGCCACAGGCTCCCTACAGACCTAAGACCCTTGGCGGGCCGACAAGGCCTTCCCCGGCGCAGTGGCTGCCTCCTCTCCGCTCCACACGGCGCCCTTGTCCTCCTCGCCCTGCCTGCCCGCTGGCCGCCACGGGCCGTCCTGAACACGGCCGGCTGACCCCCGCCTGTCAGGGTAGCCCCTCCAGCAAATACCCACTCGCCCCTCAGCTGTTCGCTGACACAAGGGCAGCGATGACTGAACCCAAGGGAAGAATGCTCCAGAAACGGGGACACATGCTTTCAGAGCCCTGTCTCACACCTGCTTCAAGGATTTTTAAAAGAGAAACCCCTACGAGCACGTAAAAGCAGGCGATGAGGTTGTGTTGGAACGTGGACTGCGCGCAGGCCGTCCCACACTGTCCCGGGCAGGCACCCACCTGGTCGGCCGCGGGCTCGGCGGCCAGCGCTGGGGCCTCCGAGGGCTGGGCGGGCTCCGGGGCGGCATGCCCTGCACTCTGCAGCTGCGCCTCCACGTACTCCCTCAGCGAGTCCAGGTCCCGCTTGCCCTTGTACTGGTCCACCTGTCGGGGCACAGGGACACGTCAGCCCTGTGGGCCCTCCCGCTGCCTGCCTGGGACCCCTGCCTTCAGACGGCTCCCTCTGGGGGTCCTGGCCAGTGGTGTCCGCTGCTCAAATGTCAAGGCAAAGCATAAATGATCAACCCGAGCTCTGCTCTGGGCAAAGAGCTTGACAGGGCCTTCCTTCAGGGGAACCGAGGGTCATCAGGTCTGGGCATGGTCCATTGGGCAGGGATGGAGCGGACACTGACCCCCCTCAGAGGTTGGGGCCAGAGCAGCAGAGTGGGACGTGGATCCAGCTTGTTCTAAAGAAAACCTGAGCCTGCAACGCCACGTGTCAACACAGGATGGTGCCTCTCAACCGCCAGATCTCACCAGGGGACCACGAGCCCCTCGTCCCGTGACGCGTGTCCCTATAAGCCAGAGCCCAAACCGCCTGTGCTGGCAGCTGTGCTGAACTCAGTCACTCAGTCGTGTCCGACTCCTTGCGGTCGCACGGACTGCAGCCCACCAGGCTCCTCTATCCACGGGGATTCTCCAGGCTAGGACACTGGAGTGGGTTGCCGTGCCCAGTTAACCCACTCGACAGCTCAGCTGGGGCAAAGACACACCTCTTGTCTCCACACGGAGACCTGAAGACATACCTTTTTGCCGTCTCGGAACCAGAGGAGCGTAGGATAACCGCGGACCTGGTTTCCTGAGCAGAGTTCATAGTGCTGCGTGCAGTCCACCTGGAGAGAGAGACCGCACGCCCACTCAGTTTCTCCGAGGGCCTTCTTGACCAGCTGTCTGTCGGACACTCAGCACTTTTTTCAGAAAGAAAACTACTCAAGTCCCCCAAGGGCAGCGTCTCTGCAGTGTCTGCAGATTCTGGAGAGACCTTTCCCAAGCGCTGCTCAGCTGCCCCTAACTGGAGGGGGCAGGGGAACAAGATGAACTTCAGAGATGTGATTTATTTTCACTCACTTAAAAATGCCAGCTTTTAGGAAGCGATCGTTTACCCTGAGCAAGTTAACAGGTGGAAAAAGGGACCCTACCCTGACGCCTGGAGAGAGGATGGCCTGCTGCTAGGGACAGAGTCACCCCCTGCCAGCCACAAAGTGAGCTGAGAAATGTCTTCTCAGGTCTTCAGCCAGACCACCCTCAACACGCCTGATCTTGTCTCATCTCGAAAGCTAAGCAGGGTAGGGCCAGGTTAGTACTTGGATGGGAAAAATGTCTTCTCCGGTTCAAGCTTACAGAGTTTTAAGATCAAGGGGGAAAAAGGCATCAGTTTTAAATAGGAGTATTTGGACTATAATAAAAAGACAAAACTGAAAAAAAAAGTCTAAGTCTTTAACAGGCAACGGTGAAAACTTCCTTTAACGACACTCTAACTTCCGAGGCGTTTGCTCTGAGCCCAGGTCTGTGCTCAGCGCTTCACTGTCACCCACATCAGTCAGATCTCGTCCTGGTTTTGCAGAGTCGGAGACAGGGGTGGAGAACTGCTTGAGGAGGCTGGCCACATCTGTCTGAACCCCAGGTTTGTGCTTTTGGCACTTCCCTGTACTGGGCAGATCCTCTTATTAACTACCGGACACATGGCGCTGAGTCTGTATACAAATCAGTCCCCGGCAAAGCAGAGGAGGAAGTTTTGATAAAAAGCAATGCAGGCAGGGGTGTCTGGTGGGTGCTGGGGGACGGATGAGATTATAAGTGCTTGAAGATCGAGAAGCTGCCCTAGATATTTCTAGAAAACCCGGTGGTTAGGCACCACTTCTGGCTTCCCCACGTGAAGTAGGAAAGGATTCCAGACAGCAGGGTGAGTGGGTGGAGCTAACTTCAGGTGGGTCTTGCATGTAGCCGAGGTCCTTTAGGAACCAGCTCCTGGGTGAGACCCAGTGTGGATGGTCTCCGAGGGTGTCCAGTGAACACTCTCTACGGCTCCATCCCAGGTTTTGGCAGAAAGGCCTCTGGGGCTGCCAGTCCAGAACCGGCCACTGCTTCAAAATCAACCAAGGAGCCAAAGCCCTAATTTTAATCTCTAGAATGTAGAAAAGCCAGCACTCTCGAAACCAGGTTGCCATCTGTGAAGGTGAAATGAATTATCAAGTGGCACACTAAACAGAATCAATAAATCAAGTTTGTGACTACACACACGGAATTAATAATGGGCTACTCAGCTAATTAATCCAGCCAAAGGCAGTCTATCTCCAGTTCAACAGGGACACTCACTCACCTTGCCAATCTTGACAGTTTCGGAATGTTCAAGGCCCAGAGCCAGCTGCTCCCAGGTCGGAGCCAGAGCTTTGCAGTGACCACACCACGGGGCAAAGAACTTGATGAAGTGGTCTCCTTCAGGGGGAGAAGGCAGGGACAGGGAGAGAGTGATTCACAGCTGCCCACACAGACAGAACGGGCGCGTCACAGCTCCGTCTTCCTGCAAAGCTCAGCTCAGGATGAACCCTTCAGCTGGTAGGAAGTGACTCCCCATCAGATACGTCTCTGTCTCTGAGTTCATGACCATCCTTACAAAGGAATTTTTCACCTCTGAAGGACACCAGGGAACCAACTCATTATTTGGAAAACTGGCAATAAAGGGGAAGAAACGGGCGCTTGTATAGCCTGTCTTTCCTGAGATGAACTGCACTCCGGATAACGGAGTGGTAAACAAAGGCCAGTCACCTCTTGCTGAAAAGAAATGAAGAAGGGACGCTGTCATTTCAGTAGTGGTGCTGGCTGGCATCCCTGGTGCATTATGGACCAGCATGGTGATGGGAGAGGCTGCTGACACCAGAGACTGCCCAGCCATGCAGCCGTGCTCACAGCCCTCGAAACATCAAACACAGTGAAAACGGCCCTAGATCCAACTGCCAGCTCACGTGGAATAGAGACACGAGGGCCCAGGGACAGGGAGGCTGTATTCCACAGCCTAGAAATACGACAAGTCCCCACTGAGGGGAACGTGCAGGTCAGACTGTGTGCTCGGCAAACAGAAGGCAAGGGAGAAAGAGATGCTGAGGGAACAGACTGAAGGAGACTTAGGAGAGCAATATTTAAAACTTAAGGAGAGAGAGAGACCAGCCTCAACTACCGTGCTGGAGGGCACGCTCGGGTGACGAACCAGAAAGGAAAGTGAGCAGTGGTTCCGCACGGTCAGGCAGGGCTCCTTGGGGGAGAGAAGGAAGCGGGCAGGAGAGGAGCCGGGATGTGAGCTGGACGGTGGCTACGGGCTGACTGCTTTACGACCATTCACTGCCCCTACACTGCTTTCTGTATCCGGGTTTTATTTCACGATAAAATAGAAAATTAAAAAAAAAAACAAACACTTGAGTATCACTCTCTTGGCTAGGAAGTAAACCACATCATGACTGAGACACTGAAGACTTTTACCTCGGCTCTTCGACCTCGACCAGCCTAGGGCAAAGAAAGGTGTCAAGCTGTGAGCAGCCCGCGTCAGGCTGGAGGCAGGGAGAGAAGCAACCAGCAGCGCTGATGGGGGCCCAGGCTCCGAGTCGAGCTGGCCGGACGACGCCCAGGGGGCATCTGGTCAGTGCAGCAGTGAGGGGTCGGAGGGACCTAGGGGGAAACTTGCTTCGACAGTCAATGTTTCCTATCAACTATACCTCAGTTCTTTAAAGAAAAACAAAAGCTATATATAAAAGTAGCTGGTCTGTAAGGCTGGAACCCTGTCTCCCCAGACAGGCCCGTCACTGCCCTGAGCTGTGAGGTGGAGACAGCAGGTGCAGGAGCGGGGTAAGGGCGGGCGGGGCACCACTTTCCCAGCAGACCCATGGACTCCGCCCCTCGGAGGGTGACCCGCTCAGGGGGTCGGGCTGCGCTTTGGGTGGTTCTGGTAACACGTCCTACAGGGAGTCCCAGCCCGCCTCAAAGTGACTCCCGGAGAACAGAAACCCTGAAGGTCCACTCCCAGAGCATCGGTACCAATAATGACCTCTAATTAAAAATGGAACATAGCTTGCAGGCATCACAACAAGTGATTCCAGCCTTGGAGGGGGTGGGTTTTCACTCCCAGCAGGCAGGACCCACAAGGCCAGACACAATTTTAAGCCCTTTTTCAGAACGGTCCTGCCTCGAGTTGCACGGAGGATCTCTCTCCACGACAGCATCTGAGAGCGGAGGTCAGCCTGGCGGCTGGATTCACGTTCAAGCCCTTCACTGCTGAGCTGACGCTTCTGAGCGTGTGCAGGGAGGTCTTACACACATTATTAACTTAAGAAACTGTACTCCGGTCACTGACGTTTAGGAGACTAAGAAAGTGAAAGTGAAGTCGCTCAGTCATATCTGACTCTTGACCCCATAGACTGTAGCCCACCAGGCTCCTCCGTCCATGGGATTTTCCAGATAAGAGTACTGGAGTGGGGTGCCATTGCTTTCTCCAGGAGATCTTCCCGACCCAGGGATTGAACCCAGGTCTCCCGCATTGTACACAGACGCTTTACCATCTGAGCCACCAAGAAGTCCCAGGAGACTAAGATGTTGTATCAAAACAGTAGCTTAAGAGTAAAGAGCACCTATCCTGATTCATGTGTTGTAACGGTCCCAACTAAATCCTGCTTCAAACAGGTACGAGAAACCTTTGTTTCTGCCTCAGGTCAGTAAGCACATGATTAACACTATCAGAAACAAACGCCTCATCATCCAAGGGCGCGGGTCCAGCCTGTGCACAAATTAGGTGAGTGCACCCAGTCCCGTGTGCGCTTCGCACACCCGAGGCTTCAGCCTGGCACCAGAACCGGCCTCTCCATCAGATGGAGACGTGTCCTCTCCGAGAGGAAGAGCGCTAGACACAGGAGTCGGCGGGGCTGCACGAGAGAAACCCTGGACAAACACCACCCATGCAGTGGCCTCCGAGTCCTCGAGCTGCGAGAAGACAAGCCCTGGCCACCCGGGAGGTCGGACCCCAGGCACGCCCTGCCCCCAGGGTTGCGGCCCCGCCCCTAGTCACGCAAACATGCACGCACGCACGCACGCACGCACGCACGCACGCACGCCTACCTTGAGCCACGTGCAGCTCGAAGTTGCCGGCTGAGAGCTCATACAGTCCCTGCTTGAGCTCGGGGGTGCGGGGCGGCTCCACCGCGGGCTCTGGAGTCTGATGGGGGAGACGGAACAAGAGTCACCGCGGGCGTGTGTCGAGGCACCATGGAGCCCATCACGACTTCTGTATGGAACCTTCTGCCGCCACCACCCCCCCCCCCCGCCCCAGCCTCCGGGGGATGCTGCTGTGTCGAGGGGGGGCCCAGGCAGCAAGCAACTTAATCGGGGCAAGAGGCCCCTTGGCAAGTGCTGTCAGACTGATGCTCCAGGGCAGCCAGGTGACAACCAGCACCCCTCACCCACAAACCTGTCCTTTGCTGCCCTCAAACCCAATCCAACAGAGCAAACTGAAGGATGGGCCGCCTCAAGCCAGCACCCTGTTGGGTTCTTGGAGACGAGACCTGGGTCGGCTGGCAGAGCACAGCAGCGAGCGGCACCGAGGGACACAGAGGGGACAAAGCAGACAGCAGGCAGACCCAGCCAGCCTGTATGTGCAGCAGCAGTAAGAAAGTCTGGGAAGGAAGCTGAAACTCTGAAGAGCTGATAAAAGAAAAAAGGTGACAAGAGGGAAATCTGGACGGATGAAAGGCCTCAGAGAGAAAAACCACAGGGCAAACGTGGGCTGTGGGCTGCGCCTTTAAGAATGTAATTCACGGGACTAAGCTTTGGACAGAAACAGTGAAGAGACAAGAAGTGGCTTTTAAAAAGGCGCTTCTCCAGCACCTGAGCAGACCCAGTGTGACAGCTAACTGCTAACCCCCAAACCACACCATTCCAGACATCTCCATTTTCTCTTAGGCCAGCACGTCTGTGGTCTCCAACCAGAGCAAGCAGAGGAAGAGAGATGATCACTGAGACACGACTGTCCTACAGACACGGGGTGTCTATTATTCAGTTCTTATCTAGGGGCTCGTATTTCTATTAAAATGAATATCCAAGTTAAGTCATTTGAAGCTTTCAAAATGCTGAGAGCTCAAAGCTGGGCAGGGTTGTAACTAAAGCAGCATGAAGTTTTCTACTTCCGCTTCGTTGACAATGCTAAACCTTTGACTGTGTAGATCACAATGAACTTCTTAAAGAGATGGGAATACCAGACCACCTTACCAGCCTCCTGAGAAATCTGTATAGTTAGAACCGGACATGGAACAACGGACTCATTCCAAACTGGGAAAGGAGTACGTCAAGGCTGTATATTGTCACCCTGCTTATTTAACTTACATGCAGAGTACACCAGGAGAAATGCTGGGCTGGATGAAGTACAAGCTGGAATCAAGGTTGCCAGGAGAAATATCAATAACCTCAGATTGCAAATAACAACCCCCTTATGGCAGAAAGCAAAGAACTAAAGAGCCTCTTGATGAAGGTAAAAGAGGAGAGTGAAAAAGCTGGCTTAAAACTAAACATTCAAAAAACTAAGATCATGGCATCCGGTCCCACCACTTCATAGAAAATAGATGGGGAAACAGTGACAGACTTTATTTTCTTGGGCTCCAAAATCACTGAATAATGACAACTGCAGCCAGGAAATTAAAAGACGCTTGCACTTTGGAAGCAAAGCTTTGACAAACCTAGAGAGCATATTAAAAAGCAGAGACGTTACTTTGCGGACAAAAATCTGTATAGTCAAAACTATGGTTTTTCCAGTAGTATATGGATATGAGAGTAGGACCATGAAAAAGGCTAAGCACCGAAGAATTGATGCTTCTGAACTGTGGTGTTGGAGAAGACTCTTAAGAGTCCCTTGGACGGCAAGGATATCCAACCAGCCAATCCTAAAGGAAAGCAGTCCTGAATATTCACTGGAAGGACTGATGCTGAAGCTCCAATACTTTGGCCACCTGATGCGAAGAGCTGACTCATTAGAAAAGACCCTGATGTTGAGAAAGATTGAAGGAAGGAGGAGAAAAGAACAACAGGATGAGATGGTTGGATGGCATCACTGACTCAATGGACATGAGTCTGAGCGAGCTCTGGGAGCTGGTGAAGGACAGGGAAGGCTGGCGTGCTGCAGTTCACTGGATCAAAAAGAATCGGACACAACTGAGCAACTGAACAACAGCAGCATGAATCTTTTGGCTGCCGGCTTGACTTTCACACTACGTTTCCATCAAGTGCTAAGGACCCACAGAGAAGGGTGTCTGAGAGTGATGGCTAAGGGACAGTCAGTGAGTTCCAACAAAGTGAAAGAGGAGACAATGTCGCTGTGTATAAGATGTTCAAAGGGCCTGCAGTGGTAAAACGCCCGTTTGTGGCACCAAAGGAGCACGTCTTTGGTCCTTGTTCCATGGCAGGTAAAGATAACTGATCATTACAGGAACTTCACAGTGTATCACAGAATGGGTACCGTCCCCACGCTGGGCACAACGTGGGCTTAAGCGTCTTAAGAAAGCAACCTGGGGCTTCCTTGGCAGTCCAGGGGTCAAGAGTCCACCTGCCAATGCAGGAAACGGGTTTGATCTCTGGTCTGGGAAGATCCCACATGCACAGGAGCAACTAAGCCCGGGAGCCACAGCTACTGAGTGTGCGCCCCAGAGCCAGGCTCCGCAGCCAGAGCCGCCTGCAGCGAGCAGCCTGTGCCCCGGAACCGGAGCGAACTCCCGCGCCTCAGCCAGAGGAGAGCCCGCGCAGCAGCGGAGACCTGGCACGGCCGAAAATAAAGACGTTTGTTAGCTCGGCACTACTCAACAGGAGCTCGAAAAGGGGTCTGGCTTTTTTATTTTTTGCCTTGCAATGTTACGTTTGGATCTATATTCTAAAAACTCACGCCAAAGTAGGGGGAGAAGTCCTTCTCAAAGATAGCGTTTCTGATGAGAGAAAAATTATCAACCTGAATATCCAATGACAGAAAAAAATGACAGGAAAATTCTGGCATATCCAGAAGATAAAATATGATCACTGTAAAGATGTTCAACTAAATAAAAAGATCATTAGTGAAATGAACCATGTCTATGGGATGATGACTCTACTTAAGGAAAAAATACAGAAGGAAACACGGAAATATAAAAATTGGAGAAGGTTAAGAAATGGCAGATTTTCCCTGACTTTAATATATTATCATAATAATGTGGTAATACCCTAAATTTATCCTGTTTAAATAGGAAAACGTATATATTAAGTTATTTAAGTATAAATACAGAAGGGCTTCCCTGGTGGTTCAGAAGGCAAAGAATCTGCCTGCAGCGCAGGAGACTCAGGTTCAAACCCTGGGTCGGGAAGATCGCCTGGAGAGGAAATGGCAACCCACTCCAGTATTCCTGCCTGGAGAATCCCAGGGACAGAGGCAGGCTACAGTCCATGGAGGTGTAACACGTCGGACACGACTAAGAGACCAACACTTTCATAGAAGATTTTTTTAAATGCTTTCACTTAAAATATAAAGCAAAATTCACATGGAGAAAAATTTTGGTTTGTAATATGAAGTCTGAATACTTGAATTTTTCTGTAATAAGCCCCCCTATCATCATTTCCAGCAATTACCTGAGATGCCCACGGCTCTGAGAAGCCAAGATATGGCAGGGGGATGACTGAGGTCCGGGGTGGGGTCCATGTGGCCATGCCCCCAGGACAGGCCCTGAGGTGGGCAACGCTGAGCCTCGCACCGTCCCCAGCCCGTGCTCTGGGCTCCACCCTGAAAGGGGTGTCGGTTGGGGAGATGACGGCTTTCTGCCATCCTGACCCTGGCTGATGTCCTCCTGAATACAGAAGACTGGCTTTTTGGTGAAAAACTTACTTTAAATGTTTTTGGAGACTATGAGCGCTCCTTTAAAACTGGCTTCCTCCCCCCTCCAGAGAACACCAAAAAAACAACCAAAAAAAAAACCACAACCACCTTTAAGTTTTAAATCTATGTGAAAGTTACACCTGCTGCTTTCTTGTCGTGACAAAGATGCAAATTTACTCTGAGGGGTTTGTGGTTTCCCTGTTACCTAAAATTAGACACAGCTCTGGTCAACACTTACTCAACACTGTATGCCAGTGGTCTTCAGCACACAGTTCTGGGTGGTGGCGCTCAGTCCTGTCCGACTCTGCAACCCCATGGACCATAGCCCGCCAGGCTCCTCTGTCCACGGGATTTCCCAGGCAAGACTACTGGGGTGGGTTGCCATTTCCTTCTCCAGGGGATCTTCCCAACCCAGAGAGCAAACCCCCCGAGACTTTTTAAAATGTGAGATAAAAGCAGTACTTGGGAAGCAGCTAGGTTTCTGATTGGCTCTGACCTCTACCCAGAATGTAGGGGAGAGCTGAAGGACCACACGGACACCCTGGAAGGGGACAGCAGAAGACCCCTGCAGCTGCCCAGATGAGCTCCAGGCCAGGGGATGCTCTCCTGCCTCATCAGAAGCATGCAGCAGGCACACTGGCCACCTCTCTGCTCCCATCCAGGCCCAGCTCGGCCTCTGCGGGCCCGGGCCCTCAGCACTACCAGAAAGCAGCGCTCACAAAGGGACACTGTGTGGAGGGCTCGCGGTCGTCATGATTTATGACAAGATGAAGATGCCTACCGTCCACTGGAGGACTGAGGACTAAGGATTTTTCTCAGGAATGCTACACATAACTATGTCTTTAAAAAACATCTCAGCAACACAACACTGTAAGTCACTACACTTCAATTAAAAAACAACAGGCCTCAGAAATCAGTTTCCACAATTATATCCTCAGAGTAGGGAGTAGTGGCCATCAAGACACACAGAGTTCAGGGTATTAAGTTCTGTCATCAGCAACGCCACTAGGGCCGTGGGGCTGAGAAGCAAAGCAGATTCACACTGGGGGTACGGCCCAAGGCAGTGGGGGGAGTGGGAGGTTGTGGAGGGGGGAGCTGGGCTCAGGGGGTTGGGCTGAGCTGGACTGGACGCCCCGGCAGAGCCTGGCCCCCAGGAGGCCGCAAGTCCATCTCTGGTGCTGAGGAATCAGCGTGATTTGAATGATGTGTGAGACGGGAATGGAGGGTATGTTAAAAAGGAGTTGAGTGCGCTTCTGTGGGCTGCGTTCTGAAATAGTTACCGACGACCCTGACCGCAGCCAAACAAGGAGTGGGAAGACCGGAAGACCAAACTGTCGGCTCTGCTGGGGCCAGAGGTGGACACACAGGACCATCTCCACTGCACTCTGCCCGCCACTCACTAGACTCTTCTCCCTACTTCTGTGCATGTTTGAACATTTCCATAATAAAAAGCTTTCTAAAACGTCATCTTTTCCCAGTAAGGTACTTAGAGAGTACTCAAATTCATAGAGACAGAATATAGGGTGACGGGTGCCAGGGGCTGGGACAGTTAGTGTTTAATAGGAACAAGGTTTCTGCTTATTGTCCATGTGCTCAGTCCTGTCCGACTCTTTTGCAGCCCCATGAACTGTAGCCCACCAGGCTCTCCTGTCCACGGGATTCTCCAGGCAAGAATACTGGAGTGGGTTGCCATGTCCTCCAGGGGATTTTTCTCAACCCAGGGATCAAACCCATGTCTCCTGCTTGGCAGGTGGGTTCTTTACCACTGAGCCACCTGGGAAGCCTGGGTTTCCACTTGGGAAAATGGAAAATTTCTGTGGGTGGATGGTTGCACCACATTATGAATGTATTTAATACCACTGACTTGCACACTGGAAAATAGTTAAGAGGGTAAATTTTACAGTGTATTTTATCAGAATTTTTAAAAATTGCAACACCACCAAAGTGAATCTTTACCTATGATATCACTGAGTTCTAAAAAGTTGCTTTAAGATGGTAGCTAATCTAGCCTCTTTACTGCCCCTCAAACACAGGAAGAAAGAGGGTGGTCGTGTGTGCACTCACAGGGGGCTCCTCGCTCAGTGTCTGCAGCATCCATTTCTCCAGGGCCTGGAAATCCCGGGGACCCTGGTACTTCACAGCTTCTTGGCCAGGCTTGAAGAACTTCAAGCTGAAAGAGTAACAGAGGATTAGACGGAGTGGATTTTAAAGCACTTCAAATTGCTCCGAGCAAAGAATAAACTCATTTAGCGAAGCAATCATAAAAACGGGGTGTCAGCGGGCTGCAGCCAGCTCACCCCTGCCCCTCTCTGATATTGCTTGGAAAAAAAAGAAAAGCAGTGTTCGAGGAGGTGGCATATTCACTTAATCCTCAACTTTAAAAAGTTTCTCACGTTATTCTTGAAACACAAAACCAAGGTGAACATGTCGGGCTGGGCCCCACAGACCCAAGGACTTGGGCAAGGGTTCCCCAGGCTCCCCTGCCTCGTATCCGCTGCCCTTTCCCGGCTTCAGTCGTTTTTATGTTCTGCATTTTGAAGAACAACCTAGAACTGTCGTGGAAACCGCACTGTTCTGCAGTGAATTTATTTCCTGGCTATTTCCTGTCAGCTACTCAATTTTCACAAGGCGTGACTATCCAGCTACAATGAGAGTTCAAGTTTCCAACTTCAAGCACAACCCTGTCTTTGGTTGATAACAGCCTGTTCACTTGTCCCCAGAAAAGGACTCTATTTTCCACACACACGAACCTCTAAAGGCGTCTGCAGATGGCACACAGAGTTCTGCCTTTGGAGGGGTGCGGGGATATCACCTGGCTCAGTGGCAAAGAAATCGAGCGCCAATTCAAGAGACGCAGGTTCAATCCCTGGGTCGCAAAGATCCCCTGGAGGAGAAAATGGCAACCCGCTCCAGCATTCTTGCCTGGGAAACCTCACAGACAGAGGAGCCTGGTGGGCTACAGTCCATGGGGTCGCAAAGAAGAGTCAGGTGTGGCCGAGCGATGAAACAACAACAGAAGACATCATCAGAGCCTGAGACGAGCAGGTCCAAACGCTGGGTCACTGCCTGGCGACGGGACAATGTGCTCCCGATGGAACGCAACAGAAGGCGTCAGATATGAAGGGAGGGGAGCGAATAATTCTTCCACTGACAGAATAGAAGGGGTCAGGGACGGAAGGGGAAACATGGCTACTGAAAACAGAGCAACACAGACTCGCATTTGGGGGCAAGCCTACCCATCTAAACACCCCCCAATGCTTCTTGGCATGTATGTGGACTTTGTTAGGAGATGCCCAATGTGCAGCATCAGAATATAAGAAGTTAAGATATGCAGAAATCAGAAGTGTGTGTTTGGATAGCTAACCCCACAAAGGTCTTAATTTGAAGCTTCACACCAAACAAGAAAACCAACACACTGGCTGCAGAAGGCATTCAAGTGAGAATGGGCTTACCAACCTCACCCAGAAGCTCAGATCCTGTGATGGGCTAGGGGATACCTCGATGTGACTCCAAGAGTATCTCTCCCCTTCCCTGGCAGCTTACACTTTTATAACCGTGACAAAACCCACAATCTAACTAGACCTGGCCAGTGTGTCCCTTCCTTCATGAAGTTTAACATTTCAAGCGACTCGACCTGCCCTCACACCTGTGACCACCAGCGCCCGCCCCCTTGAGATGCTCTGGAGATGTGCGCCGCGCTCATGGAGGACCGGGGCAACCCGTCCTCCACGCCTCCCTCTCGGCCAGGCGCCTCCCTCCAACAGAGCGCTTCAGGATGGAAATGAGTTGCTCCTCAGGGCGTTAGAAGGAACCAGGCGTTGCTCTCGTTTCCACCTCTCGTTTCTTTGCTAAGGCTAAATGCATGAGAGCCTCATCTGTTCATTTTTCCTCACTCGGTATACACTGGTTGAAATGAAACTGGTTTTTAAAAATCTCTTTCTGCTGCTGGATTAAAAACCTTTCTAAGCTGTCCAAGTCTGCGATTCTGGAGAAGTCCTGGAGAAGTTCACAGACCCTGGGGAGAGACAAGCTTCCCTGATGGGGCATCTGACTTCATTTTCACCATGGATGGAGAGGCAGGCGGTGGTGGAGAGCAGGCCATCGGGTTCAAGCCCCAAGGACAGCCCCAAACCTTTCTGCTGCTGCCGAACCTCCACCGTGGGCACTTGTTTTCCTGGTGAACTTTCTCTCTCTCAAGGAAACTGCAGGGGAGACAATCCCCACTGACAGGGCTCTCTGGAAAACAGCAAGATGATGTCCTATCACCATAGATGGGATGGTGTTATGGGGTGACTAACAGGAGATCTGCCAGAAGTCCTGACCCATGCTACCACAGACTGTGACCTGAATTAGAAATAGGATTTGCATGGAAGCAATCAAGTTAAAATGCGGTCAGTAGGGTGGGCCCTAAGCCAATATGTTTCCCTGACAGCTTAGTTGGTAAAGAATCTGCCTATAATGCAGACCCCAGTTCGATTCCTGAGTCAGAAGATCCCCTGGAAAAGGGACAGGCTACCCACTCAGTATTCCTGGGCTTCCCTTGTGGCTCAGCTGATAATCTGCCTGCAATGCAGGAGACCTGGGTTTGATCCCTGGGTTGGGAAGACTCCCTGGAGAAGGGAAAGGCTCCCCACTCAGTATTCTGGCCTGGAGAACTCCATGGGCTGTACAGTCCATGAGGTTGCCAAGAGTCGAACACAGCTAGGCAAATTTCACTTTCTTTCTAAGCCAATATGACTGATGACTGTATAAAAAGGGAAATTTAGACAGACGGCAGGCAAACAGGAGAAGGCTGTGTTAAGGAGGAGGACTGGCGTGGTGCTTCTCCAAGTCAAGGAACATCAAAGATTTCTGGAACCAGGAAGAGGCAAGGAGGATCTCCAGGGGCTTTCAGAGCCTTGGTTTCTGGCTTCTGGCCCCGGGACCATGACGGTTTGCCTCTCTGTTCTTTTGGGGCACTCTGCGTGGCAGCCCTAGAGACCTCCTTCAGCTCTGCCCCTGCTAACTTTTTCCCAGATGACAAAGATGCTTTAATGGCTCAACAGGAAGATCTCGAAACAGCTTCCCGAGCACAGGCAGCCTTCTCTAGGGACCTGGGAACCCGAACTCCCTCCCTCTCCAATCCTTTACCCCCATTAAAGGTGCCACGAAGGGAGGACACAAACACTAATGTGCTGACCAACCCCCACCCCCAACCCAGCATCTCAGCATCATCTGATCCAGGCCTCAAAACGCCTCCAGAAGCCCACACAGGTCAACCTATGAAGGCCCTAAGGCCCCTGCATTTTATGCAGCACGCCCCCACCTCCTGCATTCTGTGAAAAGAATCTGGTGTTGGCTGTGATGGTCACAGGGCTCCTTCCCAAACCGTGCAGTGGGAGCTGGTAATTCTCTTTAACAACTCTAAAGCAGGGTCTGGTTTTCTTGGAGAGATCACATCTTCTAAAAACCAAATCAGGATGCCTGCTCCAACGTGGATGTTTTGACATCTGTGAACAGCATCTGTGGAGTCACTGATGGTGCTCCCAGAGAGCTGAGAGGAGCACCCTCCCCTCCCTCTCCGACACCCCCAACCCACGCCTGCTCAGCCCTGTCACTGGTTTACGGTGCACACGGCCACACACAGCCAGACGTTCAAGAGTGGACACCAACCATCTGCAGCTCCTGCCCCTGGAAGTCACAAGCCCTCAACAGGGAACTGGCTCCACAGGGCGCTGGCTGCTTCTCCGGGGTGCTCTTCATCTAAAGTGGAGTTTACTTTAAAGGCAACGCAGTGAAGCACAGGACAATGATACCAACAGGCACGTACGTACGGCAGGAAATTCTGTCTCTAGTGCTCTGATCTGATACAGGCTTGAGTTACCGTGCCCAGATCAGCAAGCAGTCACCAAAGATCAAGAGTCCCAGAGCCCTTTGTGGAAATGCCAAATCTGCGAATGTTGGGGGAAACCTTAGCATGAATTGGGCGCATTCAGACTGGTGGCTGCACACACCAGTGCGGGGGGAGGGGTGCCAGCATCCGACTTCACACTTGAGGCTGAGAACCGTGGCCAGAGCTGCAGGAAGTGAACGGCGGAGGCAGGGTCCAAACCACGGCATCCAGGTTCCAGCTCAGAGTGCCGGCCACTTTCCATGTGGCCTCTCGGGTTTGAAGATCAGCTAGGGTCTCATACAGGATCGACTTCATTCATCAGTTTGAACAAACATGTTGGGACCTGCAGTGCCCGACCCCTCCCCCAGCCTTTTGGAAATGGCATCTTCGCCTTTTTGAAGATGTACCCTTCACCCCAACATCGAATGCAGAGTCCGGAAGGGGCTGCTGTCTTCAGACAAGATCCCGCCTCCCTGGCCACGAGGTCTGCTTCTGGAATGAATACTCCATCCAAGGAGGGCCAATCAGGGATGGGCCTAAGCCCACTATGGCAACAGACCGATGCAGAGCTGGCAAGTCGAGTCACCTTGAGCGGGGCGCAGAGAAATAGGCCTCCAGACCCATGGAGCAGCACCTCAGTGCTCCCACAGCCTGCAGACTAAGCCAGCTCCATCAAGCCCCTCTTCTGTTCATTTAGCCAGTTTCAACTTCCGTTCTTAAATCTACTTTAACTGCCAAGGAAAGAGAGTCTCACTTGTCAGAATGCCTGCACTTTCTTTCCAACAAAAACGGCCCTTGTGCTGGTCACGTGGGGAATAACTCTAGAAAAGAGACTGAAGAATTAATAGCGTGTCGGGGCTCCCCTGATGGTCTAGGGGTGAAGACTCTGCCTCGCAGTAATGCAAGAGACACCAGTTCGATTCCCGGTCCAGGAGGCTCCTACATGCCTTGGCGCAGATGAGCGGGTGTGCTCCAACTTCTGAGCCTGGACTCTAGCCTAGAGCTGCAACTACTGAGGCCCGAACGGGGAGAGCCTGTGCCGGAAGAGAGAAGCCAGCACCGCGAGAGGCCTGGGCCCACAAGCAGAGAGCGGCCCCTACTCATCGCAACTAGAGGAGAGCCTGTGCACAACCACAGAGACCCTGAATCTTACAAAACAGAAAAAAAATTAACAGAGTGGCCAAAAATTCAGACAAAAAGTCCTGACAGTCGGCGTTCATTGGAGCATCAGATGTGACAAGATCTCAGGGAGAGCAATACCATTTTTGTCTGGCAGACACATTCTTAATTATATAAAAAGGAAAACTCAGTTAATTGAAGCCTTTTTCCAAACAAAGTACAAAAAAGCATCTAACACACAGCGCACATATAAACCCTCCCTAACAACAGGGCCTGCCGGCTCCAAGCTGGCATCGCCTCCCTTCTCAGAACTACTAAGAAGTTGCCAAAACCGTAACTTGCACTTCGTTTGGCCCGAGGTGGTTGGCGAAACACCAAAACCTGGAGGGTGCAGGGCGCGCGCCCGTCACTCACGTGCGGTCCCCGCGCGCACCCGGCACTCACGTGGGGCACCCGCGCCCGGCACTCACGTGGGGTACCCGCGCACGCCCTGGGCGGAGCACACCTCCGAGTCCGCCGTGCAGTCCACCTTGGCCACGTACACCTTGGCATCCTCCATGCTGTTATACTTGTCTCCCAGGTCGTTCCAGGTTGGCTGCAGCCGCTGGCAGTGTCCACACCTGCAACAAGGGGGCGGTAAGAAGCGTGCTAAGCGCGGGGGCAGAGGGGGCCCAGCCCAGCTCCTCAGCCAGCCATCTCCTACGGTAGCGGGGCGCTCCGATCCTACCCTTGTTCACACCGCAGCGGAGACGCAGCCGACCAGCCCACCGCGGCTGCGGAACCTCCCGAGAGTCCCGGCAACGTTCTCAGCGAGGCGCGGCGCCCGATGCCTTTCAACTTCGCCCCAGCTGACCTCTATCCACCTGCCTTGCTTCCTGGGCCGCCCCCACTTGCTGGGCCCTGCTGGACACATTTCCAGGTTCCTGCAAGCGACCTATCTCGGCCGGGCCCTGGGAGTGAGCACGCCTTCCTCTGACCCTTCCTAAGCCCACCCAGCCGATCACTACTTGTTCGGCTTGGGCGTCACTTCCTCCAGGAAGTCAGCCCGGGCTCCCAAGCTGGCCGGTGTTCCCTCTCTTCCCTTTCTGGGGGGTCCGGAGAGCCCCCTCGCTCCTCCTCGGCAGCTCCGCCATTCTCGCTGCCATGGTCCCTTTAGGGTCAGGTCTTCTCCACCATGTAACCCACTCTCTCCAAATACAAACCAGCCTCAGAATGAAATCCGTTCTGCATTCTCGCCAGTGAGAAGATTAAAAAAAAAAAAAAAAAAAGCTTGTGGCCACCCAAAACTTCTAAATGTGACACGCTCAAATGGACACTTACAATATTCACTGTAAGAATTTAATGACATATTTTAAAATCATCTATCATTTAAAACAATATGCTAACTTAAAATGATTGCTTTTACTTGTCCCATTTCTTGACAGCATCAGTCTCTTCCCCATCACCAAATCTTTCTGAGTCATATGGCTGATGACCCTCTTTAACTGTCAGCTGTCAGGGCCATACTTCTGACAATGAAACCTGGATCTCAGGCCCAGGTGCACTCTCACAACGTTGGAGGACATGGTCTGCTCCCCCTTCTCCTGGTGAGTGAATTCCTGATCTCTGCGACGGAACTCCTTGCTGTAGCGCTTTTTAGAGTGCTGTCAGAACACCCAGCACTTCTGAGTTCATCCTCAAAGCAGTTTCTCCATAAAGTCAGTGTTAAATCCCTTTGCCTCTTCTTTTCTGACAGATGACCTCACCAGGAAGCATCTAAAGGCCGCATTAGAAGACCTTGCTTTTAGCAAGCCTGTTTCCCCTAAGCAACACGTTCTAGGCCAGAGAAGAGAATCCTGCTTGGTAACAGACTCAAATACAATATGAATTCCTCTTTTCTGGTAGAAAACTGTGAGGGAAAACCACCATCAGATTTCAGTAGATGTGGTACAAGTGCTAAGAAGACAACCATCTTCCTTTCTACAACTGGATGCCCGAGACATGTACCAAGTGCTTAGCAACTTCCTAGCAATGGTTCCACGGGTGCCTCACAGTCGGCACTCTGGTTTTGGACCCTTGGGGCTACAGCACAAAAACTCAGACTGCAGCTGCATTGAGGCAGTTTGTGGTCAGTAACACAGCAAATCCACCTGGTCCTTTCGAGGCAGCGGCCCCAACCTTGACCTTGTTGTCACCAGATTCAATGGGACCTGAAAAGTGGCCATACATGACCTGACGCTGGCGCACCACTTACCGCAGAAGGACAGCCCTGCCCCCACTAGGCTCAGAGCACAGGCACAGGGTCAAGGCTACCGTTGGCCCCTGCCCCCGAATCCCACGTGGGCACGCAACATTCCAGAGACTGAAATGCAGAGAGACCAGGGGCAGCCCAGTGTACCCTAGCTGAACTCCAATCTGCTCTTGCTGTTGCTGCTGCTGCTGCTAAGTTGCCTCAGTCGTGTCCGACTCTGTGCAACCCCATAGACGGCAGCCCACCAGGCTCCCCTGTCTCTGGGATTCTCCAGGCAAGAACACTGGAGTGGGTTGCCATTGCCTTCTCCAGTGCATGAAAGTGAAAAGTTAAAGTGAAGTCGCTCAGTCGTGTCCGACTGTTAGCGACCCCATGGACTGCAGCCCACCAGGCTCCTCTCTCCATGGGATTTTCCAGGCAAGAGTACTGGAGTGGGGTGCCATCTGCTCTTAAAGTCTGTTAAATGCTGTCACAGAAACCCACACATCTGTGTAAATATTTCCTAGCAGACTATGAGAAAGCAAACAAAAACTTTAAAAGTTACTTCTTCTGGGAGCATCCACCTAAAGCTCTGCAAGCCGCACACAATGAAACAGGAATGTACTAGTCCTCTCCGTCACTCAGGCCAGGACTAGATGGTGAGCATTACAGAGACTCCAAATCCAAAACTCCACTGACACTGCGGGGACCTACGATGTCTACATGTCAGTCTTTCTTTAAAAATGAATAAATAAACAAACCCAGGGGCAGATTTATTCCACAGAAGCAGACTTCAGTTAAGTAGCATATTTAACTCCAACAGCTACTCTGAGAACACCCTCCACAAATAAAGTATCCACAACCATTACTTTACATTTCTATACCACTGGGTTCTAAAAATTCCCCTCCTTTGGTTCTTGAAACACAAGCTATCCCATAAATACAGTTAGTAAATGACAAGTCTGAGCCCGACCGAAAGTGTCGATGTAACTCCAAAGGAACTGAAATGCAGTAATAACCTGAATATGGGGGGAAAGTTTCCTCCAACTTCTGCCGGCACATTTTCTCAACAGGCGGCTTTTCTTGGGCATCTTCTTCCTAACCCTTTTTGCATCCCTTCCCCTTATCTCAAGGAGTCTCTTGGCTCTGCGCAAGAATGCCAAATTCTGCAGTGAAGCCTGCAGAGGCCTGGGCCATAGACCGGCTGGCTGCGCCGCCCACAGAGGACCCCCCTCAGTGGACAGCTAGGCCCTGGGAGAAGGCCCTCGGTCCCTCTGCTCATGTCACGCGCCGGAAGTCGCTCTCTTGGACGACTCGCAGGGGAAGAGTCTCTGGGGTCGGCACCGAGGCTCACAGCAAAGCCCCCATCCGGGAACCATGGTGGGGGCGGGGTGGGGGGCTGTCTGTTCAACCCCTGTGCCTTTTCCCACCTCAAACTTCCCAGATGGCCAGGCCCAAAGAAAGCGGAGGGGAGGGCGCGCCCAAGGACAGCCTTGGGACGGGGGTCAGTAGCTCCTGTCACCTGGAGCACAGCTCGCTGCGCCCCCGGAGCTGCAGAGAGGCCCCCAGCCTCCGCACGGCACCCCGATTCCCGGGAGAAGAGTGGGAACCCTCTAATGTCCGGACCAACCCATCCCACCTCGCGAACGCAGAGCCTGGGAGTCCCTAAGTTTCAATTAAACCCCCAGGCCCGCGTCCGCGCTGCGGCGAGCGCACGGGACAGGAAGTCCACGTGTACACCCCGGACCCCGGGTGTCCGCGCGGCCGCACGTGGCCTTCGGGTACCGGCCGAGCCGCAGGCCGCTGCCTCCGACCTGCGCATTAGTTCGGGGCTGGGAGACGCGGGACGGGCGGGTTCCGGGCTCCCAGCGGCCCCGATGGACAACGACCCCTGCCCCGACCCCCCGGTGCCGGGACCGGGGGACGGGGCGAAGGAGCCCGAGCGCCGGCCTTTTCCGGTTCGGCCCTCGGGGACCGCCCCCTCTCGCTTGGTCCCGGCCCCTGCGCCACGTCAGCGGCGAGCGCCCGGCCCGCGCCGCCCCCGGCGCCCCCAGGCGCCAAGGCCCCCCAGCCCCTCGCCGGGCGCCCCAGAGCGCGAGCCCGCGCCCCCCGCGCCAGCCCCGGCCCGACCAGCGCCCGCGGAGCCCCGGACGGGCGGCGCGGCCAGTTACCAGGGCGCGAAGAACATGACGAAGTGCGCGGCGCTCTGGATGCCGTGCGCGAACATGTCGGCCGTGTACAGGTGCTTGGCGTGCGGGTCCTGCCCGTCCCCACCTCCGGCCGCGGGGGTCCCGTCCGCCGCCGCCGCCGCCCCCGGCTCCTGGGCCCGGGCGCCCCCCCGCCCGCCGCCGGCGTCCAGCAGCAGCAGCAGCAGCAGCAACAGCAGCGGCGGCGGCGGCGGCGGCATGGCCGGGGCCAGGGCCCGAGGCCGCGGCGGGAGGAGACGTCCGGCGCGCGCGGGCATCTCGGCGGGCTGGGCGCGCTCTCGCCCCGGCCGCCGGTCCCCTCCGTGCCGCCCGCCCCGCCCCGCCGCCGAGGCCCCGCCCCGCCTCGGAGGCCCCGCCCCGAACCCCGCCCTCCGGCGCGCGCCCGCCCCCCCGGCCCAGACGGGCCCGCGCGCGCCCGGGGATCCTCGCTGGGAGCCCGGGGGAGGGGTGGGCCGGGCCCCCGCCGGTCTCCCGCGCTTGGCCTCCCGCACCTGAGGGCTGGAGGGACCGCTTGGGCCAATCGCGCGGGGCCCCGCGCCTCTCCAAGCCCCGCTGGGCCCGCTCTGGCGTGGGGCTGCGCCCAGGACTGGAGGGTCAGAGAGGCCAGGCCCGGAGGCCACCGAGGGCCGTGTCGGCCTCGGTTCACCTCAGCTACACAAAGGCGAAAGAAAGAGTGAGCTGCCGTCAGCAGAATTCAGGAAACTGAGCAGAAGTGGGCGAGGTTTACACCTGAATGAATCAAATTCTCGGACCTCAACTGTGATTCTGGGTCCGAGCCCAGGGGTGTGATGGAAACCTGCTTTCCAAGCGAAAGCTTGGGGGCGCGCCCTGCCCCGCCCTACCTCGGGTTGAGAGAAAAGCGGCTCACAGCTTCTTCCGGGACACAAACCCCCGCAGGGTCTTCCTCAGCCGGCGCCCGCCTGGCGTCCCAGGGCGCCCGCGCCCCCAGGAGCATCTGGACGCGCCTGCTCTGGCCCCGTGGGCTGCGAGGCGAACCCAGGGGCGACGCGTGTGAATCAGGCACCTCAATTCATACCTGCGCACATGCCCGAAGGCACGCCGTAATTGAGGGTTAGGCCTCGCCCTGGGAATCTGAAGCTGAATCTGGAGACTCAGGTTGCCTCGTGGGGTCTGCAGTCTGGGGAACCCCAGGCATTGGCTGCCGGCACGGCAAGGGGAGCGCCCCATGACTCACCTGTCATTAACACTGCTCTGGCCACTCCTCAACCTAAGACCGCCGTTTGCCAAATACCAAGCCATCAATTTCCCCTCCGAACCAACCAGCTAACACTCAGCAACCTGGGAGCCTTCTCCGCCTCACTCCCTCCTCCCCCTCATCTCCTGTAATTCAAGCCCACCGCGCTTCTTGACAAATCCCCTTCTTTCCACCATCCGCAGTGTTCACACCTTGATCAGCCCTTACTCCTGGCCCGTGCAGTGGCTTTCTAAGGGCCTCTCACTCCTCAGGCTGGAAAGTTAACTTTCCCTAAGCGTGCCTTTGACCTTGATAGTTTGAACGCCCTCCCCCAGCCACCAGCTACAGGGTAAAACAGTCCTCCGTCTACTGCTCCAGGCCCCTGGTTCCAGAAGTTCTGTGAAACTCACTCACCACTAGAAGCACAGGGATCCTCTCCAAAAGTCTCGTATTTGCTAGACTCCCATTTCCCTGTACCTCGAACCTCAGGCTTCCCAAATGTTTCCACCAAAGCATCAGCACACATTCTTAGAGCCTCGCTACTTGACTTATCTGAATGCAAACACAGAAACACAGGAGCCGCGTTAGCTACTTGTCTTTCACACCTTGGCTACCTACCTCTGAGTCGGGAAGAAAACCCAGGCCTCCTTGCTCGCATTATTCCGCCCATGGCACTTCTCCTCCTACCTCCAGCAAACCACCAGCTCCCTTTCAGCAGAAGCTGCTGAGCATGGCCCGCACTGCTCTTCTGGTTCCGGTCACCCGGGCACTTCTAGTACCAGTCTTCTTCCAGGTAGCACCCTCTTCCCTGTTCACTGAAGATTCTGGCTCCTTGTCACGTCTTCCCTGTTTTCATTCCCAGCACCTTCAGCATCCAGGTTGATGACCCATCTCTCTGTCCGCAAGTGACTCCCTCCCCAGGGGAAACCCCAGAGCTTGTCATAACTTGACATCACAGTGTCTCCAAAATCTGCATTAAGGCCACCCCACTCTGCCTGCCCTTCCGGTACTTAAAGTTTGCTGGCTCAGTGTCCCCTCCTCAACACCCCTGAGGGTTCACGCCTGAACCCTCAACACCCTCAACACCCTGTTCTGCTCATAGTGTCCTCGCAAGCCGCCCGGCTACATTTCCCTCACCTCCCGGTTAGATCCCATGGATTCTCATCCTATACTTACCGCCTGGCCAGGCCCTCTGGCAGTGACCCTGGCCAGGCTGAAATGTGGTTGAGTTCCCCACTCTGTGCGCAGCTTCCAGACCTCGACCTGTCCCCTGCCCTCCCCGCCCTCCTGCAGTTACCATCCCTCTCTGCTGTCAATACTTCCTGCAGAAAGTTGAAGCCAAAAGCAGAAACTCCCTCATCTTTCTGCCACCAAACCTACAAAGCCCTGCATGAGTCCCTTTCCCTCCAGTTACACAAAGTAAGGAAGTCTCCCTGCTCCAAGCGAAGGCGGGTCATCCACAGCACTCCAGAGCCCGTCCATGTCAGCTAAGGGTTACCTTATGGGACAAAAGAGACTTTGCAAGTGTAATTACAGTAAGGATCTTGAGGGGTGGGGGGCGGGCGGTGGGGGTTATTCTGGGCTGTCTCTGTTGGCCCTAGATGTCCTCACAGGAGAGGAGCAGGGGGGAAACGTGGGCATGGTAGATGGTGTGACCGGAGCAGAGAGATGTGAAGATGTTCAACACCCCGGCCCACCTTTGAAGATGGAGGGAGCAACAAAGAACAAAGGAAGCAGCTCTAGAAGCAGCTCTGGAAGCCGGAAAAGGCAAGAGACAGGCTCCAGAGGGACCTGTGGCCATACTGTCAATCTGACTCTATTGGTCCAGTGACACCGATCTGGACTTCTGCCCTCCAGGCTGTAAAAGGAGGAGCGTGTGTTGTTTTCATGACACCAGGTCCGGGGTAGTTTGTTAGAGCAGCCCGGGAGGACCCATAAGCCAGCTGCTCCCGCCCCCATCGCAGGCCTGCTCTCGGCCTGGCTCCCGCTGCAACCGCTCTCTCTCCTGCACGAATTCCCAGACGCTTCCCCTCTGCGGGATCATTCCCACCCATGGACAAACACACCTTCCTATTTCCTAACTTCAGAAAACATCCCTTGACCGCAGGAGCCTCCGGCTACTACCCCAATTCCATAGTTTTCCGTTATAGCAAAATCCTTCCACACTATCTACAAGCCCCTGTCCGTTCATTCTTTGTGCCCTTCTGGCTCCAGCACCCAGTGGACACCAAAGTCACCGACGATATCATACCAGCAAATCGGAGGAACACTACACTCTATCTTTCTGGGCTTCCTGGCAGCTTTGGGACAAACAAAACTGGCCGCATTTTGATCAGTAACCCACCCGTGATGCCTCCCACGCATGCATCCTCCTTGGTGCCCTCCACCCGGCCCTGAGATCGAAGCTTCTCAGCCTCCAAACGGCTCCTCTCGCCCTCTCTCTGAGCTCACGCACAACCCCAGTGGACACACTGTCTGTGTGCTGATGACACTGACCCTTCTGTTAACCAGCTGAGACCTTTCTCCACGCACTCACTGCCTATTTGATCTCAGCATCTGCCTGTCTTACAGGCAGAGCCCAGCCTCACACACGGGATTCCCCACAATTTGCTTGGCCTTCTGTTTCTCCACCTTGGAAAACGGTCCTTCCTTGTGGTTGGCTCAAATCAGAAACCCGGCGGGCTCGTTTCGATGCCCTTTTCCTGCGGCTGGTCTCACCCCACTGCAGCCCCCAGGGCACATCATCAACAGGCTCATTTCATTTCTGAAACAGCTCCAGTCCACCCCTGCCTGCCGCCCCCGCCCACGACCCCAGGCCCCTGATCTCATCTAGGAGGTTCTCCTGATCATCAGGCCCCAGAGTCCCTTCAGTCTGTCCACCCAGCAGCTACAAACGCATCATAACACTGGCTCAATTCCCTTCAGTGGCCTCCTTTTCTCTTAGGAAAAAAAAAAATCCCAGCTCTTTGCTCTGGTGCTCAAGGGCCTGCAGAAAAGGAATCACCTCCTCCTGGCCCGTCCTCTGCCGCCCTGGGTCTCAGTCCACGGATTACCCTAATCCCAGTCCCCTCTGCATTTCTGGCCCCTCATCGGCACAGCCGGGCTCGCTGCCCAGCTCTTTTCCTGGGACTGCCCTCGTGGTGCCCTCAAGTCTTTTGCCCCCACGGCACCTCGCAGCCCTCCGGAGCCCTGCCCTCTGCTTCGTGTGCTCTGTCAGGGGCCACACAGTTGAGTTTCCATGTGGCCCTTTCTGCAATTTGATGGTACTTGTCGCACATTTCTGTGCTCACGTGGTTGCTGGCCCTCCTCCCCGTCAACCCCAGGAAGGACGCTCTCTCCGGTGCGCCCACCACTCCCTGCCTGGAACCCAGAGCCCATCTCCTCCCCATCTCTCTCCCAGGCTCCACCAAGACTAGATACTGGTCACTCGCTCTTCCCAAGGAGACGTCAAGCCGCTCGCCCTGCCTGCACCGCCACTCCCCTTCTCTGGGCCAGTCACAGCCCTGCCTTCCCTGCGTGGCCCCCGACACCACTGGCCCTCTCGGCCTCCCTGGCCGGCTCTGTCAGGTTCCTCCTGTCAGCTCCCAGGTCCCGCTTGGAACGCACACGCTTTCCCACCCTGTACCCGGGTCCCCACTGCAGCCGGGAGGTGCGGGAGAAGCTGTCCTGCACAGGGTTGGTGGGGGAGAAGGCCAGTGGGAGGAATCCCTGCTGACAGGCGGGGCGGGGGGCGGGGGACGGGGGGGGGGCGGGTAGGGATCTACAGCGTTTGTTTCCCACCTGCCGAGAGTGAAATGAATCCCCAGTGTGTTGCCACTTTGGGAAGAGGACCCCAGAGAACATTCTCTAAATGTGGAAACCGAAAGGCCACCATTTGAACTCTTTACCAGGTGCGTCCTGAGTTATAATTGGGCTACAAATGCTACTTTTAGGCAGGTACTGAAAGCACTAACATCCTGTTGTTTTGTAGGTCAGAACATTCTGGAAGGTGTATCTGAAGAAGAGAAACCATAGTTTCCTCAAGGAGCTTTTGTGATGGTTCAGATGTGATTGCTGAAAAAGAGAGCAGAGCTGGATGACTGCTCTCAACAGAGAAAGTGCAAAGAAAAGACCAAAGCAATTTCCCAGTTGGTGACGCTCAGAGAAATGGGGCTATTTTTAGTGCTTTAAAGTAGTTAATGGGGGACTTTGCTGGCAGTCCTGTGGTTAAGACACTGCACTCCTGATGCAGGTGGCGTGGGCTTGACCCCTGGTTGAGGAACTAAGATTCTGCATGCTGCAGAGTGGGGGGAGAAACGAAAATGGTTAATGGAAACTCATTTACAAAACAGAAATAAGAGTTACAGATGTAGGTTTATGGTTACCAGGTAGTAAGGGGCGGGAGGATAAATTAGGATTGACATTCAAATACTATATATAAACTAGATAACTAATAAGAACTACTGTATAGCACAGAGAAGTCTACTCAATACTCTGTAATAACCTATATGGGAAAATAATCTTAAAAAGAGTGGACGTATGTCTATGTGTAACTGGTTTAAAACTCAACATTCAAAAAACTAAGATCATGGCATCCAGTCCCATCACTTCATGGCAAGTAGATGGGGAAAACTGTGGGAAAAGTGTCAGATTTCATTTTCTTGGGCTCCAAAATCAATACAGACGATGACTGCAGCCATGAAATTAAAAGACACTTGCTCCTTAGAAGAATAGCTATGTCAAACCTAGACAGTGTTTTAAAAAGCAGAGACATCACTTTGCCAACAAAGGTCTGTCTAGTCAAAGCTATGGTCTTTCCAGTAGTCATGTATGGATGTGAGAGTTGGACTACAAAGAAGGCTGAGCACCAAAGCATTGACGCTTTTGAACCGTGGTGCTGGAGAAGGCTCTTGAGAGTTCCCTGGAAAGCAAGGTGATCAATCCAGTCCATCCTAAAGGAAATCAGTGCTGAATATTCATCGGAAGGACTGATGCTCAAGCTGAAACTCCAATTCTTTGGCTACCTGATGCGAAGAGCTGACTCACTGGAAAAGACCCTGTTGCTGAGCAAAATTGAGGGCAAGAGAAGGGGCTGGCAGAGGATGAGATGGCTGGATGGCGTCACCGACTCAATGGACATGAGTTTGAGCAAGCTCAGGGAGACAGTGATGGACAGAGAAGCCTGGCCTGCTACAGTTCGTGGGGTCACAAAGAGTCAGACATGACGTAGCGACTGAACAGCAACAATAACCTGACTCACTTTGCTGTATACCTGCAAGTAACACAACTCTGTAAGTGGAGTAAACTACAATAAATTATTTTTTAATAACATAAAATGGTTAATGGAGAGTTGGTATTTACTCACTACCCACATAACCTCCTTGGTTAACACTGCCCATCTCCTCCTAAATGATTGATAGGTGCAGGAAGAGATATTCTAACATAAGAGATTCAGTTGTCTGGGAGATAAATCTTTTGAAATTCATGTGGGATGCACGCTGGTTGGGGGGTGGTGGGGGGAAGAGTTCCCATGTTGAATGATGAAGCTGAAAGAACCATGCTATTTCTCCATGTCTGGGGACATCCGGCTCCAGCCTTCCACCGGGCGCACGGGCTCTGTGCACGAGCTGCTCTTCGGCGCGTTCCCGCCCTGCCGTCCTCCCAGCACCTCCTTTGCTGGCTGCTACCGTGGCAGCTCGTCTTCCACACATTCCTTGGGTGCAAGGCCAACAGGCTGATGCAAAGCTTGCCCATCAGTACCCGGGCTGGGGCGCAGTCTTCCCACCAAGGAAGAAGGCCACTTCCTCAGCAGCTCCTTTCTCTTCTTGGCCGCGCTGGCTGGTGCAGATGGCCCTGGCCATGGCCTGCGGTGTTCCCTGTGAGCGCGTGGACACATCTCTCTCACGGTGCTCAGAGGCCGCCTCCTAACAGCTGCCTGAATCCCAGAGCATTATTCCAAACTCAGACTCCAGGGGAATGGTGGACCCAAGCCAGTGGGTCTCATGGCTGTAGTCAGCTGTGTTCCGAGCACAGCGCTGGCGCCCCAGCCCTGCTCCAGCGTGGGGAAGCACTGGGCCCAGGTGAGGCACCGTCAGGGTCTCTGCCCTCGGTGCCCAGGAGAGGGGTGCTGCAGGGCCCTTTGAGCACAGATGTCTAGCTGTCCTCTTCTGGTTGCTTCCATTTTGTCCTAAAATGGGAGCTAGTACCATGAACCGGGACCAAAGCAGTCCTGGAGTCTGGAGAGGGAAGAGGGAGTCTGAGGCCCAGAAAAGCATGGGAGACTGATGGACCAGGGTGGTCTGGCATGACTGACCGGTGGCCGTGGGGACCCACCAGAATTCAACGGGACACACCTGGACTTCCTCCAGGTACGTTCCGTTGTGCAGAACAGACAAGGAGCTGGGTTTAGCCAGCCCTGTGTTTTAGTCAAGGGAGGGGAGCAAAGAGGGAGACAGGGAACACAGTGAGAGCAGAGGCAGGAAAGAAATGATAGTACTTGACTATGGAACTGAAGCCGGTAAATTAATCAAACAATTCTCCGAAGCAGTTGTGATACTTAGCCACGTCTACATACAGTGCATGAGCTCATGACAGCCTTGCTAAGTAAGTTCCAGCAAGTCACTTGGCAATTAGTTTACTGGGAAGTCATATGCATGCTCCCTTCTCTGGTTCTGCTTGCACTGATCGGCACAGCCCAGCACCACTTCCTGCCTGGGTTGTCTTTCTAGTCTCCTGGCTCTTAGGATGAGCTCTGTGTACTCCTGTCCAAACCATGTGCAGCCGCTTTTACCAAGATCATCTTGAGATAACAGGTCTAGTGTGTCACTGCTGAGTCTCCAGTAAAGAATAGCTCTATATTTCTTATAGGGCTTCCTGGTAGCTCAGCAGTAAAAAAAAAACAAACAAACAAACAAAAAAAACTACCTGCAGTGCAGGAGATGCAGGAGACCTGGGTTCAATTCCTAGGTCGGGAAGATCCCCTGGAGGAGGAAATGGCAACCCACTCCAGTATTCTCGCCTAGGAAATCCCATGGACAGAGGAGCCTGGTGGGCTACAGTCCAGGGGTCACAAAGAGTTGGACGCGGCTGAGCAAGCGAGCTGTATGTCATCTTATGCCACGTCACAAATCCTCTGTGTGGCTTTCGCGGCCCCCTCTACTTCTGCAATCTTGTCCGGAAGGCTGGTTTTCTTACTGCCTGCAGTAGGGTACATAATGCACGGCGATAGCACTGGGTGCAAGAGAGGAATGGGATTGGAGCAGGGCTGGAGGGAGCCGTGTGTGTGCGTGTGTGTGTGTGTGTGTACATCTTTCATCTGAATATTTTTGCAATAAGCATGTCTTCATATCACTTTTGTAATTCTGTAATTGAAAAAAAAATTAAATTTAATGGACGTGATTGTTGCAATTTGACGATACAGGTAGTTTAAATTTAAATGAGCACATGCATACCCTTGACCCAGCAATAGGTTAAGCACCTTATCTTTGGGAGATAACTTTACAGGTTCATTGTAGCATTGTTTAAAATAGCAAACCTTTGGAAACAACCCAATATCCCTTAAGAGAGGACTGAGTTAAAAATATATATGGTCTATTCAGACTATTTACAATATGAACAGCAGTGCATTTTAGTGGTTAATAATGGTGCAGTCTCTGCATTAGACTGCTGAAGTTTGAATTCCAGCTCTTGCCTAGCTGTGTGGTTTTGGATAATTTAAATGCTGTGCTTAAGTTTCTTCATCTGTTCAGTGGGGACTCTAATAACACCTACTTTATAGATTTGTTGTAAGAAATTATTACAACATGATGAGTTATTACATACAAAGTGCTTCAAACCATGCCTGGTTCCATCTGTTGTTGCTGAGTTGCTGATTTAGAAATATTATGATACATATATACACACACACACACACACACGTATACATATATATGTATCAATTCAGAGTGAATTAGCACTCATCTGTGAAAAAATTACAGAACTTCTCAGTGCTGGAACGTTCAAGTGTCTAAAGAATTAGCATCATTTTATTTCTCTTTACTTCAAAGAATGATGCCTCATTCAATATTTCTATTTCATTTAATAAGCAGGTCCAAATTTCCTTTGTTTGACTCAAAATTCCTGGCACTGAAGGCAATGCACTTAGTTTTTAAAATTTATAAACAGACCTTATGGAAAACTTTGGGAAATGTTAATATATATATATATATGTACACATATATACACGAGTACATTTTCACCTACTTCTATTTAAACTGAGTAAAATTGTATCTCCATAGAAATAAAAGTCTCCTTTTAAAGAATTTTAGTCCAAATTTAACATCTTCTGGATATGTCATTACCTTCTATTTTTTAAAATTCTTCCTTTTTTAAAAAAAAAATCCATGTGTATAAAGAAAACCAAAGTTTAAGACACTTTAATAACTGATTCCATTAAGGCAACAAAATCAGGTCTTCCGTCTACATGCACACAAATAATGCGACGACCATGAACCTTTGACCAGCAGCAAAAACTGGGTCTTGAACATCTAGCATCTAGCATTTAGTCACTTGTGCCTTCTTGCTCCATGGTTCACTACACATGGAAGAATCTACAGTCCCACACAGGCAGCCGAGACGTCATACAGACTAAACTGAATGCGTTTCATGATGGGCAAGCCCTAGTGATGTAACTGTGACTTTTCTGCTCTGTTAAAACTCCCTTTGCAGTTTTCATCAACACGATGGTGTTATTCCCATTCTTCCAGCCAAATCCCAAAGCCCGCAGCGACCTCCTCCCTTGGCTATCAGGGAGGGCACCCGGGGCATCTTGAGGGCGTGGCCTCACTACGTGCAGGCGGGCAGCTCCGGTTGCCAGGGCAGCTGCCCACATCTGTCCTGGAGATGCAGGAGCATGGGGTTTCTGAGTTACGGGGCTGTGTCTGCCAAGACTTCCTGGCAAAGCGTTGTGTCTGCAAAACAGACACGGTGACGGGGACCTCCGTACGGGTCTTTAAGACATGCCTCCACCCTCCAAGGGCTTCCCTGGAGGCTAAATTGGTGAGGAGTCTGCCTGCAGCGCAGGAGATCCAGGTTTAGTCCCTGGGTCACGAAGACCTCCTGGACAAGGAAATGGTAACACACTCCAGGATTCCTGCCTAGAGAATCCCATGGACAGAGGAGCCTGGTGGGTTACAGTCCCTGGGGTCGCAAAGAGTTGGACACGACTGAGCAACTAAACCACCACCAAATGCAAAAACAAGCAAACAAACAAAAAAGGCCTAGTGACAGGACTTAACACCAGAGCTCGCAAGTCAAGGTCGAGTGGGGTGGACTTTGAGGTCCTTGAGGGGTCCTTCCTACTTACACCACTGCCAGTCCGTCCAGTCTGACCAGTAGGAGTGCCTGGGTTCACCTGGCTGGAGACAGGTGCTGTTTGTTATCTAGGGGGATGAAGGGTGCTCCCCACCCCACTTCATATATTGTAGTCTGAACCCTCAGTACCTTGGAATGCGACCATATTTAAGTTAAAGAACTTTAAAGAGGTAATTAAGTTAAATGAAGTCATACGGGTGGGTCCTGATCTCATATAATTGACGTCCTCAGAAGAGACTAGAATGCACACAGATGGAAAGACCACAGGAGGACACGGGGGAAGAAAGCCGTCTGCAAGCCTCAGAAGACACCCGGCCTGCTGGCACCGTGACCTTGGATTTCCAGCCTCCGGAACTATGAGAAAAAAATACTTCTGTTGTTTAGGACCACCATCTGTGGTCCTCTGTTGTGGAGGCCTGGGCAAAGTCAAACCCCATCCAAGTCTTCCCTTCACTGGGTGAGACTGAGCCTCAGGATGTCCTTCTGTTTTGGAGGGGGACCTGTGCCCGGGAACAGCCACCTAGGGGGGTTCTGCCCTGGAACTCAGCTCGGGGAAGGAGGCACCTCTTCTCTGATATCACAGTGAACTCCCTTTTCTCATTTTCCTCTCCATGCTTTTTAACACAACAAAATACAAGACCAGTGAGAGGCAAACCAAGCCTCCCCACTGTCCAGGAAGGGGGACAGCCTGCAGTCCCCTGCAGCTCACAGTTGAAATGTCTGTGACTGTACGGGCAGGTCCCTGACTTCTCAGTAGGGGCCCTTTTCACAGGAAGAATTGACAGGGAAAAAGAAATCTGACTCCATGTTGGATCTGTTTCTTTCCCCTGGACCTTTGTATTCTATTGCTTCTGCTACAAGTTAATCACTATAATGATATTGCGTGCTCAGAGGTGTCCGACTCTTTTGTGACCCCAGGGACTGCAGCCCACCAGGCTCCTCTGTCCATGGAATTCTCCAGGCAAGAATACTGGAGTGGGTTGCCATTTCCTTCTCCAGGGGATCTTCCCGACCCAGGGACTGAACCGGCATCTCTTGTGCCTCCTGCATTGGCAGGCGGGTTCTTTGCCACTGCATGCGCCACCTGGAAAGCCCAAACGATGTAGCCTATAACTTAGAATGTACATAAAGGCCCAACCACGGAAACCCTGCCTCCCAAGCCTAAACATGAGGCTAGAATGCCTTCGTTCAGCTCACAGGAAATAGTCTGACCAGGCCCACCTGTGAGTGGCTGCAGGAAGGAAGAAACTGACACATCCCCTCTGGAGTCTGGCCAGAATCAGGAAATAACTGCAACGACTTATCACCTTTTTACTTTACCGCATCCCTCCCCCACTCACCCCCCCCCCCCATAACTGGTTCTATAAAAGAAACTATTAATAGCATCACACCTGGGCAAGGTGGTTCTTTGGGACACTAGTCTGCTGTCCTGACAGTCTGCTGGCTTTCCTGATAAAGCCACTATTCCTGCCCTAACAACTGTCTCGATTTATTGCCCTGTCATGCAGTGAGCAAGCAGATCCAACCAGTCCATTCTAAAAGAAATCAACCCTGAATATTCACTGGAAGAACGGATGATGAAGCTGAAGCTCCAGTATTTTGGCCACTTGACTTGCAGAGCCGACTCACTGGAAAAGACCCTGATGCTGGGAAAGATTGAGAGCAAGAAAAGATGGGGACGATAGAGGGTGAGATGGTTGGATGGCATCACCGACTCAATGGACGTGGGTTTGAGCAAACTCAGGGAGATGGTGATGGACAAGGAAGCCTGGTGTGCTGCAGTCCACAGGGTCACAAAGAGCGGGGCATGCCTGAGCACCTGAACATGGGCAGTGAGCGATACCAGTTTGGACCTTTAACAGTCTGGGCAAAGCCTGGCTGGTAACCACGGAGCAGGCATTGTTGGTGAGTTAGACAGTTTTTGCCATTTATGGAATAAAAGACGTGAACGTTCCTTTGCTTCACATTTCAATTCACTCTCGGCCATTTCTGATCCTCTCTCATCCATCACTATAACATCTTTTCAGCCGAAGCTTATTTCCAACACTGGGAACCGCTTTTGCTTTTGCATTGCTAGGTGACAATATCCAACCACTGCCTGCTTGTTCTATTTATTTGTTCCTACTGGGCTGTTCAGGATCGTTTCTCCCTAACTCACGGAGGAACCCTCGCTCCCAGGCAGGAACCAGACCCGTGACGGAAACACCAGCCGCTGGGTCCAGCCACAGCACCTGGGTCTGTTCTGAGCTCCCGAGTCCTGCTCTTGACTCACCCGCAGCAGCCACGTCTCTCACGTTATATTTTCGATACGACTTTAAAAAGGCAAATGAATTAATGTGTGCCTTGAGGATTTAACCAAGCTGCCAGTAGAATGTTTTGTTTTCACAGCTGTGCTCGCACGCTGAGATGATGCCATTTCAAGAGAGATAGCCTGATGTAATGCTGTGACCGCGCAATTGTCATCGGGCTGAAGAGGAGAGCATTGTGATCGCAATGGAAAAGAGCAGTGAGGTCTGCATCCGCGGGCTCAGATTCCACTCACTGCAATAATCTCAACCTTTGAGCAGGGCTAGGAGGGGAAATTACTGCAAGCTGCTGAATACACATGACATCATCTCGCCACCCACAAATCTTAGGAGCATGACAGGCCAGAAGATGGCATACGCGCAGAGGAAGACAACTCCAACCGAGCTGACAGGTTCTGTGGGTTTGAGGGGAAACACTGTCGCAACAGCAATTCTCTCCCCCTGTGTTCTTTTTCGGTTTGGCACCTGTGGTACCGTGAAATTAGGACTATGACAACAAGCCATTAGCTTCCCCCAGAGCCACGATCAAAGCTCCCTCTGTGAGGCGTTCTGTGAGCTTCAGAGCCCTTTTCCATTAGCGCTTTCACAGCCTGGGGCTTGGGAGGCTGGGGTCTGAACACGTATGTGTGCAACTGTGTGGTCAGTCCTTAAGCTACCTTTCCTGGTCTCACCATAGAGTTCCTACGTGCCATGTACAGACCCGAGTTGTCAAAGGTCACAAAGAGGCTGCTTCCTGCCTGCTCACCCTGCAGCTGCTCCCCCATGTTGGCCGGAATGCGGGACACATTTTTGTGTGTGTGTTCAAATTCTCTTCCATTAAAGGACACACAACTTCTTGACATGTGATTTTGGAAATGCTATTATATCCATATCAAGGAACTGTGAGATGAAATATTTCCTGCCATATTGGCGGGCAATAAATGTCACAGCCATCAGTGATTTCAGGCCTCCAAAAACATGAATGAGGGCTCCCAAAAGGGGATACAATGCCTGCTATTCAGCAGATGCTTATAGTTAGGTTTTAATCAAACTTATTCTAAAAATTGTTTGGGAAGCTCTTTGGATTTCAGAACAACAAAGGATTATGGAGCTATACCCAAAGAGAATAACAAATAAGTTACTTCTTTTACATTAACTTTCCTTAACTGATAAAATACTCTTTTAGGAAGACACCCCCCACAGTGATTGCTCCAGAGGTGCGGGCTGCGTGGGGGAATGCAAGCAGCAGCGCTTCGCCACTTCTGCTGCTCCTGAGTGAACAGGAATTAAGGACGCAGACCACTCGGGAAACAGGATCTGGCCCCAGACGGCCGAGGTGCCTATAAAAGGAATGAAATCAGTGAGCCCAGAGGCTTGAGAAGAGCGCCAGATTCCTTAGCCTGATACCTGGTTTTCCTTACTTAATAATAATCTTTGATGTTCAGGCTGCCCTTCCCCTTTGCTGCAAACTTGTATATAGCCTGCTGACTCCCACCTGTGCCTCCTCCAAGGAGTTTTCGCAGGGCTATGGAGATGCTGTCTCCTGGGCTCAGAGTCCTTAACATTCCCACCGAATAAAATAACTCTCTGCTTTCAGATTGTGACTAGTTTTTTAGTCGACAGAACTGTATATGCTATAATCATCACAGTGGGAAGAAATCAGAAAGCTACAGTTTAGAAGGAACAGCGCCAGAGCCACAAGGCACCTGGACACAAGGCTTTGGGGGAAAAGAAATCCCTACATCTCCATTCACTCACTTTCAGGGCTTGGTCCAGCACATTTAGGATTTGCCGGGAAAGCTGCTTATAATTAGGTTCTAGTCAAACTTATTCTAAAAATGGTTTTGAAAGCTCTTTGGATTTCAGAACAATGAAGGATTATGAAGCTATACTCAAAGAGAGGAACAAATAAGTTACTTCTTTTACATTAAATTTCCTTAACTGACAGAATATTCCTTTAAGAAGACACAGTTCTATTTCTGTACTCTTTCAGTTTTTAAAATTTTATAAATAACCTATTAATACTTATTGTTGGAAAAATGTTAAAAACTCCATCTGTAGACTTAAGGCAAAATCTTTCTAAATGACTTCCCTTCTAGAAGCTCCACAGATGCAGCCCAAGGCAGGGCAACACCTAGTCTGTACAAAGTCCTCTTGTGAGGTCCCTCACCTCCCCCTTCCTCCCTGATCCAGCCTTACCTTGATGCTTAGAGACAGGGAACAAGCAGGGTTAAGGACATCAAGATTTTTGCCAGCTGAGATAGCCGAGTGGCAGAGAATGGATGAGCGCTCAAATGTTCTGCATCTCAGCAGCCTTTGTGTTTTCTGCTGACACAACGGTTTCCACCGTCATGGGGATTATTCTTAATACCTTGTCAGTGGTCAGGGGTCACTGGTGGGTAGACATCATTCACCTAAACCAAGGTAGACCGGGTCTCCCAGGTTGGTGGGGCCCAACCGACCGTCCCCTGGCTCCTGTCCCAGTTCAGCCTGGGAGTTTGGGAGCACTTTGCCAGATTTGCATAATGTCCCATCCTATCCCCCCAGCAGCTCGTCAAGTGGCCATTTCATTTGCTCTAAATTTACCATCATGTTCTTACAAATGTGTGTGATTTATCAACAGTGATCTGTCCCTTGAAAATCATAGTACGATCCTCCCATGATCACACTTGTGTCACCATGACTCCCAAAAGAGAGTGCAAATAACTCCACGTACTGTCTGTCTTGAAACCGAATTCTAAGCAGCAGCACTCGGCACTCTTCTCCTTCTCCTCCTCCTGCTACGGCTGGCTTCTAGGGTTTCCAGCCTGTGTCTCCCCCATTCCAGAAATGCATCTTTTCAGGACTCGAGAAAGCCTTTCTCATTCAAGGAAGAACATTCCCAGACATCGTCTAGAAACCTTCCAGTGTAACAGTCTGGAGGGGTAGTACAGAAAGCTCTCAGGGACAAGGAGGTGTCAGGAGAGACGTGGGTTTGTTTGACTGATTTGGTGTCCAGTGACATCCGTTCATAAGCGACCAATGCCCATGACCAGCCAGGTCCTTCCAGACCCAGGCGTTGTATTCCTCTGGAAACACCCTCACGCTGTGCCCTCGGCAGTCAAGGAGACACTTCTCTGTTGTCAACGACTCTCTTTGAGGTGACTCACCTCCTTTTTATTTGTTGACTGTCTCCCTTCTCCCTATACCAGAAGCTCAGAGATGTCAAAAGTGGTCTTTTCTGCATCTCTGTTTTCCCAAGGCCTAACACCATTCTGGGGCCCTCCAGAAAGATTTGTGAATTAATGACAGAGGTGGCATCTCTTCCATTTCAAAGGAGAAAACATCTTTTGCCTGAGGAGCAGGAAAGCTGTGGCTGCTTTACTGCTTCTTTCCCTCAGCAGTGAGGAGCAGGGGGACACCCGCCCCGTCTGTCAACCCCAGGGACCGTCTGTGGGACAAGGAGCAGCTCCCGCGAAAGGGCTGTAAGCCAGAGGTGGACTCAGACGAGAACCGGGTTCCCAGAGGCTGGTCTCCCCTGTCCCCATTTTAAAGTGCTGCATTTTGTCAACTGCCCAAAAGTTTCTCGGAAGGCCTCATTTTAATAAAGTCTGGAATGGGCAGCTTTTAAGGAGAGAAGCTAAAGGAAATCTATCAGAGAAGGAAGAACTGTCATGAAGAGGGATTTTGCAATAACTTGGGGTGTATTCAGAGGCATATAATTTCTCCCAGTCCAGCAATCCAGTGGGAATTTGTGGGGGGGAGGGGGAAGGGAGGAGAAGGAGCTCAGGCTTCCCTGGGGGCTCAGACGGTAAAGAATCTGCCTGCGGTGCAGCAAACCCGGGTTTGATCCCTGGGTCAGGGCGATCCCCTGGAGGAGGGCATGGCAGCCCACTCCAGTACTCTTGCCTGGAGAATCCCATGGACAGAGGAGCCTGGAGGGCTGCAGTCCATGGGGTTGCAAAGAGTCGGACACGACTGAGCAACTGAGTGACGCTTCCACTTTCATGAAGGAGCTTAAGGAAAGGCAAACACACACACACAGGCAAAATACTGATGAGGGCATCACTAATAATTTGGGGAAACTATATTAAAGCATTCCTATTGAGAAATGGAATATTTCCTGCTCTATCAAGTAAACAAAGGATGTCACGGTCATCAGTGGTTACAGCCCTCCAACTTGAGCCGGTGAGCCCTGAGAAAACTCAGGAAAGAAAAGAATACCTGCTATCCAGCAGCCACCACAGTACAGCCCCTCCCTCTGGTGAGCCCTGAGGACACGCACGCAGGATGTGAACACTCAGGAAACTGTTCCCAGAGAGCTGCGGTGCACACCAAGGGGATGGTTTCAGTGAGCCCAGACTCCTGCAGCTTCCCATACACAGAAAAGCACTTCATTCCTTAATTGCACATATCTGGTTTCTAGGATTAACAGTAATCTTTTGATGCCCCAACTACCTGCCCTTTGTTGCAACACTTTCATATATCTTAGCTTCCCCGGCCGCCTCTTCGGAGAACTTTCTCAGAGCTCTCAGAAACACTGTCTCCCGGGCTGCAGTCTTCATTTTGCCCCACATGAAACTCAACTCACAATTTAATGTTCTGCAGGTTTTTTTCAACATTTTATCTTGAAAACCACTACCAAACCCGTCTTCAAAAATAGAAGCATCCGCAAGTAACTAAAGTAGCCGTTAAGTGCCATCGAAAAGCTGAATGCTTAACTGTCATGAATAAGGGCACACTGAAGACTTTTTCCACAGTTACTATCACTTCTAACAACAACCACAAAAATTCTTGTTAACGACTTGGCATACAACAGGGTCTGACACAGGATTAATAAGTGTTCCTTTTGAATATAAAGAATCATATTTTCTTTTTTAAATACTGGGCCCAATTTTAAGAAGTATGTGTGTACACACGCATACGTATGTACATGCTATAAGCAGTACTAATGTTTAAGTTTACCGAATACAGTAAAAATACTGTTAAATACTACATATAATCATTTAAACTGCAGTACATTTTAATAGATTTCACACCAGCCAACTCATATGTCATTTATGGGGTAGAGTTCTCTTTTGAAAGTTGGTGAGGAAATATTTTATTTGATGATGAAATGTTTTATTTGATGATAAAACATTTTGTCTAGTTGGTGATAAAATTATTTTATCATCGTTAACTTTCCTTATAAAATTGGAGGTATATTCCAACATGCAATAAATATTATAGTAAAGAATATTTGGAAATAGTAACACTTCCAATGGAAAACCTGTTTGGAAAGCAACATCTTGTAACTCAATATATAACACTGAGACTTAAATGTTATACTTAACATTAAAATGGAGACTTAAAATGGAGTTACATTATTTGGGGCTTAGCTAAATCTAACAGGAGATGGAAAAGTGGCCTACTTTAAATTAAATTAAATTAATTATTTTATTTCTCCCTCAAGGCAAAACATTCATATTTTAAACCACAAGCTTATCAAAGGACATTTACTAAATGTACCATGGATGGTATAAGAAGTGTTTTTAGCCTTAAAAATACTGTAACCCAAGAAATAATTCTAGACTGACTTTGAAATGACTTTGACTGCTTCTTTGAAATGTGTAGGTAGAATATGAACTCAGGAAGCCTATTATAAATGACTCATGAGTCATATAATTTGGAACAAAACAGAACTCTCAACCAGCACCCACGGCCAAGTAAAGTAAACACGTTCACTGCTCCCCACCTTCTAGACTAACACGGAATAGACTGCCTACTTCAAAGTACTGACTGAACACGCGTGTGCAGGGGTGTTTAACTATTCTTTACCGTTTGAGTCTGTGAAAAAAAAAGGAACTATCCATACCAGTCACTTATCAGTGAATTCCTTTTCTGAAGAGTCCATCTCTTTTTTTTTTTGGCTGCCCCATGCAGCACGCAAGATCTTAGTTCCTGGACCAGGGACTGAACCTGGGCTGTGGCAGCAAAAGCCGAATCCTAACCACTGGACCACCAGGAACTCCCTTGCTTTCCTCCTCAACTGGGAAAGATTTTGGCGGCGGGGGCGGGGGGGGGGGGCGCCACAGGTTCCTTGAGTGAAACTTTTCTTATAGCCAGCCTACAGGGTCACGTCACTATGCCGCCTGTACAGTTTTGCTCCCTGTCTCCAGGAACATACACCTGAGTGGAATCAACCCATGGAAAATTCCTGGTAAGGTTCAAAAGCTCCTCTCAAAGTAGGAAATTATTAACTGCTGCGTTTCCCAGGCTAATTTTACAGACTAACCATAAAAAGGAAAGTCTTGATGTGGACAGGTGTCCATGTTATTTTCTCACTGAAAACCCAAGTGTCTAGTAAATAATTCCAGCTACGAAGTAAAGACGAAAAGTGGCACTTTAAATTCAGATGATTCAAAAGTTTAGCTATTGCTCCTAGGAGTTAATCACTCAATGACATAGTTCCTTTCCTAAATAAACGCTGACTTTTTGACATCTGGGCTGGAGCTCATACACTTATGACTACGGCTTGGTTCCTGGAGCAAGTGGAGTCAGTTACACGAGAGGAGTCATCAGGCCACACCTCAGTGTGCTCACCACGAGGACGCTGAGAAAGGACTCTCAATAATGTCACAGATTCCATCTCTGCAAGGAATGCCATCAGAGGAAAAACGGTTCTTACACGGAAAACTGGCAAGGAAAGGTTGCAAAGTCTTACATTTAACACACCAGGTTTGGTTACTCTGCGGGAACCACTTAGCACAGAGTAAACTAGGGGACAGGGCTTCCCTGGTGGCTCAGCGGTAGAGAATCCACCTGTCAGCGCAGGAGACGCAGGTTCCATCTCTGGGTTGGGAAGACCCTCTGGAGAAGGAAATGGCAACACATTCCAGTATTCTGGCCTGGAAAATTCCACGGACAGAGCAGCCTGCTGGGCTGCAGTCTGTGGGGTCACAGAGTCAGACACGACTGAAGCGACTGACGCGTCGGAACACAGCACAGCAGCGAGCTAGGGGACGGTAAAGAGAACAGATCCATCGGCTGAAGAGCCCGGTTCACAGCCCAAACTTCCACAGGTTACCTGCTCCCGCTCATCACAGCTCAATTGCCTTTCAGATCTTAACGTTTCCCACTTTAGAGACTGAAATTCTTCACAATTTCCTGTGATTTGGAGATTTCTGAGTTTCCCAGCCAAATAAAACATTAACACAATCTTAAAACCATTTCCCTGATTTTTTCTGATTTCTAAAGATAATCATAAAATTCACTAAAATTTTAAGAGGAGCCTCCACATAACTGCATGTTCACAGAGTCAACAAACTCCTTGAGACTGAAAACATTTCTGAAAAAAAAAAAAAAAAGTTACCCAAATTGATGAAATTCTGAATAGACCAAATATCAAGAAAGAAGTGAAGATGCTTATCAAAGAATTCTTTTAATAGGCTCTTTGTTTGTTTCTACTGGTGAATCTTACCCAATTCATACACACAAATTCTATAGTATAAAAACTGTTCCCAAATACAGAAGATAACTATTTATCCAGAAAGCAAATGTAAAGCTCATGTTAAAATTACTATTATTGAAACTAGAAAAAAATGAAACAGGCCGATTTATCTATTGCTAATGGAATCAACTTCAATTTCCGTGAAGTTCAGTCCAGAGTATTAGGTTACGTTGTGGGTTCTATCCCAGATGGCTGTGTTTACCCATACAAGTGCTGGTGGTCTTTGAAAGGGCAGCAGCCACTTAGGTTGATTATTAGTAGTAAGAACCAGTTCTGGGGTTCCAGCAGGTCGAGATCTGTCACCAAGCAGAGGCTCTGACCAATAGGGCCTTTTTCCTAGAAAAAAAGGCACAATCCCTAGGCAGTTATATATATATAACTGTATAATATATTATAATATATAATATAAGCACATATATAACATACAATTATATAATCAATATATTATGTATTATATCATACAATATACCATATTATAATTATATATTATATAATGTATATAATTATATAATATAGTATGGTGTGTTATATATTATATATAATTATATATTAATATATAATGTATATAATAATTGTATTATATATAATATATAATAATATATAACATGCTGCTGCTAAGTCGCTTCAGTCGTGTCCGACTCTGTGACCCCATAGATGGCAGCCCACCAGGCTCCGCCATCCCTGGGATTCTCCAGGCAAGAACACTGGAGTGGGTTGCCATTTCCTTCTCCAGTGCATAAAAGTGAAAAGTGAAGTGAAGTCGCTCAGTTGTGTCCAACTCCTAGCAACCCCATGGACTGCAGCCTATCAGGCTCCTCTGGTCCATGGGATTTGCCAGGCAAGAGTACTGGAGTGGGCTGCCATTGCCTTCTCCAAATATATAACATATATAATATATAATTATATTAGTATATTATATAAATATATTATTAATATTAAGACTATATAAATAATAATAATACATTAATATTATATAACACACAATGATTATATTGTATTGTATATTGTTATAATTATATAATATACAATATATAATATGCATAATATATAGTATATACTAATATATGTATATATATGTATTATTTATTTACTAGGCAGCACCAGGTCTCAGTTCGGGCACACAGGGTCTTCAATCTCTGCTGCCACATGTGGGCTCTTTAGCTGCAGTGTGTGGACTCTAGTTCCCTGACCAGTATTCAAACAAGCTTCCCCTGCAGGAGCTTTGGAGTCTTAGCTACTGGACCCCCAGGCAAGTCCCTAAGATGGTTTTAGTCTCAGTATCAGAGTCTCTATTTCAGGATGTCATATTTTGAGCAATTCTAAGAATGTGACATTGCAATCCTTTGCAGACTGCTCACGTGAGTGAGAAAGTAATTCACGCAAGAAAGAAAACATTCCCTGGCACGCGGTGCTTTCACTGTTGTGACCTGGGTTCAGTCCCCTAAGATCCCACAAGCAACGTTGTACAGCCAAAAAAAAACCCAAAACCAAAAAACTAATATTCCTTCTAATGGAAGAGCAAGGAAAACTCAGGGCATGTAAAAGGAAAGTAAAGTATAGAGAGGAATCTGCACAAAACGAAAACCTAAGGTTCGGATGTTTCTCCTGGAGGCAGGGGTCAGGCACTGCAGAACGTTTCAGGTAACAGGGATGAAGCAGGCCTGCGTGGGCACCTGGGCACCAGTCCTGCGGAGGTCCACCGCAGCTGGTACCTCTGAGTGGTACTCTCGTACCACAGAGTGACCAGGTCCTCAGATGACCTGTCAGAGCAAAGCAGAAACAGCCCCAAGTTCCTGAATCAAGATATCAGATGAAGCAAGAACACACAAGTGGGAAGTCACGGTGTCTCATTGCAGGCTGCGGAGTCTGACCCACGGGTTAGCGCCCCGCCCCCGCCGCCACTGGCCCCAGCTCCCTAAGGATGTCGTCTCACGGCGGAGGAAGGGCAGGCTCTGGGCAGGAAGGACTGGAGTCTGCTTCTATAGTCTGGCACACAGAGAAAGACTAATAAAGCTAATTATTTTTAAACAGCAAAACACTTAGGATATATACCTTCAGCTGAAGTGCCTGTCAGTGGTATTGCATTAATCATTCTGCAAATACTTGTTAAGGATCTTCAAGGTATAATATTGAAGGATCTTCAATATTCATTGAAAGACAAGAAACAATTGCTGTCCACAAGTGGAAGAGGGAGAAAAAGAATGAAAATACAACTCAGCCATAAAAAAAGAATGAAATTTTACCATCTGCAACAATATGGATAGACCTAGAGATTATCATACTATGTGGAGTAAGTCAGACGAAGACAAATACTACATGATACCACTTATACATGGACTCTAAAGAACAAAACGAACTAGTGAACATACCAAAAAAGGAACAGGCTCACAGATACACTGAGTAAACTAGTGGTTACGAGTCTTTCTCGAGTCACAAAAATTAATTTAAGATGGTTCTTTGACCAAAGTGTACAGGTTAAAATTACAAAACGCCTAAATGAGAACACAGAAGTTTTGCAACAGGTCCTAATATTGTCAAATCCTTGAATCTTTATCCCGGGTATGGACTCCAAATACACTTCAAGCATTTTGTCACAACTAGTCAGATGAGCTCTCAAAAAAGGGCAATACTGGCTCAGGTTTTGATGGGTGAACCCTATGAGTAGCTGCTGGATACCGACAAAGACGGCAGAGGCGGCTGCAGGTGTCACGGTGGTTGTCAAGGTGGGCTGAGCTCTGGCTCTGATGCCCTGGCTGTGGCGCTTGGGTGAGTTAGGTAATCTTCCTAAGCCTGATTGCTACCGGGTAAGGTGTGTGTGTGTTCGGCCAAACCTTGCAGCATGAGGGTACTTCCCTGACTCGGGGTCGAATCCGTGCCTCCTGCATTGGGAGCTCAGAGTCGCAACCACGGAACAACCAGGAAAGTCCAAGCTGGTGAGTTTTTGAAGGTTAAAGTACACGAGAAAATCCATGCAAAGCTTTTAGAATAGTAGCTGTTATCAAACAATACTTGATACGAACATGTAAGTTATTATTGTTGTCACAGGACCTTTGGACAAAGATCTATCTCCACCTCGTCCACCTCTCCCAGGCTGTACAAACACAGAGGAACACATGTGAACTACCAATAACACCAAAAATATATACATTTCCATTCACACACAACATCAGTGTTTTCAGGAAAAGAAGTGGTTGTTTTTATAGAGTTTTTAAGAGTAAATTCTTAAAATCGAATTTAAGAGGTGAGGGATACCGTCCATGTTTTATCGGGGAAAGGTTCACAATGGGAGGGGAGAGGGTACTGAAAGAAGGGGCTGCAACACGACAGTGGGGACCGTCCCTGGAGGTCCAGTGGCTGAGACGCCAAGCTTCCACTGCACGGGGTGTGGGTTCCAGCCCCAGTCGGGAACTAAGATCCCACAGGCCGAGCGGCGAGGCCAAGCCAGTAAAACAAAATGCTAAAACAAACAAGTTTAAAAAAAGAATGCGTGTGAGCGATACAGACAAATTATAAAGAATTCAGAAGGAGGAAAAGCAAGATGCTGAGGGGACTTGAAAAAACATCTTGTAAAAATTATTCCCTTAAATCCATGTGTTTAGCCCAGAGATAAGACAGGATGGTGTTTTTAAAGAAAAATTGGGTCTTTTTTATACACCTTTCCCCCTTCTCCCTTAGACGCAGAGCTATTGCCAGTGGGCAGAGCGGAATTTCAGTTCAATAAAGCTGTCTCATTGTGAGAGCTGGCCCATCCTGGGACACAGCTTCAGAAGCTAGTGAACCCTGGAGGCTTCCGAGTTCTTGGAGGCTTAAGGCGCTGCTGACAAAGGGATCTTGGGAATTGCTGGCTTGTTTGTTTCTACCTGGAGCACCATTACCACTTATGCCCTTGAATGGAACACACTCTCCCTGGGCAACTTTTAATTTAATAATCTGTGAGCAGGGTTTTCCTGACATATCATTCAGTTCAGTCACTCAGTTGTGTCTGACTCTTTGTGACCCCATAGACTGCAGCACACAAGGCCTCCCTGTCCATCACCAACTCCTGCAGCTTGCTCAGACTCATGTCCATAGAGTCAGTGATGCCACCCAACCATCTCATCCTCTGTCATCCCCTTCTCCTGCCTTCAGTCTTTCCCAGCATCAGGGTCTTTTCCAATGGGTCAGTTCTTTGCATCAGGTGGCCAAAGTATTGGAGCTTCAGCGTCAGCATCAGTCCTTCCAATGAATATTCAGGACTGATTTCCTTTAGGATTGAATGGTTTGATCTTCCTGCAGTCCAAGGGACTCTTGAGAGTCTTCTCCAACACCACATTTCAATAAGTCTTTACAAAAATGCTCTGCTCTGCTCATATCTGACTCTTTGAGACCCCATGGACTGTAGCCTGCCAGGCTCCTCTGTCCATGGAATTTTCCAGGCAAGAATACTGGAGTGGGTTGCCATGCCCTTCTCCAGGGGATCTTCTTGACTCAGGGATTGAACTTGCGTCTCCTGCTTCACAGGTGGATTCTTGACCGTCTGAGCCACCAGGAAAGCCCTCCTGACATAGCCAGGTGTAGGCTAGTGTTCTGGTTTGGTGTCAATCTCTCTGCTGACTTTCCTTCTCTGTGGATTCACACAGGGAACAGCCATTAGTTCAGCAGTAGCTGGAAGGGAAAACGCTCCCTAGTTTATCCCCAGAGAACAAGCATGAGAAGCTCTTCCATTGCTCAGAGGCCAGAATAACACAGAGGAAAAGTCAAGAGAGATTCTCACCAGGCCATGCAGAGGGATGGCCCAGCGTGGTGCGGGCATGGATTGGATCGAAGGAAAAAAACAGGGAGTCCAAATGAATTTCCAGGCCTTCTGGACACAAGCGGTAGACAGAAAGGTATTTTATAATGTTACATTAATCTGGATTAAACACAGCATTGTCCTGATGAATCAGAGGAGACCACTGGAAATGGTATCACATATGAGCTACCATTACAAACTGCAACAGAAGTGTATCTTTAAGGCGGATATTATATTGACTCGAATATTCAGACAGAACTCCATATAAAACATTCCGAGAAAGCTGTCTTTGGTGTTGAAAGCTCCCATATCTGGTTTCAGGCCAGAAGTGACTTTTTTCTTGCATGACTTAACGATGAGGCATTCGGTCAGCCAGGGGCTACCTGCCTATGGAAAAGTGCCATGGGCCGCAGCGTGCCCCCACAGTCTTCCCATCTGCCCGACACTGCCTGCCCCTTCCTAGGACTTCCCAGCACGATGCCTACCAAGATTCCCGACGTGGAACGCCTGGGGAGGGCCCCGAGGCTGACTGTGACCTTGTGTGCTATAGTGGTAAGAGACCCACCACCTAGAGAAACGGAAGGCACGGTTATTTATGGAGAGAGGGGCGGGGAGACAGGCAGCCACGGAGTCTGAAGGAGCAGCGGCGGGTCCGTGGCTGAGCCCTCCCAGGCAGGGGAGCCAACAGAGACCCCTGGAGGTGCTTCTGGGGACAGAAGGGGGGTGATGGGGCGGCCCTGGGGGGCTCAGAGGTAGAGAACCCGCCGGTAATGCGGGAGATCCTGGCTCAATCCCGGGGTCAGGAACAGGCCCTGGAGAAGGATATGGCAACCCACTCCAGTATTCTTGCCTGAGAAATCCCATGCACAGTGGAACCTGGTGGGCTATAGTCCACGGGCCGCCAAGAGTCAGTCACGACTTAGCGAGTGTACGACACCAACAAAGAAGGGATGCGGGAGGCCCGGCCTCGACACCCTGAGCTTCCCGGAGAGAGCGCTCATGCTCGCTCAGAGCAGAGAGCTTCCTTGATGGGAACCAGGAGCCGACTCGAGCGGAACACACTGTGGCCCAACTTTTCTATTCAGAGTTAAGGTCAAGTGGGCCTCTGTGTTCCTGAAACAGGTACATTTGCTTCCAACTCCCATGTGCTCAACACCCCAGCGGCTTCCGCACAGTGTAACCCTAGATTGCCCTCAAGCATCCACCCCCCACCCTCCCCGCCTATCATCTTAGCCTATTTTAATATTGCTTTCACACCACGCCTCGCATCTGAGGTTCTCGTGTATGCCGGTCCATTCACCTGAGACCCTAGAACAGGACCTCGCAGAGGCAGGGGCTGTGCTTTGTTAGATGCTGCTCATCCTGATGCTAGAACGGTGCCTGGTCCAGAGGAAGAGCTCGAGAGATGGAGCTGAGTGGATTGGTGACCGATCGAGTGAGTGAATGCGTGCGCTGAAGACGTGGGGCAGGACATGGTGGGATGTATAAAACAGAATATCAAGGAAATGGGAGAAAAGGGAAGCTGAGATTAGTTTGCTTGCAACCTGCAATCACCCACTATCTGCCAGGTCTGCCTGCCACTCCCAAGACACCCAGCCTGACCCCAGGGCTAAGCCCCAAACCCGACCTGTGAGATACCTGTGGGCCATGTGGTCAAGGGCACACAGAGGAAGTTCCCTGGGAATGTGACTGACGATCTTTGATTCAGAAGGGCTGAGGATGACTGTGGTCACATCTGTGATTCAGCTGTAATCCAGCCCTGAAATGCTCAACCACAGAGGACATCCCTCATCTCTGGAGTGAAGGACAAAGTGAGGAAGAGTGTGGCGTTAAACACGGTCTGGGGTCTCACAGCTTGCTCACTTACGGATCTTTTTTCTGGTTTTAGTGCTTATTGATTTGGCTGCACCTGGTCTTTGTCGTGGCATAAAGGCTCTGGTTCCCTCATTAGGGATCGCAGCAGGGCCTCCTGCATGTGAAGTCTTAATCCCTGGGCCACCAGGGAAGTCCTGCTTCTGGGTCTTTTAACACTTATCACCAGGGAGCCAAGGTTCAAAAAAGGTGTACAGTGATCTGAACAATGGGATCAGACAAGATTTATAAGATTTATAGAAAATCTTAGTAACCAGAGAAAGTCAAAGATGAATCCAAGACTTGGAGCTGAATCCGAAACTTGGAGCTTCCACACCTGGGATGACAGCGGTTTCTATAAATCATGATGGGGGATTTAGGACAAGCTAACTCAGGGAATGAAGTTAAGCATAATTTGGGATTTGTTGAGCAGCACATGGCAGCAAGAGAGAACCCTCGGAGCCTGCAGTGGGCTGTGAGTAAGCCAGTACAGAGAACCAAGCTAGAGACACAAGCTAGAACCTTACGCAAAACCTGGACTATCTTTGTCCCCAGTCCCGGGAGATTTCGAGACTGATTGAACTGTCTTTGTTGTACTAACGAGATGACTCAAGTTGGGTCAACTAGAGAGCTTCAGGATGGGGCTGATTACCAGAAAGACCAACTGCTTGGAATTTGGGGCAAGCTCAACCCCCATGGCTCCATGGTAAAGAACCTGCCTCCCAATGCAAAAGATGTGGATTCCATCCCTGGGTGGGGAAGATCTCCTGGAGAAGGAAATAGCAACCCGTTCTAGTATTCTTGCCTGGGAAATCCCATGGACAGAAGAGCCTGGTGGGCTGCACAGTCCCTGGGGTCGCAAAGAGCTGGGCACACATGCACAACATCCAGAAAGGGGGGGACTGGAGGTGATTCAATCAACTGTGCCTACTTAATGGGCCCCACCCCTCGAAAACCCTGGAGTTTTCTGGTTACTGAACACACTGATGTTCAGGAAGGGTGGCCCAGCCTGATCCCACTCGGAGAGACACAGGGCTCCGTGCCCAGGACCCTCCTAGACTGGGCCCTGAGCGTCCCTTCCATTTGCATCCCTTCTAATAAAACCATAGGACGCCTTCCTGAGCTCCGTGCGTTATTCTAGGGGAAACCGGTCCCTCACAAGCGTGGGCACCTGCGACTGTGGGCTGGTGTCGGGAGAGAGGGCAGGCTGGTGAGACTGAGCCTTTAACGCACGGGCTGTGACTCACTCCCGGCGGCTGGTGCCAGAGTGCACTGCAGGACACCCGCTTGGTGTGTGGACGGAGCACGCCCGAGCGAGTTGCCGTGAGTGAAATCCACAACAGCTGCAAAGGAGTTCGGCGATCTTTAGAAGCACGGCTCCAGATGGAGACGTTACTGAATCTTGTATTTTCTCTCTCATCATCTGGAGCCACTAACAGAAAGTCTAAACGGCGTGATGGGGGAGGATCTTGCATACACCTTATCTAAGAGATATGGTGCAGGACAGCCACCTTCACCCTCATACTCCTTTGAGGACAACCATGTAAGGGAAAACGTAACCTTTACACTTCAACATGTATGACAGGCTCTGAGGAAATATGGGAAAACTTATCTCTGCTTAATTCTTGGCATCTTTATTCCACTAATTCTAAGATGTCACTGATTTTTAAGACGAGTTTATAGCAGACTTTTGGTGGAGATGAGGAAGGAAGGTCACACTGACACATTAAATACAGAGATCCAGTGTAAGATGGTATCTATTCCAGAAGAGTAACATGTAAAAAATAAAAAAGTATATCTTAGATTTGAGAAAACAAGGTTTAACATAGCAATAATTCAGCTCGTCTGTGCTTCTCTTTAGTGTTCAGATGATTTGCCTTAGATGTGTTCAGTGTCATTACTTTTTCCTTAATCCATTCTCTGTTCTAAAATACTACTGTCTCAAAGTATAACAGTTTATAAAAAAACCAAACCATCTAGATTAAAGTGGCTGAGATAAGGGCCTACCTCATTCCATTATAAGCATTCTGACAATCAAAAAATACTTAAATTTGTCACATTAACTGAATTCTGGAAAACAATTCTTTCCCAATAACCTGTTAGTACCTTCTATGCTGATAGGAACTGGCTTCGTCTTATATGCACACGTAAGGTGCCGGCGTCCCCCCTCCCCCGGAAGTCCTACTCTTCTACCTGGAGAAGATGATTTGGGAGACACCCTGAGGGCTTCTCCATTGCTACATCCTTTCCTACCTGCCCTCCAGATGGCTGGCCCAAGGGAGGCAGGCCGATAGAATCCAGACTTCTATTAAAATCCCCTTATCACAAGGAAGTCACTGCTATGCCTTTCTGGCCTTGACATTTCTGATTTATCTATACTAAGTTAGTCAAGTGCCTCATGCAGGAAAGGGGCTGCTATTGAAATCAGATGGCTAATTATAATTACAATCTTACACAGTCCAAGAGACTAATGACAAAAACCCTTCAACCAAGATGTGTGGTCCTTACCCACACCGAAGCAATCTCTAGCTAAGCCTCATCTTCACTTGCCAAAAATCTTACTGAAAGTAAGGAGAGCCAGGAAACATGGCTTTCATTGGGGTAAGACTCATACGCTGAGATCCCTCTTCAGGGGATTTAAATGACCAACATACAAAAACAAACCCAGGCACACATTCAGAAGACAAGGAGTACCGTGAGATCCAAAGGGCTATTTTTAGGTGACCTAGCACAACCCGGTAATAGATGCCTGACAGACAGCTTTTGGAGATGATGCTGATTAGCTCATAATAACTGACAGCATGGGAGTGGGTGTTACATAAGGGGAAAGAGAACACTGTATTCACACACAGTGTAATTAAATTACTTACACTGACAAGGGAGCTTTCATGTTGGACTCTGAAATCACTCTGTAAACATCAATTATATATCAAGGTTCCGATAACGCGGCTCTGACGTCTGCTTTGAGTCCTTTTGAAGGACAAGCCCTGTAACTTTGAAACAGAACTCTGACGCCTGGCTCTCCACTGCCCTCTTTCAAATGAATCAAGTTCGTTTTGTACTTACACTGCACAGGACTTGTAGTTTAGTAAGTGACTTACAGTTTCGTATTGTACCACTAAAAAAAAAAAATCACTCCTTTATTGCTGTTTTAATTATCTAAAAAGTTCTATGAGACAAAGAAGGAAATTTTCAACAGAAACTGGCAAGGGAGGTGCCACCTGATGCATCTAATGTCAGTAATTGGAACAGCCTGCAAAGCAATGTGTACCAGCCCGAATTCTCAGGACACGTGAGGTGAGTTGCACAGTTACTACCAGTTCTATACACAACCAGGTCCAGCCTGCCAGACCGCTTCAGCTGCATCTCTAGGTTATCAAAGCCACCCCTGGAGAAGGAAGGATGTGTCAGGCTGTAGAAAGCATTGAGAGGCTGATTTATAAGACAATCACAGCCTCATCTTGGGACTTCCCTGGTAGTCCACTGGTTAAGCCTCTGCGCTTCACTGCAGGAAACACGGGCTCCATCCCTGATCAGGGAATAAAAATTAAAAAAAAAAAAGCAAAACAACTCTCATCTTGTCACACTATCATGTATGTTTTAACCCAAGCAACTGAAAATAGATTCTCTTTTTCAGATGAGTTGCTTGTATTAATAGTTTTTTTGTGTTTTTTTTTTTTCTTTTTATTACATCTCTGGAAACTCTTCTCTGCAGCATCAAGAATTAAGTATTCTTTACGCGACTCGGGATCACACTCCGTCCTTCTGGCTGACTTCAGAACACTGGCTGGTGTTGACGGCGAGGACCAGGCACCAGGAAACCATGTGCTAACTGGCCGCTCCATCCCTCTTTCCTCTTCAGCGTCTGCCAGGTGGAGCCCCAGTACGTCTGGCTCTCCGTCGCATCCTGCCTGCTATCTCTGTCTGGCAAACAACCACGCTGGGCTTCCAGAACAGGCACCGATGATAAGTAATTCTCAGCCCGCTCTGCCAAAAATGTTTTTGGCGGACGGACCAAGGAAGACCATTGTTGTCGCTGGCGGTTATCTCTCACCGACTCCGCTTGGCAGATGTGCAAACCCATCTCTCTGGTGTGGGGATGAGTCAACACACTGATAAACAAGACACATGGAGGAAATGGCAACCAGTCTTGAAAACAGAAAAAAAAAAAAAAAAAAAGAAAGAAAGAAACACGTGGAGGTTTACTGGATGCCAAGACGTTTGTCCTTCATGGCTCGCCCCTGCTTTATCTCACTTCCCAGCCTTCCTATCAAAGAAAGGGGAAGTTCAGCGTTTATCAAGTGTGAATCGGCTGTGATGTTTGTGTGTAACTTACATAGCACGGAAAGTATTTTGGGGGGTTGCGGGTGCTGTTTTCTTTCATTGTGAATCTGTATCTCCACCCTTCATCTCCCCTTTGGTCAGAGCCCGTGTTCTCAGAAGCACCAAGTCTGTCAAGATGTTGACTGTCTTCTGAACGGCGGGCACGCATGCTCAGTTGCTCAGTCGTGTCCTACTCTTTGCGACCCCATGGACGGTAGCCCGCCAAGCTCCTCTGTCTACGGGATTTCCCAGGCAAGAATACTGCAGTGGGTATCCATGTCCCCCCTCCAGGGGATCTTCCCCACCCAGGGGTGGAACCTGAGTCTCCTGCATCTCTTGCCTTGGCAGGCAGATTCTTTACCGCTGAGCTCCCAGGGAAGCCCCTCCAGAACAGATCCCCCTGTAATCAGGGAAACCATCCTGAATGTGGCGGTGGAAGTGCCTGTAGAGAGAGAAAGGCAGCCTTCTCCTAAAGCAGGCGGGCACCTGCTGCAGACAAGGCTCCGTCCCTGAGCAGAAGCACAGGGCGGAATGGGGGGGGGGTGCGTCATGTGTACCCTGCACACACGGCAAGACGCTGGGGTCCAGTCATGGGCTGCAGGGACCAGCACCTCTTGGCACCTGTGCAGGTCACACACAGCGGGGTCAAACACAGGCTTTGCTGATTTAGCAGGAACCCCCTGGGCGGGCCCAGGGGAGATGAGTGCTCAGCCCTGAAGGTGTGGGTCACAGTGAGGACAGGCAGGGGGACGAAACCTGCTCCAGTCCCAGGAACACCTTCCCTGCAGAGGTCCAGGTCGGACAGTTCGGTGTCATGTGGGCCTGGGATCACAGGAGAGATGGAACTTCCCTGGGTGAGTCAGGGACGCCTCGTGTCGCCCTGCAGCACACGAGGGTGACCAAAGTGCTCAGTGAGACTCTCGAGCCAGGAGGGACCATCTGGGGCACCTGGACTCCTTTCTCCCCATATTACAGAGGTAGGAAACGACCCCACGCAGGGCAACTCATCCGAGATCACACAGCCAGCTACTGGCGCGAGCAGCATTTTAGGTCAGTTATCACACTTCCCAGAGCTCCAGGTCCTTCCTTCCATAGCTCTCTGGCTTGCTGTTTGAAAGCATCTGCATTTGAGCTGGAATTTCAAGTATGCTGATACTAGGAAGGAACCGAGGTTAGAGCACTTGACCAGATAGGACATTCCAATCGTCATGCAGAACTTAAAAAAAAAAAGGGCAGGCATGAGTCAACTGGGTGAAGAATCTGACGGACTGCTGTGATGACAACGATGAAGAAAGCACACAGGCTGGACCACAGGTGCCGCCCAGCTCAACAGGGATGCAGACGGCGAATGCTGCTGTCTGGAAAACCAACTACCCTGAGCTTTAGTTCACAAAGCAACTTCACACACTGGATCACAATGACGGTAAAAGAGCGAAGGAGTCACGGCAGGGAGGGACTGGGCTCGGTCACATCCTTCGGTCAGTGTGGTGGTTAAAAGCAGGTTCAGGTGAAAAGGAATGGCAGGAAGGGAGGAGGGTCGGTCATCCTACAAAATACATTCAATGAGAAGTTAAAGTCTGGTGGAAAGTGGACACTTTTTTTTCTGGATTCTTAGATTTTATAAATCTTGTTCAGTCGCTAAGTCATATCCGACTCTTTGCGACCCAATGGAGTGAAGCATGCCAGGCTTCCCTGTCCTTCACTATCGCCCTGAGTTTGCTCAAACTCATGTCCATTGAGTCAGTGATGCTATCCAACCATCTCATCCTCTGTCGCCCCCTTCTCCTCCCACCTTCAATCTTTCCCAGCATCAGGGTCTTTTCCAGTGAGTTCGCTCTTCACATCAGGTGGCCAAAATATTGGGAAGCTTCAGCATCAGTCCTTCCAGTGAATATACAGGTTCAAATGTAGGCTACCATTTATTCTGTACAGTATTCAAATTAGTCATAGATGAGTCTGCAGTGTTTTTGTATTAGTTGTTGCCTAAGTCCAAAACTCAGAGAAGGCAATGGCACCCCACTCCAGTACTCTTGCCTGGAAAATCCCACGGACAGAGGAGCCTGGTAGGCTGCAGTCCATGGGGTCGCTAAGAGTTGGATATGACTGAGCATCTTCATTTTCAGTTTTCACTTTCATGCATTGGAGAAGGAAATGGCAACCCACTCCAGTGTTCTTGCCAGGGATGGGGGAGCCTGGTGGGCTGCCATCTATGGGGTCACACAGAGTCAGACACGACTTAAGTGACTTAGCAGCAAGTCCAAAACATGATTATGTACAGTGTGTGTATCTGTAACTTTACTTCTCTGCTAGGAAAGATACCTGCTGGGATACTGGGGTTTTACTGAGAGGCTCCTGGGAGGTTAAGTTACCAGCATCCTTTCTAAGCCATGTTCGTTTGTTCGTCCACATACTAAACCACTCATTGGAGAAGCACTTATTAAAATTTATGCTAGGAACGAAGGAAACAGATAAAAAGACAGGGTTCCTGATGCCAAGAAGTTGCTTGGCTTACTGATGGAATTTCCCAGTACTCCATGTTGCTCTTGGCCATTCAAACCTAAGATTTTTAGATTTTTGCTCGAGGTTTTTCCACTTAGAAAAAGAGGCCTCCCTACTGTTCACTGAGGTTGCCATTCAGGTAGGAGGTAGGGGCTCAGGCCCCATGACAGCGCCTGAGTCATAGCTGCAGGCGCTGGTGGTAACAAGACTGCAGTCCTTTCCCTGAAACAGCGTGAAACCATTTCTTAGTGTTGCTCTTAAATCTCCATGGCAATGCTTTGCCCACGAAGGGAGAAAAGAGCTGCATCACTTCTGTTTGTGCTGGGACACTAATGTCACGATGGGCTGGGATGTAAAGGACTGAAGCTGGGTGGCGTCGATGCTTACAAGTCAGCGACAGTCAGACCCTATCAGACACCCTCGGTCACACCAGCCCACTGCCGGTGGCTGCCGTTACAGGACCGCTCACACACCTCAAGCACCGCAGAAAGTTCTACTAGACGATGCTAGAAATGGACTGGGTCTCCTAAAATGGTGGAAAAGTGGGGGTTGTATGTGGTGCCCGTAGGATTGGCTAGCAAAAAAGGAATCATAATTAAATATAATGAGAGATCTTATTTTAAAGGCTCAGCTGGAACTTCCTAGCATGTAATTAAGCCAAACAACAATGACGGAAGCAAGTTTCTCCTGGCTCTGGGTATCTGGACGACCAACTGTTTTGGATCTTGTCTGTAGGACAGACGAGATGCCACGCCCCTGTGCTCAGCCACCAGATGGGCCCGGGATCATAACTGTGTAGACACCATCCAGCTGCTGGCCGATGGCAAAGGCCCTGCAAGGCAGAGCACTGAGAATGCAGGCGGCAGGACTCCCCCGGGGGGGGGAGTGTGAAGAGGCTGAGCCTCCACCACAGGGGACCTGGGTTCAGTCCCTCCCCGGAGAACCACCCACTCAGTGTGCACCCCCCTCCTGCAAAAGAAAGAAAGGAAGCACGTTGATTCTGCACATTGAACAGATAACCCCGCCGGCCTGCTACTGGATTCCGAAAGAGGGGAGAAATTCCTTTAACAAGAGAGTCACCTTATACACGTGACCAGACACTTCAAAGGTTTGCCCTTGACCTGATCACACGGCAGGGACAGGACAGAGTCCTTCTGCAGTGGAGTCTGTTACAATGCAACTCAGCTCGACATCATATTCTGTTTTACCCCCCGTTCACTTACTCAAATTCCATTCAACCCGATACACGTTACTCTTGGTCTTAAAACGTGAGAGAGAGGTACGTGGGTGCAGTCTTTCTTGGGTTGTGTGGATGTATGAGACCCGTAAAGATGTCAAATTGGTTAACGAGGGCTTAATGAGACTGGCCGGCGCTAGTTTATGTCCTGTCTACCCCCTGGTGGAGGGATTCATTGCTAGTTGGAGCCGAAGAAGGAAGGGGAGAAAGAGAGAAAGAAAGAAAGAAAAAAAAAAGGCATGAATTATTTCCTATCTATTCAGTCTCTCGCTCAATAATCTGGGGTGTGTTGTTTAGAGGAGCCAGCCTGCTCCGCGGGAGGGGAGCTGAAGCCTGATCTTCCCCTTTGAGCTTGTTCTTTGCCGGGAACTGTGGCAGCAGTACAGAAGCGGGACAGCCATTCCACCAAGAGGCCTCATTCTGAACTGAAGGAGCTATCACTCTGGGTGCAAGAAAAAAAAAAAAAATATATATATATATATATATAGTGAAGAGCTTTGCTTCTGGCAGGTCTGCAGTCCTTCCCTTGGCTGCGGATAATATCTAATGATTCAGAGGAAGTACTGTCCATTCTTCAAAGAGAACACAGCCAATTGTGTAATGTTATTCCACGGCACTGGAAGAAGCCAAAAACGAAGGGAGGCTGGGGAGAGTCCTTCCTTCCCAGCGACCAGCTCACATCCTGCACCAGCAGGTTTGATTACCCTTATCTCTTCTTGCATAATGACAAGTGTTATGACTGCACAGAAGCGACTGGTCTTCCAAAAAAAGAGAAAAAAAACCCAGCCACAATATTTGCCTCCAGGACTGCCTGTGGCGGTAAATTCCTTAGACTGGCCACACACTGTGTGAAAAGCTGTTTCTTTTGATTTATTCGTTTACCAGCTCTTAACCCCAATCAGGCGCCCGCTCCCCGTGTTCTTACATTAGGGAACGAGGCGAAAAGAAAAGTCGGTTCGGCTCACAGGCACAGAGGGCGGGTTTGGGGTCACCAAGGGAGAGGGGGCTGGGGGAGGGGGGAACTTGGGGTTTAGGGGGAGCAGAGGGAAAGTGTTACGAGCAGGATGGACAAACAGCAGGTCCTACTGCACAGCCCAGGGAGCGACACCCAGCATCCTGCGGTAAGCGACGATGGGAAAGAATTCATGAACTTTCGTACATATACACACGTAACTGAATCAGTTCGCTACACAGCAGAAATTAATACATGTCAGCCCCACTGTACATCCAGAAAATAAACGAAAAAGTCTGTTCATTTTGAAACATCTCTTTCATTTAGGCGGATTTCATGTAATCTAAATATTCTTTCATCTCTGTTTCTCATACTCCCTACTGATTTTAAAAATTAATTTGTTTTAAAAACTAGCTTTAAAAAACTGAATACTATTAAGGACCCAGTTAGAATCATTCGGATACCACAACACACAGAAAAAGTAAGCGTCTTCCCCCGCCCCCTCCAGAGGACCCGTGTCTCCCAGCCCCCACCTCCAAGCCAGTCATCATTACCAGCTGCTGGTGTAAACTCCAGAGACAGCCAAACCCTCATGTGTGTGCATTTCCTTTTAAAATGCATTTTCACATTTTAGTATATTCTGGAGATCATTCCGTTTGGTTATCAATAAGGCTGCTCAATCCTTTTTCATGGCTGCATTATATTCTGGTGTCAAGACGTGATAATTTATGTAACCAGTTCCAGGTATTTATACTGACAGGTTTTTATGTTTCCAGCTGCTCAGTCATACATGTAAGACTCCAACAGAGACCTCTGTGTACATGTCTTCACACCCAACACAAGTACGTGCACTTTAAAAGCTGATAGGTATTTCCAGACTGCCCTCCAAAGAAATAACATCAATTTCTACTGTCATGAACTGCTCCCACTTCCTTGCCAACACAGTCTAATAACAGTCAATCTTCCACCAAGTGGCAGCTCTACCTGAAAAACCACACAAAGTATAGGGACCCTCAGACAAAAACAGTTCCTAACACTGAGCCTTCTATCCTGGCTCCTGTGAAACCAGGCCGCCGCATAAGCCCCGAAAACTAACAGAGCGAAGCAAACAGGATGAGCAAAGCAGGACGGGATATACAGTCAAGCCAGCCAGCGCCGCGTGGAGGCTCCTGGTTGGGGGCCGCCAAGTCTGTGAACCGCTCGCCTGTGCTGCTAACTGTCGGTGTGTGTGCTGTTAGCAGGTGGGGGTGTGAGAAGAATCCAGGGTTTTCATCAGGCTCTCAACGCGATCTGTGACTTCTGCCAAAAAAGCTAAGAATCACTGACTTAGGATAATAAAAAAAAGAGAGAGAAAATTAAATTTGTATAAAAATTCAAGTGCCTGGCTTAACGGCTTAACATAAACTAAGTAACACTGCAAACCTAAACTCTTAATACACAAATATTGAAATCATGCTAGAGCATGGATTCTCAAATTCTGAACTCAAAAAATTTTCTAAAACAAAGGCTGTGGACCAGTGCGGTGTTGCTGAAGTTCCATTATATCAAGTAGGGATGCTAACAAACAAAACAAAAGAACCCTGTTCTGTCATCATTTCGTAAGACTGTCTGAACACCAAAAAAGGAAGGATGTGACCTGGGAGCAACAAGCAGGGCTTTACATTGGGTAAGTCTAACTCTGTCTGAGGGGCCCCTCACTATCTTACTTCACCACCAACCCAAGAGCTGAATGACAGCGAGGAAACCCCATCATGCATTATCGCCACCTGCGGACGGGCCCTGGGAACGACTGCTGTCAGGGACCTGATCTCACTACATTCATAAAAGTCTTGCTTTTGGTCTGTGCTGCCGAACGAGGCAGAGGAAAAAGCTCCAGATTCTGAGTCTTGGATTTCCGGTTAGTTATTTTCAGCTGAGTTACTTAAAGCCTCTTTGAACCTCAGCTCTTACATCAGATGAGAATACTAACACCTGTCCACCTCACAGGACAGGCTCAGATAGATAAATATGTGAATAGGTAAGCAAGGTGTTTTTTTTTTTTTTTGTAAAATATAATTGATACAGCATGCAAAGTTGACCCAGCTGAGGAGGAGGAGGTCAGGCCCAACCCCACCCCTCTTTGGGGACCACATATTCTTAATCATTATGATACAGTCTTTCCTAACATTTATTACCACTGTTACTACACCTCTTACAAGTCTTCATCCCAGCCACTGGCTAAACATACAACAGTTATTAATAATTTGCAAGACTTGGGCTCCTTTAATATGTTAGCAACAGCTATGCCTCGAGATGAGAGCTCTTAGTTTAATTAACAAAGCATTTGCTCAGGAAATACTCAGCCTGATTACTTTTTATCTTCAGATATTAACCTTTGTAGATGATCTTAAGACCTATGAGGTGGACCCACTTAGCTATATTGCTAAGGAAGAAGGTTGGGCATTACTGTATTCAAACTGGATACCTGGTGAAAACGTAAAAAATGGGGAAAAGGATGTAACGTTGGAAATGTCAAGTCTTTTGAACAGTGTAGTCCATTTACTAAATTGTAGATTATAGGTTGGCATTAAACCAGTATGTGAGGCTTGCTGAAGACAAAAAAAGCACACCCTAATGGACTCTCTGGTACACTGCACTTTCCTCATTCTTTCAGTTTTGTGATTTATGTAGAAGAAAACACTGCGGACTTTTTCTGTTAATCAAGACAGAATCATCTCTAGTTAAAGCTGACCATGGCTTTGGTAGGTGAGGGAGGTCAGGGAGGGGAGGGAGGTCAGGGAGAGGAGGGAGGTCAGGGAGGGGAGGGAGGTCAGGGAGGGGAGGGAGGTCAGGGTCCCTCGAGGGGCAGCCATGGCTGGGGCATCGGCAGTGGGACAGGGTCCCCCAGCAGAGACTGTGGCACCGGGAGCCCCCCAGTGCTGCCAACCGTGCACGGTGCTGACCCGTGCCAGATCCCCCCTGTGTCCCCCATGGTGCCAAGCCCACTCTCTCCCCGTCCTCGAGCTCCCTGGCATTTGGGGCCCCTGCGGCCCCCAGCCTCCACCCTCTGCCCGGCGGCTGATGGCCCTCAGCCTCGGCTTCCAGCACTTTCCCCATCACCCCCCTCCTTCACCAGCCCAACCCCCGCTCAGGCAGGAGGGGGCTTCGCCTCTCTTCAGCAGACATGTTGCTTGCACTGATTCTGTCTGGATTTCCTATCTGCTCCCTCTGCAAGGGACAGGCTTTAGAGACAGACAAGGTGTATGTGTGCATCTCACTCCAATTCTCTCTATATGAATTTTTAAAACATGTATGCAGTGGATACCGTATGTCAGAAACGGCTAAGTTCTTGGTCTCATTAGTTTACTCATCACACTAAATCTATGAGGCAGCTATTATTATTTCCCCCAGTTTACAGGTGAAAAAAAAAAAAAACTGAAGTTCAAAGACATTACGTACAGTCAGTCGTTTAGAGGAGAGGGGATACAAATTCCAAACTTCCAGGAATTCAGAGCCAATAAGCTTAACCACCATTTATTAGCAACCCTAACCTAGCTGCAGGAGCTTGAGCAAGCTTTGTAATCTCTCTAATCCTTAATACTCTCATGTGTACACAGGGATATAAATGTCCACTTGGCAGGATTAATGACATTACATACATGAAGCTACTGTCTAAAGAGTCTGGCGTTCAGAAGAGGCTCCTCAATGTTTTTCCCACTTCTCTTTTCTGGCCAAAAACACTGCCCTCATCTTTTACATCCTGCCTCTTCCATGAAGGCTCCTTGGAAGGTGGAACGAACTGTCAGCCCACCGTGGTCTCTCCCTCATGCACAACCCAAGAGGTCTAAAATTTAGTTCTGAATTGTTTTCCAACCACTTTGAGTAAGGTAGCTTTTGTTTTTCCACCGGAAGTTTGTATAAGCAGCAGCACTGTTACACTTCACTCCCATCTTCTGTTCTTCGCAAAGTAAGCCGCAAGAACTAAATAAACGTGGACTGGGTGAGTGATGCAGCTCCCAGATCCAGCCCAAAATAGATTTTTGCTTTAGAAACATTTCATTCTATATTTTGAAGTAATTATTAAAAGGGTATTACGGTAAAAGCAAATTCATAACCGCTCCTTTACCCAGCATGGTAACAGTGAACTGAAAACAAGGCGCAAGCTGGAATTTAACCGTGATCTACCTTACGGAACTGCTGCATTACCAAGGAGATCACGGGGGATACTAGAAAACATTAATGGCATCCATCCCTAAATGTATATGGCAGCCGTTAGGATTTAGGTGTTTCGATGTGTTGATTACTCACAGCTGGTTGTTAGAAAGACGATGAAGGTAACTGGGATTTATACAATGGCCTAATAGTTGCGCTGAGCCAGTCCTGGGAGTGAGAACAGGAACGCCTCCTCTGACACAGACGAGAGCCAAACGCCAGGGCAACTGACTCAAGACTCCAGACACAGTCTGTTCTCCATAAGCTCCTGAACCGCGCCGAAGACCACTGGACCTGGCCCAGCAGACGCCACGGGAGGGACAGGGTGCCAAGACCTTGCCTAGTCCTCTTCCACCCGCCCGATCGACCTCACCAGGACCCGGAACCGCACGGCCTGCCGCCCACCGGCCACCCCGTCCGGGCATGAGCCCTCGTCACTTAGCTTCATCACACTCCTCGCTAGGCATTCTGAGTGTCACCTGCTACCTCTTTAATGAAACCAACTGACCCATTTCCACCTGGAGTTTCTCAATTTCAGTCTCTGGACTTGAACAGAGCTTTCAGGAGTCCAAAGGAGACAGGTCCACAGCGTGGACACGTGCACCACTGGGAGCCAGGTGGAGGCTGCCAACAACACCGTCCAGCCAAGTGAGGTCAGGCAAAGTGGAAGGATGTTTTAAAGGAAGAAAGTCTCAGGTGAGCTACTTCCACTATTTCCAAAGAATCAACCAATTTCTGATATGGTCAGAAAAAAAAAAAAAAAACACATTTTAAATGCTGGTTTCACACTGTGTTTTTAAAAGTTACATATTTCCTTAGAGAAAAAAGTCAAACACTTTTGACTCAATGTATCTGAATGAAAGGGGACTTCCCTGGTTGCTTAGTGGTAAAGAAACTGCCTGCAAGTGCAGGAGGTGCGGGTTCAACCCCTGGGTCGGCAAGATCCCCTGGAGAAGGAAATGCAGCCTGCTCCAGCCTTTTTGCCACGAAATCCCATCAGAGGAGCCTGGCGGGCTGCTGTCCACAGGGTCGCAAAGAGTTGGACACGACCGAGAGACTGAACAACAATAATAATTTGAAAAGACACTCAATAAATCCCTAATATTCCAGGCAGGGAGAATACTTAGGAAACCCAACCAACCAGACTGAATATAGCCTACCTTTCTGTGACAAACTTCTGAAGACAGCCTCTACAACTTCCCTGAGTCATCAGCGGCTCAAGTTTCTCTTCGTTCTGCTGCCGCTCTGGGGATACTTGCACACAGTATATTACACCTTTTATTTAGTAACGAGGTGTGTCAATACAAACATTCAGATGCAATTCAAGGCAGTTAACCCCCTGAAGTGTCCAAATACCTCTCAACTGGCATCATCCAGGATCACCATCCAAATGACTGTGCCCAGTTTTGTCTCAGGACATGAAGAAGAAAACCTGTGTGTGTATCCCTGATGTAATGTGTTGCAAAGGTTTCTTTCAGATGAGAATTCCAGAAGGCATGGTCTGAATATTCATCTTAATTGCTAACTTTTGCCATGAATATCATTAGGCTACATCGGCGATGCCTTCATGGTTAAGGATCACAGAGAAAACAGCTCTTGTTATGAGTATTTATCAATCAAACTGTGGTATTGGAGAAGACTCTTGAGAGTCCCTTGGACTGCAACGAGATCAAACAAGTCAATCCTAAAGGAAATCAACCTTGACTACTCATTGGAAGGACTGATGCTGAAGCTGAAGCTCCAGTATTTTGGCCATCTGATGTGAAGAGCTGACTCACTGGTAAAGACTCTGATGCTGGGAAAGATTAAAGGAGAAAGCGGCTGCAGAGGATGAGAGGGTTAGATAGCATCCCTGACTCAATGGACATCAATTTGAGACAACTCCAGGAGATAGCAGAGGACAGAGGAGCCTGGCACACCGTAGTCCCTGGGGTTGTAAAGAATCAGACACAACTTAGCAACCAAACAATAATCACCACCAATCTCTATTCAAGAAAAAGGAACCAAAGGGTTGAGAAAGCTCTCACAATACCATAAATTGTATTACACTGATTCTTTCTAGAGAATATACATTTCTTATGTAGAAAGTCTGAAACAACTGTCTCAAATTCTCTTTAGGAGCAAAAGGAAACAATGTCATTAAACAAGTGTAGTTCCAGGAACTGCAGGTCCTCTCTGGGATGGTTCCCGTAAATGGACAACAAATAGTCCAAGGCCATCCCCACACAAGTACAGGGTTCCTGGAGCAAAGATAAGCAGCTCACTGGGCCAGAGCCCCTCTCAGTAACGCCAAGTGGGTAGGAACTCATTTCTGCTGGTCACTGGGCTCCCGTCAAGGAAACTGAATTGTCACACCTTCATTCACAACACCGTCTCATGGAATTATTTTTTCCGGATTCCTTGGGAAGTTAAAGTATTTCAGAAGAATATCAGGAACTGTTGTTTCAGCCTGTTTTGTGAGTAGATAATTGCCTTCCAACTCCATTACTGCAGGAAATGATGTGTGTGGCATTGTTCCTAGTTGGGGGGAGCGCTGTGCTTTAGCCAGACCGATGCATGCTTATTAATCAAAGCAAGAGCGTGCAGCCCGTCACTTCGATGAACTCAGACTTTTTGAATCTGGTCTCTAGATAAGAAGCTGGCCCCAGACAACCTACCCACATACCAGTAACATTCTTTTGAAAGGGTGTAAGCAAAACTTGTTTTGAGAAATGAAGAAATTTCACCAATATTACTAAATGTGGTAACGAGTAACTCCAGTACATTAAGTGCTATCAAAATGGGTTCGGCAGAGACCGATTTGCAAGGCTAGAGTTTTCCCCTCATCTGAGTCCGAATCAAGACCAGCCTGGGAACTAGAAGTCAAACACGTTTCATCCTGAGAAGTCCCTTTGAGTCCATGGAATATATTAGCTGGTCTTCCTGAAATGTGACATCATTTGTGGTACCAGCTGTTACGGGTGTGCCATGTAAGGATTTACAAAACCAGTATTCCTTTGGCTTTAATACGTATTTTGGGATCACACAAAGTAGTCTAATCGAGCTAAATACTCCAAGGGGAACTGCTATGGACTTCACTTGAGGAAGCTTAAACCACTTATGATCTTGACCGATCAACCTTTTTACAGGTGGATTACAAAGAGTAATCTCCTAGTGGACATCTAGAACCGATGGTGATGATAATAAAACTTATAAAAGCAAATATTAAACACAGCACTTACACGTCAGGCTCTGTTTAAAATATGTGATGAAAGTTAACCAATGAATCCCTGGAACAAAGTGGGTAGGTTTTGGTACTTTTACTACTGATATTTTAACAGGTGAGAATACTGAGACAGGGAGGTTAGGTAACTTGCCCGTGGTCACCTAGTTACCACGCAGCAGAGGCAGAATCTGAGCTGACGGTGAATACTCGGACCCCTCAACTATCCCAGCGCTCATGATTCTCAGACTCTTCTGATTCAGCTATGATACAAGGATCGTACCTCCGAGATGATTATTTGGACGGTTAATGATATGACAAGTACTGAACATTTTAGCAGTATAAATATTTTTTAATAGAAACATCACAGTTCTATTACAATTCAATTTTAGTTTTCAATAGCTGCTACAGAAAGATTTTAGCTTTCCTTGGAACAGTATGCCACAGTGCCATATAAGGCACATGAATGAAGAGGAACCCATCTCTATGGAACATCTATGCTTGGCACCGTCATTCAAAAGTTTAAGGATCTTTAAATGATTTTTAAAAATCCATTACCAAATGTAGAATTAAGCTCTTAAGAAATACCTCAGCTGCTTCATGTTACACTTTTAAAAACCCAGATGTAAATAAATCCAGGTGAAAGGGTGCTAGACTACAGCATACCCACCCACCCACTGGTCCATTCACTGGTTCAATGAATAAGTCCCACATGCCTGGATTACATATGGGAACACAGAATGGATAAGCAACCAAGCTTCCTGCCCTCAGGACTCGTGTTCTAGTCAGGGAAACACTAGGTACCAAAGGGAAGGTGCTATTTTCCAGAGTGGTGGGGGAAGATCTCTCAGGGGAGGGGGGAGGCGTATGAACAGAGAGCTAAGCAGAGCGGTGAGGGAGCTGGTAGGATCTGTGGACACAGCATGTCAGGCAGGGCGCCCAGGTCAGATGTGTCTGAAGGACAGAGAGAACCGCGGTGTGGCCCGAGGGGACTCGGCGAGGCGCGCGGGGAGGGAGACGAGCCGTGACACCGACAGGACCCCGGCAGCCACGGGTCGGGGCTCTGGGTTTCACTGCGAGCGAGAGGGTGTCAGCAGAGGGTTTAAGGAGGCGGGGGGGGGGGGGGGGGGAGCAGATCCGGTTCGTGCCTTCTGAATGATCCACGGCTGCAGCGAGAAAAACGGACTGGGTGGGGCTGGGGCAGGGAGGGCGGGCAGGGAGCAGCGGCGCAGGGGTGGCGGGGGGCTGCCGAGAGCAGGGCTGCCGCGGGAGCCGGGAGAGCTGCGGTCACGGCGAGGACACGCAGCGAAGGTGGGCTCCCCGGCGACAGAGCAGGAGCCGCGCGGCGAGGCAGAGCCGACCGGCGAGCTGCTGGGTCGGGCGTGGGGTCAGGGGGAAGAACCCAAGTCCAGACTTTGCTTCACGCAACTGGATGAACAGTTGACGCTGCACACAGCGATGGGAAGCCTGGGGGAGCAGGCGGGAGAGGAACAGGGGTCAGGAGGTTCAGGCACTGGAGCCTGACAGACATCCTGGATTCCTAACTGGAGATGCAGACCAGGCAGTGAATCTGTGAGGGCGAAGTCAGGCCGCAGGTACAAGCTGGGGCGTTGACAGAATCAGGGCCCGGCTGCGGGGCAGACAGCAGGCTGGAGACCTGACGGAGGCGCGGCAACGGTCTGAGAGCAGAGGGGTCCACACAGCGGGGGGGGCAGGGCGGCACTGCGTCCACCAGGATGCCCAGGGGAGAGGGACCCCCGAGGAGGAGGGAGGGGTCACCTGCTGACCGAAGGAGGGGGACAGAGGACAGAGCAGGGATCTGGCCCGATGGCGGCTGCTCGGGGTGCTGACAAGAGTGGGGTCAGTGGAGGGGGGGACTGGGAGGGGTGCGGGGCTGGGCTCAGGAGGAAGGCAGGGAAGGGAAGAGCAGACAGCACCGAACATCCAGAGTCCTCCTGGGCATTTCATTCTGAGCATGAGCAGGTGGACCGAGCCGCAGCTAAAGGCAGCGCCAGTGTGGGGCCTGGGGGAGGCTTTTCCAGCTTAGGGGTCAGTTCCAGTACATTTGTGATATGTTAATGATTCTGCATGAGCTGTAAGTTTGCATCTTTTCATCTTCTGAAAATTAAAGAAAATTAATTTGATTCTAACTAATGTTTGAAACATGCATTTTTTCCTTCTGTACACATTCAAACTCTTAAAGATTCACTGGGCACCTAGGTTTGGCTCAGCCAGTCCACTGGCTGCTTCAACCACGAATATTGCCTCTTACTTTTGGACTTGCTGTAACCTTGAGTTTTCTTTTCCCAAACACTTAAAGAGGAACTTGCCCTTTTCTTTACTAAAACTGAAACCAGATGTTCCCAGGCAGGCACAGGTACAGTGCCCGCCTTCCCCTCGGGGAGCTCTCTCCCTGCGGTCCCCACCAGATACCTGAGGTTGAGGGCCAGGTCCTTCCTTAATTCCCGCCACTCAGCTGACATCATCTTGCAACATTCTAAAGATTGGGGGTCACAAAACAGAAATAGTCACAAAAGTAAAATATAATCAGGTCAGCTGGTTTATAAAGCGTAACTCACGCATCTTTGACCCTGGGCCTCCTATGAAGATGACACCCTGACCACCTCCATGGCACAAGGTCATCTGCAGCCTGCAGCCACTAAGAATGCTACCAAGTGCGCTGAGACTTCTGAAATTCCACATGAGAGTGGGGGGTGGGGGAGGGAAGCACCGGGGGCGAGAGGTTCTCACACCCACCTGGTCCCAAGAATCACCGTGCCTTCCACACTCCAGGGTGGTCTCACTCTGTGCTTCTCATCAGCCACCCCCATGAGATGGTAAGACCATGAACCCAAGATTAACACGAGAGACCCAGGCAAACCGCGTGTGTCTGGTGCAGAAAAGAGGAAGGCGCCTTGCTCTCCTCCTTGGACCAGAGACACCACGGGGGGCCCGGGATCTCCACCCAGAGATTCACTCACGTCTGTGAAGGGGAGATCTGCTGGGGCAAGAGAGAAGGGAAGAAAAGAACCGAAAACAGAGCCTGCGGGCTGCTCGCCCCAGCCCTCTGTCACTCCTCCAGCCCCAGTGCGAGCTGGTGGGCAGCCAACCTCACGGCCAACTTGGCAGCTCACAGCATGTCCCACCTTAGAGAACCAGGGCACTAACGCCGTGGGAGCTTTCGGAATCTGCAGATGGAGACCCCTTTCTCCAGCAGTGGGTTTAAAGAATTACCACCGTCCCTTGAGAATGTTAGACATGTGTCTGTGGGCGGTGGTAAGAAGGAATTCTCTCATCTTACTTCTTATCCACAACAAATCACTGAAAAAAAACTTCAAAATCTCTTCAGCACCAGACCAGAAACTGAGCCTTCACTGGGGAATGGGATGGAGAACTCTGTTTTGAAGCAGTAAGTGTAACAGCAAGGAGAGAAGACAGGAGAGAGGCCACGGGGGGAACCAGGAAGGGTGGGGCCTCAGCCGCAGAAGCCTCCCTTCAGCAACGAAGGGGTTCTGCCTTCCCCATTTGGCCACCTCTGAAGGGGTTCTGCCTCCTCCCCTGGCCACGATGCTTCCAGAGCTACATTCCAGCTCCCACGAGGTGAGACTCAGATATATTTCTCAAAAAAAAAAAAAAAAAATCATTCAGTACAGCGGCTGATCCCTAGCTTATGGTGAAGGTGAAGTCGCTCAGTCGCGTCCAACTCTTTGCGACCCCGTGGATGGTAACCTACTAGGCTTCTCCATCCATGGGATTCTCCAGGCAAGAACACTGGAGTGGACTGCCATTTCCTTCTCCAGGAGATCTTCCCAACCCAGGGATCAAACCCAGGCCTCTCGCATTGGAGGCAGACGCTTTAACCTCTGATCCACCAGGGAAGCCGCCATGCTTACAACACGACGTATTACTGGTTCTGTGGCTGGTACTGTGACATTTTGAGACTGTGACACAGCCTTTGTGGGCTAGAACAGCCTAATCACTACCTGTATCACTGCTTCTATCGAAGATTCATCCCAAGTTCCAAACAGATGACCTAAATTTTTAAAGGAAAAAGGGTCGTCAGGAGTCATTGTTCTTTCTCAGGGAGATAAAACGTCAAGTTTCGACTTTCACAGTACGCGGTTTATCTTAGAAGCTTCCCTAAGAGAAAGAGCAAATATTATAAGCTAGGTGACGACAAAGCAGAAACCTGATGATGTAGGCTAAAAATATTCGAACATGTTCGTCCAGTCTTTATCTTCATAGTCAACCGCTGTGAAACAAACGTGAACAGAAATAGCAAGGGCAATCCAAAAATCTCCCTTAATCAAACTCATCACTGAGCCTGATACTATGGAGAGAACTTTCCTTTTTTAAACACACAGCACAAGTCCTAAGCATGGGATATGAAACAGCATGAAACACGTTCTTTGTTCTTGAACAATTTAATCTTCTGGGAAAGGAAATGGGAAATCCTTAAATAGGCGTAGCTGCCTACTAAAAGCCCATAGTATTTTCTCACTGATTACACAAAAGCAAAATATTTATCTAAGGCAAAGATATCTTTTTGATATCTTAACATCTTTTTGATCTTAATAATAATGATGGTGTTCTCAAAAGCAAAAAAAAAAAATAGTAACTTTAGTCACTTGAACTGATTATGAACACATGTTAAAAAAAGCAACAGGGCAGATAATCTAAATTTTATTGTTGAAAGAAATATAAACAGTGTATAGACATACCTATATATGGATGTTAAAAATTCCCATGATCTTAAATTCCAAACCAAGCTCTTCATCACTATCCCTGCCCTGTCTAGACTAGGAATTGCTATTTTCAGCTTCGTTCTCAAAAACCCACGTGCTGGGTAGCAATTTCCCCTATCAGTCACACAACTGACTCTACAGAGCAACCTTCCTGTCATGTGGTAGTCTAATTAAACTACAGGGTGAACACAAATTAATAAAGTCGCAAATGTGAAAACTAAGTGACATTAAGTCTGTAAATTTAGCGATGGAAGCAGAACTAAAATTTAGATCTTTTGACTCTCAAAGCCAGTGAACTTTCCAATTTCCAGTTTTATCTGATGCTTTCAACATCAAAGATGTCTGTTAATTATCACTGGAATCTGCCAGTATTTTCATCTGTATTTTTGATAAACAAGGGCAGAAACCAAGCTTTATTAGTTTTTTTTTTAATCCCTACCATTTATCTAGGAATATAAAGTGACTGGATCACAGGTGCTTCATAAATGCTTACTGAACTAAACCAAACCAGATATTCTGCCATTTTTTCATTCTCTAAACCCTAGTAAATTCGAATTTTATCTTTGATCCTAATGATTATCTGACAGTAACGTACACAGATAGTTCCTACTAGGAATTCCCTGATTTTAAGCATAAACTGCTCGCTTATAGGGCACGGTCTTCGCTGTGATACTGTGTAATATTATGGTCCTGGTCTTTCTATTTCATTATTACATGTGCACAACTAGATTGCAAATCCCATTAAGATGGAGTGCCACTATTGACTACAGCTCTCTCTGAATACAACCAGACGTAGTACAATGCTTCAGTGAGTAAATGTGTATAAATTCTACCTTGGATCCCATCAAAAGTGTCAGCTGCTTACTCGTGTCTCTTTTTGACCCCGTGGACTATGGCCTGGTAGGCTCCTCTATCCATGGAATTCTCCAGGCAAGAACACTGGAGTGAGCTGCCATTTCCTTCTCCAGGGGATCTTCCCAACCCAGGGATTGAACCACGGTCTCCTGCATTGCAGGCAGATTCTTTACAGTCTGAGCCCCCAGGGAAGCGCTTGGTTTCCATACTTAGTAGGAAAAAGATACCCTGACAACTAGCTCTTTAATTCTTATTATTATTTTTCGCCAATTACCATACTTTTGTCTCTAGAAACTTCATATTAGTTACATAATTTAAAGATCTGCATGTATTAAATATGAAGAAAATAAGAAAAAAATACAGTTCTCAAAAGTACTACTAACTCTCCAGAGATACTGTACATACTTTCCAAAATTTTGACATCTTTGCTTATATTTATTATTTCTTACACATCTTTATACACAGACGGTATGCACCCATCTACACAGAAGTGCTGAGAGAGGGGAAAAGAAAAAAAAACAAAACTGTCACCATAGTGACACCTGCTGGGTTTTAGCTGTAAATTTTGGATCCTAAGTAAAAAATAGATTCCTCAGCATCAACATTTTTCTTAGTAAAGTTAAATGCTGTTTTCCATTTTAATAATTTACTAGATATATAATTAAAAACAAATTTAGTCTATACACAATCGACCACATCAGGTTTCTGTTTGTGTGTGAGACCACAATGTCACTGTAATTTTATGAACTACTTTTCTAAAAAAGATACATCTCCCAAAAAGGTGCTTAGGCACTTCAGAGTACCGAAATTTAAAAAAAAAAAAAAAAGATTTAACTTGTGGTTTTCTATTAAAATCTCTACAAATTCTATTTTAAGGGACTACATTATAGTAAGCCTTAGAAACATTTACAAAATTATTTCTCTGCAGAATTATAATTTTAGCAATACTCTCATTAAAGAATCTGATCTATGAAAAAGAAATATTTTAACAATCTAGCTATCACTGAGATATAACATTGTATTAGTTTAAGGCATACAATATGATGATATGTCTATCAGGAAATGATGACAATGTTTAGTTAACATCATATCACAGTTACTATTTTTTTCCTTGTGATGAGAACCACTCAGCACTTTTCAAATACACGATGCAGTATTGCTAACTAGTCACCACGCTCTACATTACACCCAAAACTTGTAACTCGGTATTTTGTGACCTTTGATCCACCTTATCCATCCCTATACTCCTGCTGCTGGCAATCATCAACCTGTTCTTTTCTATGAAGTTTTTGTTTCAGGTTCTAAATATAAGTGAGATCATTTAGTGTCTTTCTCTGACTTATTTCACTTAGCATAATACCCTCAAGGTCCATCCATATTGTCATAAATGGCAAGACTTCTCATGGCTGAATAATATTCCATTGTGTGCGTTTATACACACACATCAGTTTCTTTATCCATTCATCCACTGATGGGACGCTTAGGTGGTTGTTCTCAGTGTACAAATCTTTCATCTCTTTACACTTATTCCTAGGTTTTTTACTCTTTCTGATGCAACTGTAAATGAGATTTTCTTAAATATTTTTAGATTATTTTATTTTTGGCTGTGCTGGGTCTTCATTGCTGTGGGCGGGCCTTCTTCAGTTGCAGAGCGCGGCGGCTGTTCTCTAGCTGTGGGGCACAGATGTCTCACTGCGGTGGTTTCTCTAGCAGACTCTAGGTGTGTGGGCTTCAGCAGCTGTGGCGCACAGGCTTAGCTGCTCCACCAAATGTGGGATCTTCCAGACCAGGAATCGAACCTGTGCATGTCCCCTGCACTGGCAGACGGAATCTTTACCACTGAGCCACCAGGGAAACCCCCTTAATTTTTGATGGTTCATTGTTAGTGAACAGAAACAGCAGAATTTTTGCATGCTGATTTTATATCCAGCAAGTTAACTCCGTTTATTACTTCTAAAAATTATTTTTCATGGAGTCTGTGAGAGGTAATATCACAGAAAAAGTAAAACTCTTATTTGCAGATGACACGGACTTCTATTATAGTTGAATTTTTCACTCATAAATCGTGTTAACACTTCTATGGAGATTAACTTTTCCATGCCCGCCTGATTTCAACTAGAACTGATTTAAGTTTGGGGAGGAAAACAATTACTCCAAAGGAACAAATGAAGCCCCATATTCTCCATTCACTTTAATTTTTTAAAGGCGTAGTACTTCCTGTGTTGGCTGCAAAGTGGATCTGCTGGCCCCAGACACATCGCAAGGGGCTGGACCGCACACTCAGCCCTTTTGCTTTAAATGTTAGACCTCTTTCATCCGGTGATGGGCCATGTACTGGTCTCTTTTGAGTGGCATTCCTATTATATTCCAGCCTAGGGTGCAACCTGACCATCCAGCAAATAGTGATATAGTTCTTAAAATAATTCAGCATATTTTAGAAGACTCAAATTCACATTCAGGAATTCCCTGCTTTCTGGAAGCTCACTTCATGCTGTTTGTCATGGTGCGTATGTGGGTTGGAAAAAATTTCCAGATATGAGACAGAATGTGAGAAGAGAGTTTATTAGTCGGAGACACTGTTAGAACAGCAGGCGGGCTCATGGGAGAGCCGACCCCTTTCAAGGGCTAGTAGCCAATGTTTATAGCCTCGAGACAGAGAAAACTCCTTCTGGAAGGGTGGCATTAGGTGATGGGTTAGGATGCTATGGGGTGGGTAACAGGGTGGTACTTCACCTAATACGGCGTCAGGAAACTGGTGGGTTTAGATCTAGAGGCTCAAGGCAACAGTTGCTATGGCAATGGGTCAGTTCCAGAGATGTTTGTCCCAAGACCTTGGTATAGGGTGCCACGTTCTTCACTTTCACAAGACATATATTAGTACTTGTTTTTGCTAACCAAAAGAAATCCAAAGAGGGTTTTCATTTTTATGAAAAAAGGTAGAAAACACATAGCTTTCAGCATTGATCTTACAAATTGTTATAGAGGCAGCGTGTACCGAGTAGCTCCTTCACTCAGCATCTCAGCATTAAGCTGCCACAGCTTTCAACTCTGTCTGGGAGCACTTGGGTTTTATCTCGATTTATCTATATTTTGTGCGTCCATTAGCAAGATGTGCTCTAACATCACTGCTTCTTCACTCTATGCCATCTGGCTTACAAAAGGCTGCACAGTAGGGAAGAGCCGTACTGACGTCTTAAGTGTTTGTAGTACTTGAGGTGTTCTTTAAAAAAATACAACTATGTAATTTCGAAGAAAAATTGGGGGACACATCTGTACCATGGATTTTATCACTTTAGGAATTTTTTTCATTAAAAAAATTATTGGTATATAGTTGATTTACAGTGTGTTAGTTTCTGCTATATAGCAAAAAGTGAATCAGTTAATACGTATTAAGGAGTTTTTTTCTTTGAACCATAAAAGTACTGTTTATCTGATGTGTTGCTGCCGGTTCAACATTAGGTGAGCACAACACTAAATTCCCTATATTTCTACCGTCTTACTCTTTCTCTAAAAACAAAGTGAGCACATCTGTTTACAAGGATGAAGTAAGATTACATTATGTAAGGCACTTAAAAAGTACACTATAAGCTGTGTTATACAGATCTAAGTATTGTATTTACTTACCATAAATTGATTTTGACTATTTCCACAGTTTGAATCCTGACTTTAGTGTAATTATTAATTTATTGCTCTGTTGAGTGCATCATGTTTGAAAACCTACATTATTTTCCTCGTTTATGGAACACAAATATGAAAATATCAGAGAAAATACGGCTTTGCTAAGGCAGACAGGCAAGTCACAAGAAAACATGGTTTTAGCAGTTAAAAAAATAAGAACAAGAAAGAGCAGGCAGTAAGTGACATGACTAATTACCATCTGCCGGAGAAGACTCATGAGTCTCTTGGACTGCAAGGAGATCCAACCAGTCCATCCTAAAGGAGACCAGTCCTGGGTGTTCACTGGAAGGACTGATGCTGAGGCTGAAGCTCCAGTACTTTGGCCACCTCATGAGAAGAGTTGACTCATTGGAAAAGACTCCGATGCTGGGAGGGATTGGGGGCAGGAGGAGAAGGGGACGACCGAGGATGAGATGGCTGGATGGCATCACTGACTCGATGCACGTGAGTCTGAGTGAACTCCGGGAGTTGGTGATGGACAGGGAGGCCTGGCGTGCTGTGATTCATGCGGTCACAAAGAGTTGGACACGACTGAGCGACTGAACCACACTGATTCACTGTGTGACTTTGAGTTACACTAAGTCAATAAAATATTAATCTCTGCATTTAATTGGAGTTCAAAATTAATGAAATAACTGTAAAACCTTTCTGAAGGACTAAAAAAAGCAGGCTACTAAAAATGCATTCTCTATAATGATCTAGCTTCAAACAGTTTGACTGAATTAACATTTAAAATATTTTTTCTGATATTTTTCATCCCGAGATAAAGACTTACAGCTGTAAAATGACAGAAAAGAGGCCCGAGGGTACAATTTCAGAAAAGGCAGTCATTACGCCAAATTACAAAGCAATAAAACCCTCTGCCTTTTAATTTGCAATGGCAACCAAAACCCAATGTATTGAAACATACGTACTGCAGAAGACAGTTCAAGAAGTAAACAGAAGTGTTCAGAATGAAAAACCTATGTGTGACAGAAGCAAAAAGGAGAATTCACAATGTACACTGGAGGCCTCCGTGATGTCTCCAGATTTTCATGGAGCTTTGGGGTTAACACTACAAATCTAGTACTTCTATCTACATACTTATAACAGGGACCTGGCACATTTTCACAAACTACAATAATGTCCTAAAAAGAAAAAAAAAATTCCAAAGTGAAGTACTCAGGTAAGAGTCATACAGGTTCAAAATAAACCTACTATGCTCGTATCCGCTTTTATTAGCTCACAAATAGTAAGGAGAATTCAACAGAACAGAAACAGTCGCATTAGCTCACAGACAACAAGAGACCTAATAGTAATAAAAAGAAACTACCAAATAGAAAACATCAGGCACAATGACTGAAAGAAAAGATACCATCCTTTATACTAGAATATGGACATGGTGTTTTAGGAGGGAAATTTGAACATAATAAAATCAATGTATACCTATCTAACAGGCCATTTCTTTTTTTCTGGTAACTTTATTTTTTGACATTTCTAACTTTTTGCTTTGTACTGGGGTATAGCCGATTAACGAACAATGCTGTGATATTTCCCGGTGAACAGCGAAGGGATTCAGCCATACAGATACACGTATCCCTCCTTAAACTCCCCTCCCATCCAGGCTGCCACTTACCACTGGGAGGCGTTTCCTGCGCTGTATCGTAGGTCCCTGTGGGTTACCCATTTTAAATAAAGACGTGTCACACACTATTTCTAACTACTGAACACCTGAAATGCTAGAAAAAATTTTAACTGTATATATATATATATATATATTTTAATATATATGGCTGAGTTCATGGCAAATTAATGAAACAACTGAAGGCAGACTGGGAAAAGGTGAAATGCCCTAAGACAGTATGGCTGCGGAGCTGGTGACTGTCCCAGGTCCCACCCCTGGCGCCTAGAAGGACCCAAGTTTTAAGGACTACACCTGCACGGGGGCAGGAATCACAGCCTGGGACTGTGCTGGTCTGCTCAGGCCACCATAACACAACTCCACAGATGGGCAGCAGACATGCAAGAAAATTATTTTCACATGGTTCTGGAGGCAAGAAGTCCACGATCAAGGTGCCAGGAAATTCTGTCCCATTGAGACCTCTTTTCCTAGTTCGAAGACAGCCGCCCTCTCTGCTGTGACCGTTTATGACCACATGACTATGTGCACAGGAAGAGAGGGTCTCTTCTAAGAACACAGGTTCCGTCAGATCAGGGCCCCACCCTTCTGACCCCACTCAACCTTAATTACCTCCGTATAAGCTCCATCTCCAAATACAGATGCACTGGGGGCTGGGGCTTGAACATATGAATTCAGGGACACGGCTCAGTCCGCAGCAGGGACTGAGTGACTCCCCAAAGGGCACCTCTCAGGGAGTGAGCGAGGAAAACACCGCAAGTTACTCGTCTGTGTTCCAAGTGGAGACATGAAAGATGAAAAAAGTCTCTAGCCACGTCTTATCACAGCCTGACACTGTTGTACGTCTGAGGAGGAAATTCACAAGGCTTTTGAGTGTTGGTGAGCGCCCATATACACTGAAGGACATCGAGGGAGCAGGGGGAAACCCAAGGGGAACTCTGACTCTGAAGTGGTCCAGGGTTAGTAGGGCCAAAAGGAACAAAATGGAGGTGCTAGAAAAAAAAAAGTTAAACAAACATAGCAAACTTCCCTGTTGGAATGTATCAAAAATTCCCCTAAATGGAGTTCAGAGGAATGCCAATTCACAATGAAAATTCACTGATCACATCAGAAAACAAGTCATATACTTATTTCAGACAAAACAAACTATAGATTCAGATCCACAAAAAAGGATAAAAATATTGAAATTATATACAGAATGTAAACATTGAAATTATATACAGAACATTTAATATGTTAAAAGAAAAGAAAAAGAGAGAATAGAGGAACTACCCCAAATGACCTAGAAAGTTTGAGGAAGAACCAAACAACATTTCTGGAAATGAAAAAATATAATCACAATTAAAAATGATAGATAGGTTAAGGAGAGGACACAATTAGTGAACTGGACAATGGATGTAACGAAATTATCTAGTGTTCAACACAGAGATAATGAGATAGAAAAATATGAAACAGAGATTATGAGATATAAAGAACAGAGTGAGATGGTGAAACTTAAGTCTAATTTGATTTCCTAAAGGAGAGAATTGAGAAAATGCAAGGTATATTACTCAAAGAGGTAAAAGCTGAAAATTTTTCATAATTCATGAAAAGCACCAATTCTCAGATTCAAGAAGCTCAGTGAATCTGAGTAGATTAATAAAAAGAAATCCACAGCAGACAGGTTGTAGTTTAATGACATTTGATTGCAGAATGTCAGAGAGAAAGAACTTAAACATAACCTGAATGGGAAGACTCACTGCCTAACAAAGGAATACTGATCAACTGACAAGTGTCATTTCAGAAGCAACAATGGAAGCAAGACAACGGTGGAACAGTATTATTATAGGATGAAAGAAAATAACTGCCAATCTAGATTGTATACCCAGCTAACTTTCAAGGGTAATAAAACGGTAAACTTACAGGTAAATTTAAACAAATACTGACGGTATATAATAACTATTTTGGAATTAAACTGAGATGAAACTAAAATTCCAGAGACTTATAAATTAAGGGAAGGCAATCAGATTTTGTTAAAAGTCTGATGTTCAGCATAAGAGTGAAAATATAAAACTTTAGATTCTGTTAACTAGGCAAACTAAAATTCACGGTAAGCATTAAAAAGACAAAATTTTAGTTTTACCTTTTAAACTAGCAGAGAAAAAGTAAATGGAACAACAAAGAACTCAGTGCGGAAGATGGGGGCGGGGACACCCAAGGGCAGAGAGGTAACAAACGGCAGAACAAAAGCCACAACAGGATGGTATAAACAGACCCTAGAACGTCCGCAGTTCCTACAGACGTGAGCCGATGAACGTCTCCAGCTAAACGACAGACAGACAGAAAACAAAAACACCCAGTCAGCTTTCAGTGGGTACATGAAAACACATCATAAAGGTCTGACTGAAGAACAGAGAAACACACCGTACCAACACCAGCTGGTGTGGCCTATACAAATATTCCTTTCAGCAACATAAGATTTTAAGGCAACAGAAAATGATATAAAAACATTGTTAGAAATAGAAGCTGTGACAACAAGTGTCATGGAAGATAATTCTAAACTTGTAATATACTGAATAACAGTTTCAGAATATATAGAACAAAAAACTAACGTAATTACAGAGAGAAAATAGAAAATCCATTAGAACAGAAAATTTTAACACCTCTTAGGATCTGAAAGATCGAGAAGAAGAAAATTAAAATAGAGACAATTTGGCCAATACAATTAACAGTTTGGTCTACTGAACACCCAACAACTGGAAATATGCGTACTTTCAAGCACTAACACAACGTTTACAAAAACTGACCTTATTTTAGGTCAGATGGCAAATCTCAACAAATTGGAATATTTCAGTCTTATATGAATCTATTTTTGGACCACAGTCCAATGAAAGCAGAAATCAATAAGAACAGAACTGAAAAGTCTACATTAGGAAATTAAAAAAAAAAAAATCCACATATGCAGTTTAAAAAAAAGAAATCATGACGAAAAATAAAAAAAGTTAGAATTTTAAAACAAACATTCGTACAGCACTTTATATTGACAAAACATTTCATTTGCTCATTAGAAAGTAGTCCTGTGAGCCACTCAGAAGCTATATTCTCTGCTAGACAGCATAACAGCAGAAATGCTGTTTATTATGTAACTACTAAAGCAGAATTTTATATACAAATAAAATACATATCAAAAGTGATTTAGAAACTCAAATATAAGTGAAAGTGTTCACTACTAAAAATATTAAAAGGAAAGAGAACCAACCATCTCTTTTAGAAGGTATATTAAATAGCTAAGAAAGTTACAAAGAAGAAATATAGCATCAAAGTTTAAAGCTCAAAAAGTTCATAAAGTCATTTTGGTTTAAGAAGGCCCTCAGATCCTCATATAATATATACAAACTCATATGGTAAAGTCTTCATTATTCACACGAGATGAATGAACAAGGTCAAAAATCTGTGCACAAGTGGAGGCATCGTTACTGCTCACACACACGGTCCTGGTTTCCTGGTTCCAGCCTCTGTTCAGTGGTGCACTGGCAATTAATAGCTCTTCTGAAACTGCCTAGAGTACAAAGGGAATTTTCATTTAGGGTTCCCCTCCCTTTTCATGTGCAGGATATTTTTGGAAGTATGTTTTCTTTTTCCATCCACTGAAAAGAGAATTAAGAAAATTCCAACATGCCTGCGTGTCAGCAAGTACTCTTTTTGGTCCAGGTACCAGAGGATGATGGATGAGCTTGTCAAGCCTACAGTAGCGGACAGAGGGAGTTGGCAGAAGTTCTGTGTTATTGAAAGAAATCTCAAATACTTATTTCATCTCCTCTATTAACTTTAATCACATTTTCAACATGCAGCCAAGAATGAAGCTTTGACAGTAAGCCATAAATTTACACAGGCAGGCATTGTCACTTTTCTGCAGGAGCGAAACTAAGATAACACAAGCGAGCTGGGTATTTTCTTTCTTGTGCCTTTCTTCACTGAAGAGCAATGAAAAAAGACCTGAAAGTTCTATCCATACCTCACATTCATTTGCCATAAATCTCTTGAAATTATTGCATATAATTCTGCTTGGTTCATGGTAAATAAAAAAAAAATCTATTTAGTTCCTCAATTAGACTGTTAAATGCAGACTTTTAAAGATCACAGTGATGACAGAATTGGTACATGTTTCATCATAATACACCTGCTTATGAGAACAGACGTTCAACACTAAAAAGGATTTACATTTAACATGGATCATTTGCCGTGTGGGCAAATACTTCTGGTTTACTCAGAGCCAGATCTTTATACGGTTCCAGAGGGAGGCCTTGGCAGAATTTGCTGATTACTCATTAAATGGCTGAAACATGTAGAGACATTATTTATCTTACAAAGCTTACCCACAGCAAAAACAGACGTAAAAATGAGGTAAAGACTATGGGCAAGATTATGGTTCTTGGAAAGGTTAAAAGTCAACCGTGTTTCTGGTAAGCTTTTCCTTGTAAGCATGTTTTAAACAAAGCTGAAAACATGAAGTGTTGGAAGGCCACAGTCTTAACAAGCATGTCTTGTTGTCCAGAGAAAACAGCATTATACCACTTCTCCCAACAAGCCGCTCAGAGACCAGCGTGGCCCCATGTCACAGCAGAGACGCGGTTCTGACGCTCCTCTCTCTTCAATACGATCTCTGCTCCCGGGACAGCTGTTTCTGTCTGCATTACTCACGGAATAACACGGTATACCTTCCTTCACGAGCCAAGGAGGCCACGACAGGCAGACACCATCTCTGCCTTCTGAGCCGATAAACCAGTATCAACCTGCCGAAGAATGAATTAAATTGCTTCCCCAAGCCTGCACTTATGGTTAGTTCTCTGAGAAAACCAATGGAAGTAAGACTGGCCCACATCACCCGCGAGCACGTGCACACCGCCTTCCTCCAACTCCTTCCCCTTCGGATGGTCATTTAGAGGCACTTGAAACTGGAAAGACGTGGCACTCCTCTAGGAAACAGGGAAGACTCCAGGAGAGGGCTCCGCCTTCCGACAGAGGAGTGCCGTCGAATATATTGCTAAGCTTGAAGCGGAGGCTAAATGGTTTGGTGGGAGGTGTTTCTGGGGGGGCGGGGGATGTCAGTTTCTTCTCGTTCGTTCGTCGCTGCCGCGGCCCGCGTTCTCAGAAGGCTGAGAGCCTCGCCAGGCCCCGCTCCATCTCGGCGTACTGCGCTCGCAGCTTCTCCACGGCCTTCCTGTGCTCCTCGTCCACTTCCGCCTGCTTGCTGCGCTGCTCTGTCATGAAATCCTCCCACTGCGTCACGTGCTGTTTCTCACGAGCTATTAAAAGGTCACTATGAATCTGGGAAAGGAAAAGTTGAAAGTCACGTGACATTTTTTAGACAGTTATTTTGCCATGCAGGGAGACAAAAATAATCTTATCTCTTGACATTTGCTCACTGCAGCATGACAATCAGCTTGTAAGTCGCAATGATAAAACTCCCCTAACAGTTTTAATGTCCAACAAGAAAACAACATATCAGATACATCTAAGGCTTCTCTTACTATGCCTAAACGTGGGCATTCACATTTCTGAAATTTCAAAAATATCTAATATTTTAAACAACAGATCTAAACGCAATCCAAGTAAATTTACATACCTCTATTTCTCAAATTCCATTTAACTGCATATAATTTAAAATTAAAGAATATATGCCAAAAGAATCACTGTTGCAAGAAATTAAAATGCATGTCTTACACAAAATATCTTTTAGACACATTTAAAAGAACCACAGATTATTAATCAGTGGGCAAGAACTCAAGCAATCTCTTTAAGTTCAGTTCCAATTCTTAAACCAAATAAACACCAAAAGTATCTGGATCAAATATCTTAAGTTCATTTTGAGATGTTCCTTACTATTTTTGGATGAGGACACTTGATGTTCTTCTTCATGGCCACTGAGCTCCTAAATCACACATGCAAAGGTAGGACTCGCTGACACCCAAACCTACGCCTTTTCTATCACAAATGCAAATCAGATCATTTCAGGGAAGTTTTTACACAGATGGCTCAAAGTCTTACATACACACACATACACAAAGCTATTGCAAGAGTATTTTTCTGCCAATCTGATCCAAAGTTCACCAAGGCTTTCCAAGTAGAAAGAGGTCAGGAGTGAATCTGAAGTTTCAGTTAGAGTGAAACAACCCCCTCAAGTATGCCCCTCGACGCACGGGGTCTGAGCAGTGGACTGTGGTGCAGAGAAACCAGGGTTGGGGTTTGCCGATCCCATGCATTGGGGAAACAGGTTAGACAAAAGGCAAAACATGACTTTTTAACCTTTCAGCTTCAGAGGTGGTCATTCTTCAAAAGATAAATAAAACATTAAGAGTTCATTAAATTCTTTTCACGGAATTTTGGCAAAACTATTATATTCTAAGAGAAAAGCCATAGTCAGGTAAGACAAATGCGAATAAACTTTATCAAAATGATACCCTGACATTAGCTGGAAATTAATTTCTAATAAGCACAGAACATACTAACTAACCCTGCATGCTCAGAAGCAGGTTGAAAAGTATTCTAAGCTGACAGGAGTGAAGGCCATCTCTCCCAGCTGTCAGGAAATGCGGTATGCCTAGCTACGACTTCCGGACTTCCCGACAGGGAGCCCAACTGCTCCTCCACCTGAAGCAGCAAAGATGCCCCCAAGCACATCTCAATAGGAGCTCGGCTCCTGGCCTAACAAGCCAGTGACTCTGTTTACAGTTAAAAAGGACTCTCCCAAATAAGGGACAGGGTGGGTGGGAGGCAGGCTCACGAGGGAGGGGATATATGTATACTTATGGCTGATTCATGTTGTAGTACGGCAGAACCAACAGAACATTGTAAAGCAATTATCCTCCAATTAAGGTCTCCCCTGTGGCTCAAACCGTAAAGAATCTGCCTGCAATGCAGGAGACCCAGGTTTGATCTCTGGGTTCGGGAAGATGCTCTGGAGAAGGGAATTGCAACCCACTCCAGTACTCTTGGCTGGAGAATCCCATGGACAGAGGAGCCTGGCGGGCTGCAGTCCACGGGGTTGCAGAGAGTGGGACATGACTGGGTGACTCACACTACTGCTACCCTCCAATTAAAAATAAAAAAAAATTAAAAAAAAAAGGAACAATCTTTTGTAAACAGTGAGCTAACTTCAGACGACCATCTCCTGCGCGCAGTAATTCTGCTTTTAAGGTCAAATAAAGGGACTCTGTGTCAGTCTGAAACAAGGATTCCTTTAGCTGAAACACTCTTGAAGAATCATAATCTCATCTGCCCTTATGCTCAACAGATTCACACACAACCAACAGAAGAACGCAATATAGGAATCAAACTATTTACCTGTAATAAAGTAGTTAAAATTACCTGTAATAGGTAATTATGGTTTGCAGTTAAAATTTCTAGCAGCTACCAAAAATGTGCATCTTAAATTATACATTCAAAAGTTGATGTTCATGGTGGTGGGAGTAATTAGTATTTTTGTCGAGCAATCTGCAAAAATCTATCAAAACAGAAAGTGTAAATATTTATGGCTCAGTAATTTCTCTTGGATTAGCATTTCCCCTTCATTTTTATTAAAGAAGTATTACAGAGCGTAGAAACAAATTCAAACACAAGAATATGAAGGGACAGTCCCCCTCCTCTACCCCACATGCACATCAAATCCATTTCCTTTCTTCTAGTGCTGTTACTAGTCGGATGGCTACACTTTTGGCTAGACTTTTTCCTATGTTGATACAAACATTTACTTAATAACAAAAGGGTCATATCACACGTGCTGGTCTGCATGTACAATTTTTCAGTAATGATACAATCCATACTAATGGCGCACCCAGCAGGAGCAGGGAGAGCTCTGCCTGAGCAGAGGCAACAAGAGGGCGCCCTGTCCGAGCAAAGTTTACATCAGTGACACACACAACAGAGACACTGGATTTCCTTATCACCAGGCACTGGCAGCACTGAGTAAGGTCAGCGACACAGGACTCCTCACCCCCAAATCCTTCTTTGGTCTAAGTTCTAAACAATTGCTGAGGTTACAGCTGAAGTTCAGTAATACCCAAGTTTCAAACTAAGACAGTTTCATTGTTTACCCTTTAATAATAAACTCTGAAGTTAATTTAAGGGACTTCCAGTTTCAGAGCCAATCCTGGACAAACTGAGTCGCCTACACACGTTCATTTCCAAAGTAAACTCCAAGCAGTTCAGAATCATGTCACACGCCTTCCTTAGATGCTCAGCCCCTCTAACCCCTGGGCTACTCAATATTCTTGCGTTAAAAAAAAAAAGACAGCAGAGCAATTGCAGAAATAAAGCCTGAATTAGTTCAAATCTAGAATTCTACACGACAATGTTTACCTAAGTTCACATATTTTTACTCTGTACTTAAAATTTTTACCCTGTGGAGACTGGGACCCACTACAATGGTTTCCAAAGAAATAAAGATAGTATTGCAATTTCTAGAATTTACTGTGAAATGTGCTTTTTATGAATCTCTTCCAGACTTATGTTTAATACTTCCCCAAACTATGTATGTGTGTATTTTATCACAATTTTAAAAACTTCAAGTTTTGGGGTGGGTGGGGTTCCCAAATGAAATCAATTGCATACTCAAAGATGTAGACATGTTTGTTTTCTCAAGATAAAAGAAAACCCCATTTTAAAAGAAAATAAAGGAAAAGTTTACTAAGGAGCTGTAACTCGGTACTAAAAGTAATCAGCTGTAAAGGTTTGTTTCTTTCTACAACACAGAAATAGTAATAATAACCCAGCTTCCTTATGTCCCCTTGGAGATAAATGTGAAGTCAGTCCTAAAGGCAAACTGTGTCTAGGACCAGGTCTATAAAAGAAGTGATGGACATATAAACATTTTTGCACGCTTTACTCTAAGTTGGTAATTCTCACCTGGGGGGTGACTCTGACACTCCTGTCTTCTGTCCCCCAGATTTTTGGTTATTACAATGCAGGTTGGGGGGAAGGGGTTATACTGGCATCTGGGGGGTAGCGGCCAAGGATGTGCTAAACATCCTACATAGACTCTACAACAGAGATTTATCTGCTCCAAAATCTCAACAGTGCAGAGAGTGAAAAGCCTGGGTCTAAGGGAAAACTCTGAATAAACCAACGGCTGTCTAAAAGGTTCTTTGGAATATCTGTAAGCAATACATGCGCCTTTAATCTTACATATGCCTTATGCAGATAAATGAGAAAGTATTAACTGTCAGAATAACAAGTGCAGTTATTTTCAGTACTTAAAACACTATGTACGGTCACCCTGAGGGATCTATGGGGTGCTGATTCCAGGACCCTCACGGATACCAAAGTCCGAAGATGCTCAAGGCCCTTAGAGAAATGGTACAGGACACGGCATGTAATCCGTACGTAATCTTTTCACACATTTAAAGTCATCTCCAGATTATGCATAATACCTCATACAATGCAAACGCTACGCAAGTACAACGTAAGTGCTATAGAAACAGCGGCCGGCATGTGGCAAATTCAAGTTCTGCTTTTTAGAACTTTCTGGAATTTAAAAAATATCCATTTAAAACATTCTGGTTGAATTGAGAACCAGTGGATACAGACAGCCTAGTGTACTAACCCACTACCTGCCCTCTCCAAACTCTATCAAGAGAAATATGTAAGCCACACTACCCCACTGCTCTCGTAACAAAACAAGAAGACAGACTAAATCTAGTAAGTACTTGTGGACAAGATGAATCAAAGGATTCACATTCACTTTACTATTATCTCTAGTCTGACTGAACAGAACTTCAAAGGTGACGCTCGTGCATGAACCTCAGTGTAGACTAGCTTTCGACGGCTTATTTAAGTCACTGAACTTTATCAGCCACGTGTATTTTCATTTCACTACTCTTATTGGTAGCAACTTGCGTTAGTTACTAGTTTTTAAGGCCTATGTCAAATAGCTGGGGAATGCGCATTGGTTGTTCGGAGTGTACTTTTAGGTATCAATTGCGGGAAATGTGACTTGGATGAATGACGTTTATCATGATTTACTTCCCACAGAATTCCACAAATTGTCTCGATATGAAAGCAGTGACGATTAAAGGCAATGGTCCATTTTATCCTATTACTACTCCCATCTTTCTTGTTCTGAGAGCCATTCAAATACACAAAATGCAGCCAAGGGAATAAGCAAGGCATGGTTCACGTTAGACTGTAAAATGCAGCTAGAGGTCAATTTTGCTTGGTACAGACTTGCTAGATGAGAAATTAAGCCTCACTTCTCTGTCTTGTATATATGTAGTCCCAAACCTCTGCCACACACAGTTTTGGCAAAACCAGGTATAACGGTTGAAAAAGAAAAAGACTTTAAGGATCCGTATTTCAAATGCTCTGCTAACTAGATAAGTACAAATAAAGATATTTCAATGTATTCTAAAATCCTGATTTTTAATGTGTATTCCATTTTAAAAAACAGTTCAATAACAATCTCTGAGATAATACCTATACTTAAGAAGAAAATCCCCAAGGGCTTTACTATTTCTTGAGGCTCTTTTTTTTTAAACCAAGGGACAGTATCTTTTAATTTAGAAAATTATCAACAGGCAGGATTCTCAAGAACTTCACCAACTCTACAGACCACAACAGGGCTCTTATCCACAGAGTGACTGCCTGCATCTTAACCAAAGGATCGAGCTGGTGGGGGAAAAATGCCACCTGACATTTGGAGAGTAACACTATTTCACATAAATTACACAATACAATGTATCAGGTACAGAAACCATCAATCCACCCCGAACAACCAGCATTTGTGTTGAAGCTCAAGGGCTTACCCAAGGGCATATGGTTAGCTAACAAAGGCAAGCACCTAAAAATAGAAGATACTATGTATTTTTTTTCCCAATCTGGTAATTTGCCTCCTTAGACACTGTTAATACACCAAATGTGAAAAAAGTTCAAAGAATCAAGAAGAACCATCCATCCCCAATATAATTTAATTTTAGGTTAGTTCTGCTCAAGAATGGCAAGAATTGCCATTTTATCAAAAATCAGAATTGCTCTGAGAATGTCTTAGAAATGAAGATCAATAACGAGTGCGCAGTCACATTAAAAAAAAGACCCTCTTTCGTTTTTATTTTGAAAGCCTGAGAACTGCCTATGCTACAGCCAGGGCTCTATCACAGTCTCCCCGATTCTCAAACACAAACACGTCCCCGGTGCTTCCGCAACAAACTGCTTCACGTCTCACACCTGGTTCTCCGCGCTCCTCTCCGCAAAGACCCACGTGGATACTTCACGCGCCAGCTCCCTGGACCCCTGACCTCTCCCATCCACTGCTTCGCTCCCTCCGTCCCGTCCTACAGTATCTTTCTTCCCATCTTCCATCACTCGCATTCTTACACACGGGTCAAGGTTGGGCTGGGGCACCCCCATACTCCTAGTAAATACACTTTTTGCCCGGACCATGCACAGTTCCCCACAATGTTACGACAGGTCTCAACTTGATCCTACACTGTATTAGTGTCACTGGTTTGGGATTCCTAGATCTTTAGCTTCTGTGTGTACAAAGTGCCTTAAACTAAAATCTTTCAGCCCCAATGGCACCTAGTCAAGTAGAGACCAGAGCAATACCTGTGGTCCAGCCGGGCCCCGCCCACCCCCGCCATGCTCTCTGGATACCGGGCGGTACGACGTCCTGACCCGCCCAGCCAGCATGGCCCTGCCAGGTCACAGGTGTGCTGGCGAGAGCCCGGCTTCCCCTTGGCCCACTGGGATCCTGTTCCTCCCAGGCAGCCTTCCCACCTGGCTTAATCATCAAGTCCTTTTGGTAAGGCTTGATTCATCAAACTGCTGAATCTTTAAACTTCGTATCAACATTAAGAGTTGAACAGTAAGTTGAGAAATTTAAACCTGGGCAAGGTTCTTTTTTTTTTTTTTTTTGCAGTGGCAGATCCATACCATTATCATGGATTAACCAACCACACACTGCAGAGAAATGGAGACAGTAATACTTGCTGATATACTACATGCAAAAAGGCAGTATTTTCCATATTTCTTAACAAGTATATTTCTACTGGCTTAGAGTAATAAATAAATTATAAAAATTCTTTAACTGAAAACACCAAAGTATCACGGGAACTTAAATGCTTGTTTTTTTCCACACCTGAATTTAGTTAAGATATAATTTAAATAAGCAAAGCACTACCCAGCAAGCGATTCACACACTCTCAGATTAGTCATTAAGGAGCCAGTCCACAGGCAGGAATGCCTCCTTCTCTAGAAAAAATATACATCATATACTCAAGGCTTCAGGCTCAAAGACTGCTGTTTCCAAGCTGGTGGGTATTTTCTGGTCCATGTAAAAGTCCTATTCTTTCTCCTCCTAGAGAGAAATCCATTTTCAGGGAAAAGATGGAAATGTTGAAAAGGGAAAAAAAGAAGTCTGCAATCTGAATTATAAAAATACAGAATGCAACTATGTGACTTCACTGACTCAGCACATCTTCAATGAATCAGCCATTTTTTAATCTTTAAAAATCACTGCATGAAAGAAAACAAATTCAGAGGTGTGTGGTTTTTTTTTTTAACCCAAAGTAACTGCTAATAATATGATGATAAAAGCCCTGGAGTTACAGGCTCCACTATCCAAAGGTTCCACTTTTACCTTTTTTCGCTCCTGTTCCCTCTGCTGGAGTCTACAGACGGTGTCAGTAGCTGCTTGCACTGAAATAAAACAGACAGTGGATTTTCAGTCACCAGCCCTTACTCAAGGGGAGACTTATCTGGATTAAAAAACAAAAGAACAAACAAAAAAACATTTGGATTGTCTTAGATCTCAAGAAACTACACCAAAAAAGCTGGTTTTGTTCATGGCTCGGTGGCTAAAAAGTGAAAAAAAAAAAGAAAGGATTTGGAATGGCATAATGAGAACCACTATCATTTGTGAGCCAAGGACATTTAGTACCAATTTCGATGACAAGTCATCAACAACCTCAAGATTCTCTGAAAAGATATAAAACACCTGATAAACGTATTATTCCCTTCCGATGGAGGCAGCCTTTACAGCGTCTCCGATTCGTCCACTCCCTCTCTCCTTTTCCTCATCCGTCCTGCTGCTCCCTTGCAGGCAGGACGTGATAGATACCCAGAGAGCTCCAACGACCCTCTGCTAGTCTTCTCGCCTCCTCTCCCATCCTTTCACTCACCCTGGCTGCCACTGCCAGACCCAGGCTTCTCTGGCCTGCTTGCTCTCGAGTCAGTTCCCTTTTCAATGAATTGCAACAGCTGGTAATAATTACTGCAGCTAATTGCTGAGCATGACTGTGCCCAGAGCTGTGCTAAGTACTATCCATGTTTCACTCCTCTCCACTTTCCTACTAGGTGAGGATCACCGTCCCATTTTATAGATTTTTGGCATCTATAAAAAAACTGAGGTGTGAAGAAGTGAAATGTCCGTAATGGCAGTAACGCGACTAACAGACACAGAGAGCAGGACCTAAAATCAGACCCCGACTCTGCAGACTCAGCTCTCACCTTCAACACTCTACCCCTCTTATGGTTTCACTAAGGACAGTGGTCCATCACGCCAAACCTCTTCATTTCCCAGACCCATTTTATTTCTGCACACACGTTTCACTTACTTCGCTGGCTGGCGTGCAGGCTGAGAGTCAGCCTCCATCAGTTGCACCTAGAGCTGAGCTCTTATGCCCTGTGTAACTGCTCCGGGGCGTGTCTGCTTCCTCACTCACTCAGCCGTTTGTTAGGTGACTTCCTGAGCACCTACTAGGTGCTACCGCTGCTGCTCCTCACCTCTCAGAATCTTAGTTCCTCATTTGTGAAATGAATGTAGCGACTGGTGAGAGGACTTAAGAGCTGACAGGAGAAACAGGTAACGAAGCAGACAGCATGCTTAAAACCCACGGAGATTAATAGTAAAAGCCACTCGGAGCAGAGGTTCTTGCACATAGTGAGCAGTCAAGAAAGTTACTGCTACTATTATCCTACACCCTGGCCTACACCCTGGCCTCTCCCTAGGCAAAGTGCTTTCCTTATTCCTCTCCTCTAGTTATAATGTTTACGTTTCAAAAGCCTACTCCCACGTTTAGGCCCTTCATAGAGCCCTCCAGATGAATCCCTTCCCTATGTGGATTTACTCTTATTTGAAATTCTTTTATTAGGCAGGTGTATATCCTACCACGTGACCTTGCATTGCCTCAAACAGAGGCTTCCCCAGCTGTTTCACAAGTACACCTTCCACCCACCCTGAGCCAGCCCCAGGGAGCTCAGAGCTCTGTGCAGGGCAGGCGCCGGGACTTCCTTCAAAAGAATGTTAGGCCCCTCCCTGGGAGAGCATGGCCAAAGAGGAGGATGCCACTGTTAAAAAGTCAAGTTTTTATCAGTAGCCATTTGTTCTAGTCAAATCAAAGATAACACTGAAGTACTAAGAGTGAAGGTTCCCAATCATTGTTCTAATAGGAAAGCTGAAAACAAAACAGGAGTTGATTAGATCTGCCTTCTTTCTGTGGTATATTAATATTATATCATCTCTCCTGAGCAGTGGTTCCATCATTTCCTGTTCCCCCCCCACCCCTGGTTCTGAACATAACTTTAAAAAAATCCATTTTATGGACTTTGGGTGCTTCATCATTTTCTGGGCTTAATCTAAGAGTTACAGGAACGTGACATTTATTTTGCCATTTAAAAACTTAATTAGAACGCATCTGACGAAGGCACACTTTTCTTATCACAATTATCCTTGTACTTAGAATATCCATCTGTAGAAATCTCAGTCTCTGAAGTAATGTATTTTTTAACTTTTCATCCACATAACCAAAAAAAAGGTTTGCTTTCCGAATTTAAGGAAACCTGCTTCCCTAAAATCTAAGAAAACTACCTTAGAAGTGACTACACTTTTCTTTTCCCTTTCCTCACAAGTCGAGATTCCACGAGGAAAAGGCTCATTTCCCTAACCTTTCCCGTCTCTTCTACTCCACGTTTAGGTTGTTCCTAATTCAGCAGAAACAGGAACAGACTCTATGAAGAACCGAGACGCCTCACCCCACCCCGAGAAAGAGAAAGTGGGTTGACAAAATTCTTAGAACTCTAACACGCTTTAATTTGCAGAGAAACAGAGCAGGGGAGTAGGGAGAAAGGGATTCAATATGGGAGAGGCAGGTAAGAGAACGCATCCATCCTGAAAGAAAGCCTCGGCATTCTCCACAGATGCCAAGAAAAATAATCATACGAGCTTATTAAAAGACATCAGACACACGGCATGAAAAGTGAGACCGCAGAGCTAAGGAAACAAACAGAACGATAATCACATCATTATAGATCTAAAAACCAACCAAAACAGAGAGAAACTGAAGGAACCATGCTGAAGCTGAAGCTCCAGTACTGTGGCCACCTCATGCGAAGAGCTGACTCACTGGAAAAGACTGATGCTGGGAGGGACTGGGGGCAGGAGGAGAAGGGGACCACAGAGGATGAGATGGCTGGATGGCATCACGGACTCGATGGACGTGAGTCTGAGTGAACTCCGGGAGATGGTGATGGACAGGGAGGCCTGGCGTGCTGCCATTCATGGGGTCACAAAGAGTCGGACATGACTGAGCGACTGAACTGAACTGAAGACTAAACAGTTGGCAGCATTATTACTGCAGAACGGAAAGCAAATACTGTAAAGCCTCACTTGTAAACAAAGTTAGGGGTCACAACTGAGAGGCTGGAGGGGGAGAAGCAGAGGGAAGGGTGAGGTCCTGAGCCTCCCCGCACCTAATGCGGAAACAACGGCGCTCTAACTTCTGCCCGTCTTTTAATCATTGTTTTTCTCTGAGTGATCTTTCAGTAACAACTCTCTCTTACAACAAAGAAACAATTATTTTAATGTATTTCCTTCAGTTTTACTTGAGATTCTGTTCTGCTAAATTCAAGTAAAATTTAAAAATTAATACCGTAACTTAAAAATTGCCCGAGCCCATTCTTACCAAAAGTTCTCTTCTGCCCCCCACACCTTCTCAACTATTCATTCAGTTAACACCTCCACTCAGCCTTCTATTTTGATACATATATACACAAAGATGTCGGCATGATAATTCACCAAAGTTAAAAACCAACGGTTATCTTTAGATAATTAAACTGATTTATTGCTTTCTTCTTTTTCTTTTCTTATTTCTACTTTCTTGTTACTTAGACATATATCCATGTGTTTAAATAATGAAAAATAAAGTTTTAAAAAGAGAGAGGAAGGCAGGAAGGGAGAGAAAATTCTTTTACTATGGCCTTGTTAGTTAACTTAAATTGAGACACACCCTAGAGACCTTCTGTCCTTACCCTCTCAAAAGGAGGCCTGGTTCCTGATTCTAAGCAAGAACAGACACTCAGCAGTGTCTTTGGGATGGAGAAACGTAAAGGCTGTGTCCTGATGACAGGGTGCTGCGTGGGTCACTCTCCCCGCTTACACATCCTCCCAGAGCCCAGGGACTTTCCAGGGTTAAAATTTCCAGAAGCCACCAGTGATTCTTGGCTCTGTCAGCCCTGCTCACCCAATGCTAAGACGCTTAGCTAGGATTCTGTAACCGGCTCCATGCCAACAGTCCAGGATGCGCCCCCCACCCCCCAACGCCCTCCTGTAGCTCAGTTCCACGCACAGTGTTAGACCAACAGCTGAAGGTCCGCACGCCAAGTTTTGGGAGTCTCAGCTGACCGCGTGCCCAACTCAGCTCTCAGATGTGCAGAGCTAAGACAGGCCTGACAGACACAAGACAAAACTCCACCGTCACTAACCTTGTAGCTTGACTCTAATTTACTTAGATGAGAGTATAACCCATAGATAAACACAAGTCAGCATCGCGGCTTAAAATGTCAACTTTTCAAACATGAAATTCCCCAGGAACAGCAGCTGGGCCCAGGCCAATTTTTAAAAAACTATGCTGGCTCTAAAAGCAAACGATTATCTCCATTATACCTGTGACGTTCGTGATAAGAGATACAAGGCCATCTTTAGGCTGGAGCCTACTGGGGAAGCCATTCCTGTTTCTAGCAGCAGCAGTACCCCCAAGGCCGCAGTGTGATTCTAATGCTAAAACTTTCATTATCGCCTCACGTTTTAATTCTTCCTTTTAGGAAAATTCATTTACTGTCTGGATTCCCTGTGACCTCTAAACACTTTGCTATTTCATTGTGAAGACTATGCTTTAAAAAAATTTTTTTTTAAATTTACTTTTGGCTGTGCTGGATCTTTACTGATGCACGTGGGCTTTCTCCAGCTGCAGCGAGTGGGGGCTGCTCTCTAGTTGTGGTGTGCAGGCCTCCATTGTGATAGCTCCTTTTGGTGTGGAGCACGGATGCTGGAGTGTGCAGGCTCAGCAGCTGCAACACAGGAACAGAGCTGCCCCACGGATCCAGGGATCGTGGGCCAGGGACCGAACCTGTGTCCCCTGCACTGGCAGACAGAGTCTTAACCACTGGGCCACCAGGGCAGTCCCAAGACTATGCTTTTAACATGAGGCTTCCCATCAGAAACAGCAATGACCCAGGAATTAAACGGATTGAAAAATCCGTTCATAGTTTTTTAAAAAAGAAAAACTAATTATAATCCCACTTATTTTTATATACTCAAAGTGTATAAAAGGAAAGTTACAGCGCATCTCAAAAGCATACACAGGCATTCTGATCAATAAATCTGAGTTTTATTTCCAGTGTAATGTCTAAGACAGCTTCTCAAGGTTAAGGAATTGACTGTATGAAGGAGCAAGGGCACGTCTGCAGCGACATAGAAAGCCCGAGATCAGGTTTAGACTCTTCCCTCTTCCACTCAGAGAAACCACGTCACCCGGTCCTCTGAGCATCCGAGAGCGCAGACTCACCGGGACTTGCACACACATCCTCGTGTAACTCGGTCATTAACCAAGCCCTCCCGCCTTTCCCCTCACAGGCCACTATGTCACCAGCCTTCGCTTTCTTAAAAAAAAACAAAACACAATACTTGTTTATTTGGCTGCACCAGGTCTCAGCTGTGGCATGCGAACTCTTAGTTGCGGTATGTGGGATCTCTTAATAGCTCCCTGTCTAGGGATGGAACCCAGGCCCCTGCGATGGGAGCTCAGAGTCTCAGCCACTGGGCCTCCAGGAAAGCCCTGGTGCTTCCCTTCTCCCCTAGAAAGACGCTGCTTTGTTTTCTGCCCCTCATTATTTTCGAGCACCCTCTGTCCCTGGACAAACTGAACAGCATCAATGTGGGTTTGAGGGGAAGCCCCGAGTTTCTTCTAACACCTCTAATTTTAAACTCAGTTACTCATAAAACTCCTTTGATTTTGTAATTTGATGTTTAAAAAATATTCTTTTTAGCAAACATCCTTCCACATTAAAACATCTGGCTTAATGCAAAAAGTGATAAAACACAAACATTTACGACTTTTTTTTTTTTAAGTTAAAAACTCTGGTGTCCTGCTTGGCAATGAAGCTTGATTCCATACCCTAATTCCTGGCCATCAGACATTTTCTTGCAGATACATTTTTTAAGGTACAAAAAGGTTTCAATTTTCTTACACCCTGGAAGGGAAATCCTGCACGCCCACCTTGCTGGGGAGGCTGATGCTCTGAACATCAAGGGCGACACACACCAGTCACCTGACTTCTGAAACTGGGCGGCTTCCCTCTCGCATCTCCACCTCCCACCAAACATCCTGGGAAATCCGTTTGGGCAGAGCGTGCGTTATGAAATAAAGCAATATTGAAAAAAAAAAAAAACACTGGCTTACATCTCTGGAGAACTTGGGTTAAGCTGTCTTGCATTGTTGCTCTACACGTCGGAAGAGTATGTTCATTTGTCTCATGGATCATATTCTTCAGATTTTCAAGAACTCGCATTTCCCGAAGACCACGTTTTTCCTTTTAAAAGAAAAGTACATATTGTGCCTTAAATCTTAGCAATTACTTTCTGAGACTTCCACCCAAGTTCTGGTTGCTATGTTACTACTTATTACTGAAATTCATATAGCCTTCTTCTAATTATTTGGCGATGACTGAGGTCACAACCTGGAGGTATTTTTTTTAAATTATGAAATGCTTCAAAAGTTGCAAATATGAGTCATATTTTCATACCAATGTTTAAAAATGGGCATAAGAAACACTAAAAGAATAAGAAGAGAGACCTAGATTCCATGCATTTCATCTGTGGCAAAGAAATTATCAGACTTTAACTTACATTTTGTTGCTATCATCATAAAGCTTCTATTATTATGCTCTGATTGCACTTCCCTCAAATAAAAGTGTGTGGAAAAAGCAGTAACATGTGGGCTCTTCCCTGTGTAGACGAGAGTTGTCACTCAGGGCCTGAGGCCACCTTACAAAGGCCTGCCTGCATGGCTGGCCTTTGTGGGGACTGGGAACTTGACCAGTCAACAGCCCCCAAGCAGGTAGCACTTCCCGTGAGTGGCAAGACACCGCCCTCCTTCCAGGAGTCCAGAACTCTGATATGTGCCAGGCAGAGGCTGTCTGCTTGTCGGGTCCCCAGTAAGAACCCTGGACCCCCAGGCTCAGACGAGCTTCCCTGGAAGACAACACATCACATGTTGTCACAACCCACTCCCGGGGGAGTGAAGCGTGCCTCGTATGACTCTGCCGGGTGAGACACCCTTGGAAGCTTCTGCTTGGCTTCCTCTAGACGCCTCCCCAGGCACCTATTCCCTTTGCGAGTCTGCTCTGCCTCCTTCAGCCACGATAAACCTCGGGCACCAGCCTGCTGATTAGTGCTGGTGAACTGATGCACTTGGGGGTGGTCCTGGGACCCGGAGTCCAGCCGCAGCTTCAGAAAGCTGAGCTTAACCCACCTTCCCACTTGGGTGGGCTCGACTGAGTGACTCGCTTCCAGAGAATAAAGCGGGGAATGAGAAAAACATAGACTTCAGGGTGGAGCCAACAAAGGTGACCTCGTGAGTGACGTCATGACGACGGCATGCACCTCCCGAGGTGACGTGACCAGAAGGACGTGCTCCCTCGACAGGACGCCTTCCCAGAGTGTGTCAGCCCCGTCTAATCCTAAGGAAAACATCAGACAGACCCAGACGGGGCCACACTCTGCAGGATACTGGCCAGAACTCAAGACTGTCAAGATCAAGAGAAACAAGGAAAGCCCAAAAAACTGTCACAGACCAAAGCGGACTAGAGAGACATGCCGATTAAAAGCAGTGTGCTGCCCTGGATCAGGTCCCGGGACAGGAAGAGCGCTGTAATGGAAAACTGGTGAAATGTGCGCGAAGTCTGGTGTTTCATCAGCAGTAATGTTCTGGTGTCAGTTTCTTAGTTTTTACCGATGTAGCACAGTAATTAATATAAAAGATTAATAATGGGAGAAAGTGGGCGAGGCGCACATGAGAACTCTGCGCTGTGTTAGTAAGTTTACTGTAAATCTTAAAATACAATGCAAAAAGTCCACTGAAAATGAAGCGTGGTAAATGTGATTATGAGGAAATAATGGTATAGTAGTTACTAGAGGTTTTGTTTTGAACCAGCTGGGGTAAGATATTTTACTCTAATTTTAAACTTATACAGAAGTTGAGAGGGAATGAAAGAATGAAGCTTGGTTTCTGATGTATAACACCCCATAAAGTTACAGATCTGGTGAACTTTTCTCAAATTGAAACTGATAACAAGTGCTCATATAATGTGCTTAAGACAGCACCTGGCACAAAACACTTAAAAATGTTAGCAATTATTCAGGGTATTAGTACAGTTATTATATTTTTACATTAAAGACGTAATAGTATCAGAGAGGAAATGAGAGACTGATGTAATATTTAAATTTTTCTTTCCTTCAAATAATAGTCCCACAAGTCCTAAAACCATAATGTGTATATATATATATATAAATTTATGTCATATGGGGGATAGACTTTTTCCTCATATTTAATAATGTGAGATACTTTTACACCCTAAACCAAAATGAGAGATCAGATGTCAAGTGAAATTTTACTTTGTCCTGCCTTTCAAGGGATTTTCTCTTTAATATATCAACATCCAAATGCATCAACATGAACCTTCCCAACTCTTCTCATCACTGTACCTATCTGAACAATCTTTTTTCCCTCCCTCTAATCTAACCCACATTTTGCCTCCACTCTTTCTGTGTTTCTCTAGCATCTATGCATCTATGTTTCTTTCTCAGGTCAAACATCAGCCCCTCTTCTGAAAAGTTCCCTCCCAACTCAGTTGAGAGCTGTTCCCTCATGAGATCTCAATCACTGTGCTGAGTTTATCATCATAATCTCATCATCACAATCTGCTCTCTGCAGCTGGTAAATCCCTGGAGGAAGAGACTGTTTCTTATTTGTGTTTGCGTATCTGCTGAGGCAGACAGTTCTGGATCCGTTCCCCTCGTCTCTCTTCCTCTGAACACGCAAGTACCATTTGGTGGTGATCACCAAGCATTCCTGGAGTCACTGCTGCGGCAGTGTGCCTGCTCGGTCATGTTCAACTCTTTGCAACCTCAAGGACTGTAACCCACCAGGCTCCTCTCACCCTGGGAACTTTCCAGGCAAGACCACTGCAGTGGGCTGCCATTTCCTCCGCCAGGGAATCTCTCCCACCCAGGGATCGAACCTGTGTTTCTTGCATCTCCTATGTTAGCAGGTGGATTCCTTACCACTGAGCCACCTGGGAAGCATTTGGTGGTAAAGGTGCCTGTAGAACAGATACCACTAGCTGCTTCCCACTTGCCTTCCCTTCTGCTGCAAGAAACACACACGTGACCGCTGGCCTCCTGAAGCCACCCTGTGAGCAGCCCTGCTGGAGGAAAGGCTGAGGTCGAGGGGCTCTGGCCGCTGTGGGAGGAAAGGAGAGCCACTCTCTTCAGGGGTCTGTCCCTAGGAACCAAATATCTTCCTTTAGACACAGTCGGGTATATTCGGGAACTCTTGAGTAAAACAGAGACTGAAGCTTGCTGAAGGTGAAGCAAGGAGCTGGCGCAGGACTGCAGGTCATGAACTGTGACCTGCATGGGCCTCCCCTCTCAGAGGTCTGGCACCTCCTTACTCGCTGAGACCACCAGGCGGATGTGCACCCGAGGGGCCCCGCCGGGATCTCTGTTCACAGCACTGACTGGAATCGGGGGAATGAAAGTGCTGTGCCAAGTCAGGAGCAAGACAGTCAAGGGTCCTGAAACACTAGCAAACACAAAAAGAGGGCCTGCAGTATTATAGCAGGATGCCAAAAACTGAAGCAACGCTGCCACCGTGTGGCACTTACTCCTTTCTTTTGGAGACAAAATTTTATCAAGAACAAGATCATTGTTGCTGGGTGCATTAACTTTTAAAAATACAAAAACTACAAACAAGCTTCCCTTTAAACGTGAGTCAGTTTGCTTCAAGTGAACCACATTTAAATGGCCTAGAGAAGACGAAACTCAAGGAACCATGTTCGACGTCATGTAATAATCTAATGGAAAAGAATCTGAAGAACAATGTGTGTGCGCGCGTAACTCAATCCCTTTGCCGTGTGCCTGAAACACTGTTAATAACCGTACTTCAATAAATTAAAAAAAAAAAAAGATGGGAAACTTCCAGGAAGCTCTGACAGCGCTCCTCACCCTTCCTCCTGGCTCAGCTGTGTGACTCAGGGAAGATCGCTTTCACTAAGTAGAGGAGGGTATTATTTGGGCCAAGGAAAGAGCTGTAAATAGCGCACATATCTAACTCTAAATCTCTAAAACACTCTCAGTGTCTCCCTCACAATTTGAAGGGGAAAGGTTAGAGTGTAACAGAAAAGGCAGCTGAGCCCGATGCAGAGGAATTTCCACTGAACTCCCAGAAAGACCGCCCTGGAGGTGACTGTGGGAGAGGCCAGGACCAGGGACCTTTCCTGAAGATGAGTGACGTGACAAGCAGCTGCAGAGCGCGCCAGCACAGTAACGGACACTCTGAGCCCTTCAGACACCATTCTTCCGTGAGGACAGGAGTCAGCCCGGCCGCATGGAGGGGCCCGGGTCTGTCTCACCCACGGATACAGCGCTGGTTCCTAACTCGAGGTCTCCCGCAAAGTGCGCAAGGCACCCTGTTGGACCGTCTACAACAAGCTTACGTCTACCATTTCCAGTGTGAAAATGTTCTTCTTTAGTAAACAATCTCCTTCCCAGGTGGTGCTAGTGGTAAAGAACCCACCTCCCAATGCAAGCGACATCAGAGACGTGGGTTTGATCCCTGGGTCGGGAATATCCCCTGGATAAGGGAGGCAACCCACTCCAGCATTCTTGCCTGGGGGGAATCCCACGGACAGAGGGGCCTGGTGGGCTGCAGTCCACGGGGTCGCAAAGACTTGGGCACCACTGAGTGCACGCACACACACAGGTCTTTAGGGACAGATTTACAAACTTAAAAAAAACAAAACCTATTTAGTATTTCAAATTAGTCAGCCTGGTGCAGCGGGGAGAAAGATGACGTATGCAAAAACCAATGCATGTTGGAAAAGCCAAGTTTCAGTCCAAGCTCTGCCAGCTGCTCCCCTGGATCACACTAGGTACCTTCAACACACCAGACACTCTTTCAGGCACTTGGATACAACAAAGCATAAGAACGGTTAACTGTCTGCATTCTCATGAACGGCAATAGGCAATAAACAAACAGAGGGTAAGAAAAACATAGGTAGTAATAAGAGCTTATGGGAGGCAGAAGTCTAAGGTGGTCCCTGAGACCCCCACCTCCAGATACAGCCTGTGCTGTGCTCTAAGCGGCGTCAACAGGACGAGAACTGAGAACTTCCAGAGGTTCAAGCTGGATTTAGAAAAGGCAGAGGAACCAGAGATCCAATTGCCAACATCCACTGGTTCATAGAAAAAGCAACAGAGTTCCCGAAAAACATCTGCTTCATTGACTATGCCAAAGCCTCTGACTGTGTGATTCACAACAAACTGGAAAATTCTTAAAGAGATGGGAGTACCAGATCACCTTACCTGCCTCCTGAGAAATCTGTATGCAGGTCAATAACCTCAAATGTGCAGATGAAACCACCCTTATGGCAGAAAGTAAAGAGGCACTAAAGAACCTCTTGATGAAAGTGAAAGAGAAGAGTGAAAAAGTTGGCTTAAAACTCAACATTCAAAAAACTAACATCCTGGCATCTGGTCCCATCACTTCATGGCAAATAGATGAGGAAACAATGGAAACAGAGACAGACTTTATTTTCTTGGGCTCCAAAATCATTGAAGATGGTGACCGCAGCCATGAAATTAAAAGACACTTGCTCCTCGGAAGAAAAGCTATGACCAACCTAGATAGCATATTAAGAAGCAGAGACATTACTTTGCCGACAAGGGTCTGTCTAGTCAAAGCTATGGTTTTCCCATAGTCATGTATGGATATGAGAGTTGGACCATAAAGAAAGCTGAATTGATGGTTTTGAACTGTGGGGCTGGAGAAGACTCTTGAGAGTCCCTTGGACTGCAACCAGTCCATCCTAAAGGAAACACTGGAAGGCCTGATGCTGAAGCTGAAGCTCCAATGCTTTGGCCCCCCGATGTGAAGAGCTGACTCATCAGAAAAGACCCTGATGCTGGGAAAGATTAAAGGCGGGAGAAGGGGACGTGCCACAGTCCTTGGGGTTGCAAGGAACTGGACATGACTGAGCGACTGGGCAACAGCAACACTGCTCAGTCCTGCTGGACTCTGCGACCCCACGGACTGTAGCCCGCCAGGCTCCTCCGTCCACGGGATTCTCCAGGTAAGAATGCTGGAGTGGGTTGCCATTTCTCACCGCAGGGGACCTCCATGACCCAGGGTCAAACCCGTCTTCTGCATTGGCAGGCAGATTCCTTACAGCTGCACCACATGGAAAGCCCACAGACACCTGTCAGCTATTCAGTCACACCCTAATGGAGGTCCTGCTGTGAAGCTACTCTACGGTTTACTTAAAGTCTCACATCAGCTGACTTTAAGGGAGATGATCCCAAGGAGGCCTGACTTCTTCAGTGAGTCCTTAACAAGGCCGGGGCTCTTCTAGGCAAGAGACTTGAAGCATGAAAGGGATTCCACCTGATGGGGTCTCCACTTGTTAAGCGAATGAGTGAGTAAGTGAAGGTCGCCCAGTTATGTCTAATTCTTTGCGACCCCATGGACTATACAGTCCATGGAATTCTCTAGGCTGGAATACTGGAATGGGTAGCCATTCCCTTCTCCAGGGGATCTTCCCAACCCTGGGACTGAACCCAGGTCTCCCGCACTGCAGGGGATTCTTTACCAGCTGAGCCACAGGGAAGCCCGAATCTTTGAAGAGGAGACCATATGGCAAGGAAGGTGGGCGGCTTCTCGGAGCTGAGCGACTCCCAGCTGACAGCAAGCAAGGAAACGGGACCCTCGTCTACCTCAGTGAGGAAGTGAGTCCCGCCACAGTCACAGGAATCGGGAGGACCCTGAGCACCAAGTAACGATGGCGCCTGGCCCAGCCCCGGATTTTCACCTTGTAAGACCTCAAGCAGAGTACCCACCACACTGTACCTAGACTTTCTTCTCACTAAGGAACCACCAACGATCTTTACATAGCAGGATAAGGGGACAGGATCTAGTGAGTTTTCTGTGTGAGGGATAACTATTCTTATCCTGCAACAAAAGTAACGATGACGAAGAAAACCAACAGCCACCTTCAGGTACCAGAAAAGATTCCAAGAGACACACACCTTTCATCTTCACAACAACACTGTGAAGCAGGTGTTCTGCAGACTCTGTGTCTGCTGAGCCCAGAAATGGTGTCCAGTGCAGCAGCCCTGTCCAGGGCCTCCTGAGTGCTCTGTACCAGAGGCTTTCTGGACTTGTAAAGGGTTTATGGAAACCTTCCCTCCTTTTGGCAGACCAAAGACTTCCTGCTTGGAGTCTCACGTGAAAATAAAATCCTGACTCACAGAGAATCACAAAATTGTTTGTGTAACACCATTAACCACCACCAACCTACGAGGAGCTTGGGGTGTTACTATGCAATGCACAATGAACCAATTATACATGTGTGAAACTACAGTCAAATCCAACAGGAAGGCAGGCTGGTGCATCACGACTGTGGGGACAGAGCGTAAGAGGCTGGGTGGTAGATGGTCCAGCTAGAAAGACAGGGGCCAGGTCACAACAGGATACTGGCCTTTGTCTATAGACAGAAAATGACATCCGAGGGTTTTAAACTCTCTGGCAGAGTTTCTTCGCCTGTCAATCCTACAGGAAATCAACCCTGAAAATTCACTGGAAGGACTGGAGCTGAAGCCGAAGCTCCAATACTTTGGCCACCAGATTCGAAGAGCCAACTCACTGGAAAAGACCCTGATGCTGGGAAAGATTGAAGGCAAAAGAAGAGGGCGGCAGAGGATGAGCTGGTTAGACAGTATTACTGACTCAATGAATTTGAGCAAACTCTGGGAGAGTGGAGGACAGAGGAGACTTACATGCTACAGTCCATGGGGTCACAAAGAGTCAGACATGACTGAGCGACTCAACAACTATTACTCTGGCAGCAGGGTGAAGACTAGATTTGACTGGGTTGATAGGGCAGGCATACCAGTCAGAAAGGATACATTTATGCAGTAATGTCTAGAAACTTGATCGCTGAATGTGACCTACAGGAGAGGGAATAGCCAGGGGTAATTCTCATGTTTTAACTTAAGAGCTTTGGGTAGATGCTGCTGCCTCAAATGAGAAAAAAAGAATACAGAAAAGGGGTCTGGAAAATTGACCCATCCATCTTTAAAATTTTTCTCTCTCTTTTTTTTATTTTAACTATACCTCATCTTACAGACAGAGAAGGCAATGGCACCCCACTCCAGTACTCTTGCCTGGAAAATCCCATGGATGGAGGAGCCTGGTGAGTTGCAGTCCATGGGGTCCCCAAGAGTCGGACACGACTGAGCGACTTTACTTTCACTTTTCACTTTTATCCATTGGAGAAGGAAATGGCAACCCACTCCAATGTTCTTGCCTGGAGAATCCCAGGGACGGGGGAGCCTGGCGGGCTGCCGTCTATGGGGTCGCACAGAGTCGGACACGACTGAAGCGACTTAGCAGCAGCAGCAACATCTTACAGAAGAAAAACTGAGCTCAACAGACAGTAAACAAGCCAAAGCAGACCCCAGACCTGGACCCCGAGGCTCCTCCCACCTACACTTGTGCTCCCTCTATTCATGTCAATGTCTCTTAATAAGTTTTACATTGTATATTTTATGGACACAAGAACAGAAATCAGAGATTTTAAAACTAGAGAATTCCCCTTCTGTGTATTAACACACTAGCAGATCAGGGTGGTATTTTTGCAAAATGAGTTGCAAATACTCACTTCAAATTCTTTCACAAAATAACGGGTTTCACCTTGGATAACTGGTCTGTGATCTAAGAGCCTTGAATGAATTTCTCCAAGATCTGTAAAGAGAAAATGAAATTCACGGTCAATGAATTCTAAGTGGCACAATCTCTAGCTTGTTTCACACTTCCTGTTCCCCATAAACATATGCAGGTTAAAATTCAGTTCAGACCATGGATTATCCGGTTAGTAAATTGGTAAAGCCGTTTTGAGAACAATTAGGCAATATCTAATAAAGTGAAGGTATATACACTCATCAATTTCATGCTGAGATTAAAATCCAGTTCAGACTATGGATTATCTGGTTGGTAAATCGCTAGTTTTGAGAGAGCAATTTGGCCACATCTACTAAAGTTAGAAGACATGCACACCCAGCAATTTCATGCCTAAGTATGCGCCCTTGAAAAACCTCTTATACAAAAAACAGACGATGTATGATTGCTTACTACGGGACGAGTATAAGGAAAGGAAAAAAAGGCGGGGCGGGGGGAACAACCTAATATATTCATGGATACTACTAAGCAGTGAATTTAAATGAATACAGTGGGGTAACATTAAATTAACATGGACAAATCCCACAAATAAAACGTCAAGCACAAAGGCAAATTTCAGAAGGATAAAGCGATTAATATAAACTTTCAAAACAGGTGGCTTCTACAAGGAAGCAGGAGGGGCTGGGTCGGTTTGCCGTTGCTGGGAGGCACCAGGCGCGGAGAAAAGGGGCACACCCGGGCCAGGGTCCCCCACCCCCAGCCTGCCGCAAACCCGAGGCCGCCGGGGCTCGACCTGCGGCTCGGCCCCGGGTCAGAGGGCGCCGCCTGGTCGGTGGGGCTGCGCTGGGACCACCAGGCGAGAGCCCTGCTACGCCATACCCCTGATAATGAGGTGCGCCGGCGAGGCCGCGAACCCCAGAGAGTCCTTCTTCTTGCCGCCGCCGCCGCCACCCGGGGCGGCCTCGCAACCCACAGGGGTCTCGGTCCCACCGCCGCTCATCCCGACCAGCTCCGCCCACCCGCGACCGCGCTGCGCCTGCGCACACCTCCGCGGACTACTCTCCCTGCGCGGGGCTTTGGCGTCATCAAAGGGTGTCGGGGAGCCGAGTCAACCCAGGGGCGGTTCCCGTAAGGGCACTATGGTGTAGCCAGTGACCTGACCTTGAAGGAAGCCGGTGCCGCCATGCTTGTTTAGGTCAGGTGCTGCCGGCAGAGGATGTCTGAAAGTTAGAGCTAAGCTTATTCCTTCTCCTTAAACCCGCTGGCAATGGCAATCCACTCCAGTACTTTTGCCTGGAAAATCCCATGGATAGAGGAGCCTGGTGGGTTGCAGTCCATGAGCTAAGAGTCGGACACGACTGAGCGACTTCACTTTGACTTTTCACTTTCATGCATTGGAGAAGGAAATGGCAACCCACTCCAGTGTTCTTGCCTGGGGAATCCCAGGGACGGGGGAGCCTGGTGGGCTGCTGTCTATGGGGTCGCACAGAGTTAGACATGACTGAAGCGACTTAGCAGCAGCAGCAGCAAACTCGCTGGAGAGGTTTGGAGAAGTTGGTGGAGAGGGAATTTAGTTATAGAATAATATTAATATTGTGTGTGTGTGTCACTCAGTCGTGTCCGACTGTTTGTGACCCCATGGACTGTAGCCGGCCAGGCTCCTGTGTCTACGGGATTTTCCAGGCAAGAATACTGGAGTGGGTTGCCATTCCCTTCTCCAGGGAATGTTAATAATAGTGGCGTAAATATATTATGCGTACTGTTACCAGCCACCAGCGTTTACAGAGGGTTTTGGCGTGCCTGCTTTGCCACCTTGGTCATCATGGCAACCCTGGGGAACAGTTTAGTCATCTCCAATAAATGAGGAAATAGGTCTAGAGATTAGTTTGCCCAAATCACTTCTCTGAGTCATTCATGCCCATGTAAAAAGCAAAAAGTGTCTGTTCTTGGCATCTGTATTTACAAAATCTCAACCAGTTGTTCTGTAGGCTAAGAGAAAACGCGTGTAATTATGGAAGGGACCGTTTCTGGCTAGGGTGCTTTGATTTGTAGTGAAGAAACAAATCCAGTGCTGACAAGAATCTAGTGCTGCTGTGTTCAGTTCAGTTGCTCAGTTGCGTCCGACTCTTTGCGACCCCACGAATCACAGCACGCCAGGCCTCCCTGTCCATCACCAACTCCCGGAGTTCACTCACACTCATGTCCATCGAGTCAGTGATGCCATCCAGCCATCTCATCCTCTGTCGTCCCCTTTTCCTCCTACCCCCAATCCCTCCCAGCATCAGGGTCTCTTCCAATGAGTCAACTCTTCGCATGAGGTGGCCGAAGTATTGGAGTTTCAGCTTCAGCATCAGTCCTCCAATGAACACCCAGGACTGATCTCCTTGAGGATGCACTGGTTGGATCTCCTTCCAGTCCAAGGGACTCTCAAGAGTCTTCTCCAACACCATAGTTCAAGAGCATCAATTCTTCAGTGCTCAGCTTTCTTCACAGTCCAACTTTCACATCCATACATGACCACTGGAAAAACCATTGCCTTGACTAGATGCACCTTTGTTGGCAAAGTGATATCTCTGCTTTTCAATATGCTATCTAGGTTGGTCATAACTTTCCTTCCAAGGAGTAAACGTCTTTTAATTTTATGGCTGCAATCACCATCTGCTGTGATTTTGGCTGTGTGGTAAACTTTATAAAGTTCATTTTGTAGTCTCAACAAGTCTTCCTGCCTGTTGAAAGGAGAGGACAGTACAACTTGACAGTGTCTTCTTCACCTCCTATATTCATCCACTGTTTCTAAGACTCATCTCTTAATCCCTCCCTTTCTCCCTCCTCTCTTCCTGCACAGTGCTTACCCTCAAGGGCTTCTCTAGCCACCACAATTTACAACCTAGGGCGTTATAAACGATAGTGTGGAAGGAGGCGCAGCACAGCTGGGACCCCTGGGGACAGGAGGTGGTCAGGAGAGACTTCCCAGAGGAGGTGTATTGTGTCTTCAGATCTGAAATGAGGTGTTAGGTGGGGTGGGTTGAAGATGGAACTTAGGAATTTCTAGCAGAGGAAATAAAGAGGCATAAAATAGATGAATTCATAAACAGAATGTGAACTTGGCTTATTGCAAATTATTGAGTCAGGCTTCTAACTTTTCATTTCCCTCCCTTTGGCATCCACCTCCAGAAAACATAGTTATTTTTAAAGCCCTTAATTATCCTCCGCACGTCTAGGCACTTCTCTTACTCGTTTCCTTCTGCACCCGCAAGACTAAGTCCTGTCTAAGCTTGTCTCTTAGTGTCTTTGAACGACTGAAAAACCTGGGCAGGCTTGATATCTAGCAGGACCCTGTGGGGTTCCTGGGCACAAAACCTCTTGGTGGCCCCCATTTCTTGATTACAGGGAATAGAATTCCTTCAGCCTCCATGACCTTCCCTGAGTTCCAAGGAGCAGGTTCAAACAGTTGTTAATTAGTAAAGGGAGGGGATGTGGAGACAAGAGAGGAACAGTTAACAGAACCAATAATGTCTAGAGTTCCCTAGTGGTCGAGTAGTTAGGACTCCGTGTTCTCACTGCGGTAGATAGACAGTGAAAGTCGCTCTGTCATGTCTGACTCTTTGCAACCCCATGGACTATACAGTCCATGGAATTCTCCAGGCCAGAATACTGGATTGGGTAGCCTTTCCCTTCTCCAGGGGATCTTCTCAACCCAGAGATTGAACCCAAGTCTCCTCCATTGTAGGCGGATTCTTTACCAGCTGAGCCACAAGGGAAGCCCAAGAATACTGGAATGGATAAATTATCCCTTCTCCAGCGGATCTTCCCAACCCAGGAATCAAACCAGGGTCTTCTGCATTGCAGGCGGATTCTTTACCAACTGAGCTCTCAGGGTAGCCCCTCACTGCTGTAGTCTGGGTTCAATTCCTGATTGCGGAACTAGGGACCCTGCAAGCTATGAGACCAAAAAAAAAAAAAAAAAAAAGTGCAGCCTTGGGGCAGGGCGCTGGTTCCCCATCAAGGGATACACAGAACAATGTCCTTGAGCTTTTCTGCAGATACTGAAACCCCTACCAGGTGGGAGAAGTTAACTGAAAGCTGCCCACAAGCATGTGTAGACCCCAGACTGGTTGGAAAACAGAAGGTTGATGATGCTGACTCCCGCTTACCTCATCACCAGCCCATCAGAAGAGTGTCCACGAGCTGATCACACCGTGTTTGAACCATTACTATAAAACTCTCACTACTCCCTCCACGTTGGGACACACAGTTTTAAAGCTGTTTTTTCTACTTCACCCAAAACTCTCTTTCCAAGGTTTAATTCGGTGACGGGGCACAGAGGCTGGATTCGCCTTCGGGCTCCCTCTTTACGAGTGATCGCTTCTCCCACATTAATGTGGAGTTAAACGTGAACATTCCGGGTTGTGCCTCCCCAAATTCTGATTTAGTGGTTCTGGGGTAGCTGCTCCTCCCCTTCTCCAATTGCCAACTGATTAGGAGATAAGCGATAGAAGAGCTCCAGGTGCAGTAGTTAACACTCTGGAATCAGACAGCTGCTGCTGCTGCTAAGTCGCTTCAGTCGTGTTCAACTCTGTGCGACCCCACAGACGGCAGCCCACCAGGCTCCCCTGTCCCTGGGATTCCCCAGGCAGGAACACCGGAGTGGGTTGCCATTTCCTTCTCCAATGCATGCGACCCCATGGACTGCAGCCTACCAGGCTCCTCCATTCAAGGGATTTGCCAGGCAAGCGTACTGGAGTGGGGTGCCATTGCCTTCTCCATGGAATCAGACAGAACTGGGTTCAAATTCTGGCTGTGCCACTTGCTTGAATTTCCTTTTCTACAAAATGGCTATAAAATATCCATATTATAAAGCTGTAATGATTAAAAAAGATTAAACTTGTAAAGTACTTAGAACTGTGCCTGGAACATACCAAATGCTCAATAAATATTATTTCAATAACCTCCTGTATCTTCTTTTACAGCCCTGTATAATCTGCGCTCATTCTTCCAGCCTGCCTTTAGCTGCCACCATTATAATGTCTCGCGTATGTTTTGCACTTTACGATTTATAAACTGATATCACACATAACATGGGTTTCCCAGGTGACTCAATGGTAAAGAATCCACCTGCAATGCAGGAGATGAGGGTTTGACCCTTAGGTGGGGACAATCCCCTGGAGAAGGAAATGGCAAACCACTCTAGTATTCTTGCCTGGGTGATCCATGGACAGAGGAGCCTGGTGGGCTACAATCCATGGGGTCGCAAAAGAGTTGGCCCAACTGAGCAACTAAACAATGACAACACAGAACATACCATATTCTCAATCTTCACATTAATTTCAGGAAATATTTCAGGAAATATTAAAATACCCATTTTCAGGACTTCCCTGGTTGGTCCTGGGCTTAAGACTTTGTGCTTCCAATGTAGGGGGGATAGGTTACATGCCTGGTTGAGGAACTAAGATCCCATGTGTTGTAAGACGTGACCCCCCCCAAAAAAATAATTTTAAAACCAAAATACCCATTTTTTAACTACAGAAACTCATGATTAGAGAACTTGGGTGAGACTCTAACATGTCTACAACACTTCCTCCTTGCCCTGTATACTCGGGACAGCACACTGCTCTGCCACCAAGAGAAGGACTTTGTTCCCCTTCCAGGTCGGTCAGTCTGGATTGATCTTGTGACTTCCTTTGACAAGTAGAACCTATTTTTGAAGTGGGTTAACAAATTAAAAATGAAAGAAACTGATGAAAAGAAAGAAAATATTAGATGGTCTTTAGGGGTAATGGCAACCCACTCCACTGTTCTTGCCTGGAGAATCCCAGGGACGGTGGAGCCTGGTGGGCTGCCGTCTATGGGGTCGCATAGAGTCAGACACGACTGAAGCGACTTAACAGCTTAGCAGGGGTAATATACTTAATATTACTGTGTCTTGATCATATAAAGTTTTGGAAAGGCCTCTGGCATGCTAAGCCCAGAGGCAGGTGTGTTGTGAAATAACGCTCTGCGTGTTGGTATCAGCTGTCTTCTAGGAGCAGCTTTACAGTTCTGAGCTTTCCTGGACCGAATCCCGGTTGTTGCCCTGAGGGCTGCTGTCAGCGTAGCTCCGTCACTTGAGAACGTGCAGTGCTTTACCGTGAGAGCTGCTGCTATGAAGCTGCTGTTGGGACAGAGACAACCGACGGGAAGTCAGGATGCTCCGACAGCACACTGGGCCCACCTCCAGAAAACTGGACTCGGACGTGAAAAACCAGAGAACCCGCTTGTGGATGAGTGCAGCTGCTCTGTGGCACCCAAGCTTCCGACAGGTGGTTCTCGTGGTGGGGTTGTCACACCAGAGCTGTTGAATCAGAAACTCAAATGGGGACCCAGCAATCTGTGTTTTGGGAAGCCCACGGTGACTACCACTCACGCTCAAGCCTGAGAACCACTGCATTCATGCCGCTGTCTGTTGTCTGCGCCCCAGACTTCTGACAGTGACAGGTAACTCCAGTGTCCTTTCATACAAGTCACGGGGCTTGAGTCAAATGTCCAACAGCCAGGGACTGCAGAGCTGGTGAGGCCAGCCAGAGGGCTATACATTCCCTGGTGGCTCAGATGATAAAGAATCTGCCTGCGATGAGGAAGACCTGGGTTTGATCCCTGGGTCGGGAAGATGCCCTGGAGAAGCAAACAGCAACCCAGTCCAGTATTCATGCCTGGAGAATCCCATGGACAGAGGAGCCGAGCCTGGCAGGCTAGAGGCCATGGGGTCACAGAGAGTCAGACACGAGTGAACGACTGTATGTGTGTTGCAGGAGGTCGGGAAAACCTGGGCTAGTGGAAGAAGGATAACCCATTTTTGCACAGACTAGTTCGTGGACTGCACCAAAGAAACTTTGTAATTTGTAATCAGATGGCTGGAAGTTTGTGGTCTTGTGCAAAGCAGGCCTGGGGCCTTGCTGTTTAGAGCAATGCCTTGTCAGGTTAGCTGTCTGACTATTGTATTTCAAGCTTAACTTGGACAGACAGGCCTGCCAGGCACAAATTTCTCAAGCAGATGATGTTCGGGGTGGGGGACAAAAATTATCCAGAGCAAGGCCTCAAGCACAGATGACCCTCAGCAGAAATGGCAAGCCTAGTCCGTGGGATCCCTCCTACAGCTCACTAGCCCTGGGGACCCAGCCTCTCTGAAGTGGAAGAGACAGCACGGATGGGCCATCACATTAACTCGGCAGGCTGGAAGAGCTGCGGCGCTTTCATTCTCCCCACAAAGAAACGCAAGTTTAAAACATGAAAATATTCCTAAAGGAATAGTGCTAATGGAAGAAGAAACCCTTGAGCCACAGAAGCAAAAGTGGCCAGCATCTCAAAATCTCCTGACTTCCTGTCTCCCTACTTTTGGTCTCGCTCATAAGTGAAAGATGAGTTTTGCTAGGTAAGGTAGCAGTTGGAATTAGTTTTATTCATCAGCAGGAGGGAGAATAAGGCAGAGCCTGCAGGAATATGGGCTCCAGCAACAAGTAATCATTATTGCAAAATCAAATTCCCCATCTCATCTCGGATATGCCTGTATGTAACCCTGGAGCTGGGCTTCAGTGTTATAAATCCAGACCTAAGACGTGGAGGAGTGGGATGAGGAGCCCCTTGTGTACCAAGAACCTCTGCCCAGCAAGAGATATATGATGGCAACTTTCCCCCATTGCTTTTGCAGTAAAATTCACCCAGAGCTCCAGAAAGAGTTGGGAATGTAATTCAGCTTCAATAAATCAAGACAAAAATTAAGATAGCCAGATATGTAGCGGCCTACTCAGGTGCATGGAGAATTTGAAATTTAGTGCCCTGGTAATGGGTCGCAACAGATATCCAATCATGGAGAGAAGGAAGAAATATTGCTCTCTGGGGTTGGAAAGCTAAATGCTCAAATCCATGACACCACCACATCTCTGCCAAAGCTAGATTAATATTAAAGTTTGTGTAACATCTGATTCTTTTTTTAAGTAATGAAGTCAAATGATAGGAAAAAATATACATACATGAAAGAGCTATACTTTGTAATCACTCTAATTTGACTCCTTGTCAAAGAACTGCGTCTTTCATCTCTTGGTGTGATGTATGTGTAACTGATTGTTACAGATCTATTCTTAAATTGTTTAACTGATTGTTATTCTTTAACTGATTGTTAAAGTTCTATTCTTTCCTAACAATACTTCTGTTTAAACTTTCATCAACACATCTTGAAGCCTTTCTGGAAGGACTTTACCAGGGCTCTCACATTTAGCACCAGGAGAGGGTGATCTGCCCATTCATTCCACTTCGACCTCCCTGCCTCGGTCCCTGAAGGAGACCTATTGTGCCCATCGAAGACTGTGGGGACCATGGCTTCAGACTTAACTGGGTGGAGTCAATGGGGGACCTATATGCTTAACGGGGAGTGAAAATGAGAATGCTCACACTTGTTAAAACTCCTTGGTGTGGGGCTTCCCTGGAGGTCCAGTGGTTAAGAATCCACCTTGCAAGGTAGGGGACACTGGCTTGATCCCTGGTTGGGAAGATCGCAGATGCCATGGGACAGCTAAGCCTGAGCACCACAACCACTGAAGCCTGCATGTCCTAGCGCCTGCTCACTGCAACTAGAAAAAGCCCACACGTAGCAATGAAGACTCAGTGCAGCCAAACACAGATTAAAAAAAAAAACAACAACTCAGTGCAATGATCTTATTGCTGAATGCGGATAGTGATGGGATAATTTAAATTAGGTCATTTTTCCTACCATCTTGGGATAGTATCTGCCTGCCAGGGACTGACAACCACAGAGCTCCACAAATCACTTCAAACCCCAGTGTGTGCAAGGATGACAGGTGATGTCCTCCAATTCTGCAACTGTATGATTGCCATTCAGGCCAGCTGTGGTCTCACTGGGTGATCAGCATGTCGGTCAGTCTCAGCCTCTGCCACGGTTCCTAAATTAACATGAGATAGTGTGTATGTTGTAAAGGGCCTGGTACAGAGCCCAGAACACAGACATGACTACGGTTATCTCATTATTTCTATTTACTTTCAGAGAATCCACAGGCTCTGGGGATGACACAATTACACACTTGCCCTCACAGAGTTTCCAATCCAATCGTCTGTAAACAAATTCCAGAAACAGCACGTAAAGCGTTCTTGGAGAGGCTGCCAGCTGCTCAGCACCCCTTGAAAGTATGTGAGAACAGACTTTCCCGCCTGCTCGCTGTGACAGAGACAGCCTTGTGCCTACCCATCCCTTCTTCCCTTCCCTCACTGACAGAGCCCAGGTTTTACTCTGGCGGGCGATGTGTGCCCTGAAGAACTACATTTCTGGCCTCCCTCCGGGCAGGGAGGACCAAAGTCGTGAAAATAGATAGATATTGTTGAACAGGGCTTCCAGGAAAGGTCCTTCGAGTGAACTGACTCAGCTGGGAGAGGAGTCTTCTTGTCCTTCCTCCTGGCTTCCTTCTCAGGATCTTAATCATGGACTTAATCTGGAGCCAATCGCCAACATGGACCATGAGGTGAACTTGAGAAAACAGGAAACCACTTGTTTTGTATGAAGCAGCAGCTGGATGCCTACCAGCAACTATGGACTATCTTCTTTCACATGAGAAAAAAAGCAGTCCCTTGGTTTTTCTGCTATCCACCTGCACCTAATTGCAATTCACACTTACACTTTTCTGGGTTAGCTCAAGATGTACTTAATACTACATTCTTTCAACAAACACATCCAGAATCTACTGTTATGTGCCACTCATTGTTTTTGACGGCTGCAAAAAGTACAGCTGGTGGGAGACAGGCGATCAAAAAGAGCACAGCGACGTTCAGTGCCAGAATAGGAGGTGGGGGAGATGGGGTGGTCAGCATGGACCCGATTTTCAGGACATGACAAAGTTGAATACTGAAGAGGTTATCAACGAATGGGCATTTCAGGCAGAGAAGTGCCTGACGGAGATGACCAGAAGCCCAGCAGCCTAAAGGGAACTGAATGGTTTCAATTTAGACGCTAAGAGCATCATTTAATCTCCACCTGGGGTAACAGGTTTTTCTCTTTTCTGCCATCCTCTCACTGTCCAAGATCATCCTGGCATGTAGTACGTGAGAACCTGTTTGTTTTTCATTTAATTGCACTGTGGGGCTCGCAAGATCTTAGTTCCCTGACCAAGGATGGAACTCAAGTCCTCGGTAGTAAGGCGTCGAGTCCTGACCAGTGGACCTCCAGGGAATTCCCTGGTGATAACCTGTTGAAGCAACGTTGAACTCTGCAATGAAGAACTGACTAGCAGATATAAGGAAGCCCAGAGGGTTAAGACTCACAAGGCACAAGTGGGAAGAGGGTCCATTCAGCAAAGAGGCGTCCTCCGCCCCTTTCCTCACAGCGGACCTACGCTGAAGTAAAAATGAAATGCTCAGGATGGGAGGGCTGGCTAGCCCATCTCTCTTCTATCCTGTCTGTCCTGCTTACCTTCCCAGGTCCAGGGGAGACCAGAGAAGTGTTAGGGGGAAGTGTGATTCGCTGTAGTTGAATTTAAGGTGGAAGGCTTACAGCAGACCCAGCTGGGGGAGTGCTTCACCTGAAAAGTCAGACTGAGCAAGCCCACCTCTGTAGTTCACAAACTCCCAAGATGAACTTGAGCCCTCCAGTCTCTGAATATGCAAATATAAGTTGACAGTTTCTAATACAGAGGCTACTTTGTAAAAATTAAAAATGCTCCAAGTAGCAATGAGCTGTGAAATCCAACCCTGTATAAACTGTCTTCATCTAAGGGCTTCTTTGGTGGTTCAGGGATAAAGAATTGGGAAGATCCCCTGGAGATGGAAAGGGCAACCCACTCCAGTATCCTTATCTGGGAATGCCCATGGGCGGGGGAGCCTCTCGGGCTACAGTCCATGGGGTCGCAAAAGCAACTACACAACAAATTCCAGTATACTCAACACTCTTGCCCATTAACTCTCTTGAATCAGGAGGGGTGGGGCTCTTATAAAGGGAAACCTTTACCGACAGCCAGGGGCTGCATGTTAAGGCTTTTCCACACACATTGTCTCCACGAATCCTCAGAGTTTAGAGTCATCTTTATTTTTACATTTTATTTTTACATATTAAGAAAACGTGGCTACCTGATTTGCTTCAGGTCACGCATGCAGCTAGTCTGTGATCAAAGCAGCGCGAAGCCAAAAGGACGTGATGGACATTTCCCAGGTCTCTGCTCTTTGCACTTGAACTTTGAATTGTATTCTATGGACTCGGCGGGGACACCAAAATATTACATCACAATAAAGTGCCCAAAGACTCCGCTTTTCCTACAGTTTGTAAATGTAAGCTCTGTAGCTCTCAATCACTGATTATTTATTGACTCAGCTGCTAAGAGTTATAAATTATATCGGTTTGTTAATAAAGTGTGAGTTTTTGTTCTTTAGGGCATTGAGGCAGCCTTTCTGTGTTGGTTTTTATTAATAGTTTAGAAAAATCTAGTAGTTACAGAGTCCAAAATTAGGGGGATGGTGGGAATGTCCCGTCCCTGTTTAGCTGCTGCACATTCCGATACGCCCAAGGCCAGCAAAAGAACCATTAACTTGAGGGAACGTATTTTATCCCATTTCCCTCTTGGGCAGAGCAGCAGTTGGTTTCACTTCAATAAATACTGACTACAGGAAAGAAAGAAACAAAAAAGGTTTTTCTCAACCACCTTTACTGGCTCACATAAATATCGGAAGACAAATCCATCTGTCTCCCCCTTTTGTCTCCTTGGTGAAAATTTACTCTAGCTGTTAATCAACAAACTACTAGAAACACGCAGAAGGGGGAAATGAGTTTTACAAGATGAAAGAGGTCAATAACCAGTCAAATACATCAATCACTGGAAGGACTTTTTTTTTTAAGATTAAACCACTGATTTTCAACTTTTATTAACAGAAATTTCATCTATATCTCTAAAAACCAAGATAATTGATAACTTGATTTCAACTCAAGTTTTGACAGCAGCTGAAGTTTTACATTAAAAAAAACTGCAAAATGTCAACTAAAAAAAAAAACCAGACAAAACGCTGGGACATGAGTCTGTACTTAAATTCTACCAACTTCAACAAACAGAGAATGGGTGCGTATCAGTTCACGTCAGTCCTCTGGTCTGAAACACACTTCCCACTGGACATGGGTTACTCCCTCTTCTGGGCGGGGCGCGGGTGGCTTCTACTGGGAGTTAGTATATAGTCTGTTCTTGATGAAGACAACACTAGACAGATGCTGCCTAATGCCTGGACAGTGCTGAATGTGACAGAACCAGCGCGACACGTTAAGGTATTTCTCCTTCTCTTGAACTGTCAGGTCAACCTGAGTGGAGATGAAGAACACACACAACACAGACATTACACAAGTGCAGCTTCAATGTCACTCGAGTGGGAGACAGACGCTGGGGGGAGCCTCCCACCGGGATCGCAGCCAACCTGTTCAGATAGGAGTGAACCATCTCAGCCACTTGGACGAGCTCTCCCTTTGTTTAAGGCTTTCATATTCCCGTCAAGACCAGACGTGCTTCTGAGCAAAATCTCAAGTTTTCAACAAATGAAAAGTCTACATTAAGTCAGGATCTGGAAGACCAGAGGGTTTTTTTTTTTTTTAATTTTTTTGAAAAGGAAGAGAATAGCTTCTGAGAGACTAAGATATGGTTCTTTCTCCAGTATTTTTCGCAAACCTAAAATAAGGAAGGTTTATCGGCATCTAACATACTTAACAAGGGAATACAAGGTAAACTCATATACATACACATCTACAAATGCACATACACACATTTCGGGATGGCTGCTGTATATTAACGTGCAGACAGCTGCTGATTTCTACTAAACTCTGGAGAAATACACAATGACTCTTTTACTGTTAAGTAATTATTGCTTAACAGAAGAAGGAAGGGCTATTTCCACGGTGTGTGCCTCGGATGAACAACAGGCATGCTGAATTCTCTTTGCAGTCAAGCTGAACTTGGTCTTTAGAGGATGTAGCAGCTCTCAGGAGAAGGGGATGGCACCCACTCCAGTGCTCTGGCCTGGAAAATGCCATGGATGGGGGAGCCTGGTGGGCTGCAGTCCATGCTGAGGGTCGGACCAACTGAGCAACTTCCCTTTCACTTTTCACTTTCACGCATTGGAGAAGGAAATGGCAACCCACTCCAGTGTTCTTGCCTGGAGAATCCCAGGGACGGGGGAGCCTGGTGGGCTGCCGTCTATGGGGTTGCAGAGAGTTGGACACGACTGAAGCGAGTTAGCAGCAGCAGCAGCAGCTCTCAGAACTGACTATCCCGCTACCAGGAGGCCCAGAGACTTGGTTAGGGAAAGATGCAATCAACACCGTGGGTCAGACCCCTGATCACTTCACTGGGCTCAGACCCCAATGCAGGCAACTTGAAGCCTTTTCTCTGAGCCAAATGTTGGACTGGATCATGAAGAGGTGTCAGGCAAGAAGAGGCCGGCAGGCCAGCCACAGACCAGGCAAGAGGGGTACAGCTCCTTCTCCTGTTATTAGTTCATGTATTTAACACACTGCGAGTCTCCATGAAACTGACTAGGAATGTTCACAGACACACAAAATCTCAGTCACCCTCTGGGACTGCAATCCCATTAGCCATCTGCTTGTCGTGTATACCTGTGTCCACAGGCAGATACTCTCCTAAGGCACCAGTTCAGCAACACTGAAGGACAATCACTCTGGCATTTGATAATTATTACCGAATAGAAAATATTATAAAGGTAGCATTTTCTCAATAAATGTTTAATTGAACTTGTATTTTCCTTTCATGTTTACTACCAGGCAATTTAAATAGAAAAGCGGATAGAAGTCATCCGGCCTTCCTTTTTGCCTTCATGACATTAGGATACAATTGTACTAATATCTGATCTGTTAACATCATCTTTGATGTCAAATGTCTATCTCTGTTGGACCAGTTTACTAGCAGTGAGAGTCTCATTGCTACTGTTACATAAAATTTCACTTTCCAGTTTAAATCCTATATGCAAAGTGCTATTCATTGTTGTTTTGCTGATAGGCTGTAGTTGTGTCTGACTCTTTTGTGATTCCATGGCCTGTAGCCCGCCAAGCTCCTCTGTCCATGGGATTTCCCAGGCAAGGACACTGGAGTGGATGGCCATTCCCTTCTCCAGGGGATCTTTCCAAGCCAGGGACTGAACCCAGGTCTTCTGCATTGCAGGCAAATTATTTACTGTCTGAGCCACCAGTGAAGCCCACTTTCACACAAACACATACATATGTACATATATACATAATAAAATTCAAAACCAGCTTCAGCAAGCCTCTGTACTGATAGCTAAAGCAAACAGAAGTAGCAAGTATTACCCCAACTTGATTTCACGTCAGCTGTTGACACATATGGTGAGTCCAATTTGACTGCTTACAATCTAATTTCAGAACTCTTTCATTTTAAAAAGCCTCTACTCAGCTGTTTTGTGAGATGTTCCTGTTCAGAATGAATTAAAATGCACAAAGAAGGCATTTCCAAGCAGTAAGGCTTGTCTGATCCAGGCTCAAGTTGTCCACCCAAGTTTTGACGTGGGGGGAAGGGCGGTGTCTGTTTTACAGTCAGCACTTCAGAAGAGCCCGAGCTGTCAGAGGCTGGCGGACACCGCCACCAGGCCTGCTCCCCAAGAGGAGCGCCACACACACCAGCGCACGCAGCATCAGGAGGTCACCACCTAAAAACTGCACAGTGTCCAGCCTCCAGTGTCAGGAAGACAGCAGACCCACAGCATCACGTAATTTTTATTCCAAGAGCTTCTGAAGTTTCTACTAACATTTCCTAATTGATTCTTTTAATTAGATGATCTATGTTAGAGAATGTAAATTTGTTCACTTTCCCTCAGGACATTTTGCTAGAATACAACCTGTTTCCAGGAAGCTCACGTTACATTTAAACTTTTGGTTTCATTACCACCACTATTCTTTCGGAAAACATACTGACTCTCACCAAACTTACATTCTTTTAGAACTTTCGGGGTGGGATCCCCATCAGCTATTTCACTTATAACTGGTTTTCCACCATCCCTTTCTAGCCGAATTTTTCTTTCTCCTTTTTGTTTTAATAATGGGAAACACAATGCGATTGTTCTAGTTAACACTTCCTGCTTCTCACTGGTCTGCATGCCAGTGTGTCTGCAGTGATGTTCAGCCTTCCTAGTGAACCATTCCTTCTTATTTACACTGGCGCTCTATAACCAGTTTGAACTGTAAGGCCAAACAGATAATTTCCTTAGTCACTAATTTTCCATGAAGACATGTGAGAAACACTCTGAGCGACCCTTTCCAGATCAGAGGAAATGCCGGTCTGCGAGCTTTCTGGCAGACTCCACGCTGCCCCTGGGACACTCTTTATAGCTGGCGTTCCTGGATTGTTCGGTAGCTATTTCTTTTTAACTTTCTTTCTAAAAGAATGATACCTCCACTGGTGTTCCAAACTCCAAAACAACTGTATTTCAATTGATAACAATCTTATAGTTGAGCAGCACGTAATGTTACAAAGGATTTTAATAATCTCGAGTAACAGCCTGTTCATGGGGGCTGCTGTAACTGGTGAAATCACTTCGAGAGAGCAATGAGTCACTGGGCTAATCACAAACGGCCACAGGAACTGGCAGTGCAACAGAGGAACAACGTAATGCTCCCCAGAGGGAATTAAGAGACCAGATCTCGGGGCGACTCGGCCACAGCTAAAAGCGGGCTCGCGCTGAAACAAAACACAGCGGGACCATCTGATGACGTGAAGGTTCCCTGTTTCAGGCATGGTGCTGATTGCGCTGATTACATATAAAGTATTTAATAATGTGAACAAGGAAATGAAGGAACATATGAGGGTAAAAACAAACACACAGCCAAGAACAACAAACAGCTATGGGATGAACTTGAGCACGGAGCTATCTGAACCTCCCATCGACCCTGCCTGAAATTAATACCTGGAAATCACTTTCTTCTCACCTGGGTATGTTTACACCCAACTCAGCAGGGGTGTCATTCAACACCACAGGGCAACACGGCCACAGCACAGGCTCCGTCTGTGAGGCCTGTTCCTTGAGAAGGTGTTTCCTGCTCCGATGTAGCCTGCCTGCGTGTGCAGCAGAGTGGAGGCTTCGGTTGTGAACTCATTTGATGAACCCAAAGGGACGGTGACGCGATTTACATATTATTCCAGTCAATTTTGTTTCAGAAAAAATGAGCATGAGGGCCTTCATCATAATATTGTAACCATATAAAGAGGACAGACATCTGAAAACAGAGATATAAATAGGCAGGGATCACCGAGCACCGTCAGTGGAATTGACAGGTTTCTGGGTGTTTTGAAGCTTTACTGCATTTCCTTACTTTTGGCTGAGCCACATGGCTTGTGGCATCTCGGTTTCCCCGACCGGGGACTGAACCCAGGCCGCAGGAGTGAGAGCCAGAATAGTGACCGTTCGGCCACCAGGGAACTCCCAGAAGCCTCGTTTTCCCACACGGCATTGAATGAAACACTTCCAACCTGCCTGAGAACCACAGGCCCTCGTGGGCGCCTAGAATCAGTGAAATAGCCTGGCAGCTGGTACATTAGGCAATGAGGAGCTTGTTCACTCTGCTGGCAAAGATTTCCACCCAAGCTCCCTCCTTCGGAGTACCTGCTCTCCCTCCTGCATGACCTGTATAAGGCACGGCGGGAAGAATGTAAAATGAGCACTGGTTTGCAAGAGTCATGCTTCCTTATAGCCTTTTATTTTTTTAATTAGAGGGGAGAAACGCTCATCTTCTTAACGACAGCTTGTGTGTGACTTCTCTGACACAGCTCAGCATGGAGACAGGACTGAACGCGTGCATCTGGGCTAACCAAGAGCTAAGGATTCAAGTTACACATCCAGCGGTCTAGGCGGGGTGGGGAAGAAAGTGTACAGGCTTGTGAAAAGGGTAGAAATGGAGTTACTGCAGGTAACAATGGGACCAGGAGGTAAGACTGGAGTAAGAACGGAGGTCGCACAGAAGGTGGGGTACAAAAGCAGGAGAGGACAGGTGACGGCAGGGTCCAGGTGAGGAGGACAACCAGGTCCAAAGGGTGCCAAGAGAAGGAGCCACAAAGAAAAGTAAGACCAAGAACAGGAACAAAACCACGCATGTCAACAGGAAGCTCCTCTGTGTGATGGATCCATGGAAGGAAGGAATATTTGCATAAGGTACCTTATATAAAAATAATCCCTTTCATTTGATAAGGTAAAAATGAAAACTTGATTTAAATTCAAGACAAATGAAAAAAAAAGGCATTCTGAACACTGCGAACAAAAAGAGCCAATAACTATCTGAATACTCACAATAAAGCGATGGAGCCCATAATACAAGAGGATATCTGCTAATGTGAAGTTATATCCTGTAAGGTAGACTTTATCTTCAAGGTATGAATTAAGATCCTAGAAAAACAAATAACAAAATGTTAATTTAAAAAGCAATAACAATAAACTTAATTATACATTTGATTTGAAACATTTAGAAAGCTATCAGAAAGCAAAACATTGACACTGAATAAATCCAATCTTTGACAATAACAGAAATTTATTTGAAATCACAAATCATACATCAACTCATTTTGAAAAGCAGTATAATTATTAATCTTATTTCATTTTAAAGAAATTAGAAAACATTAGAAAATGATATTCACAGTGCCATCTGTGGTAATTTCAAAGACCCCAACTGTTTCTTTGGGGAGATGGAGGGACATTTTGTAAATCATGCTCATGTTAGATTTATTTTCTCCATTGAAATATAAAAAGCTCAACAATTCCTACATCTTAAGAGAATTATAATGTATTGGTTTGTTAGATTTTTTTAATATATGTATATTTTTAACTTCTTAATTGAGAATAAATACATGTAACATGTTACAATTAATCAAATTTTTATTATCACCACAACCATTTGTAGGTGCATAATTCACTTAATGTTAAGGGTATCCACACTGTGGTGCAATCAATGTTCAGAACTTTTTCATCTCAGAAAACACTCTGTAGTTTTTAAAACAACTTCCCCTTTCTCTCATCCCCAAGGCCCTGGGAGTCACTATTCTGCTTTCTGTTTCTATGAATTTTATTCACAGAATTTTGTATATGCTGTATATAAGCAGAATCATGTACTATTATTTGTCTTTTAGTGACTGCCTTATTTCACTTAGCATAATATTCTTAAGATTTACCCATGATGCAGCCTGTGTCAGAATTTCCTTCTTTATTAAGGCTGATTAACATTCCTATGTAATCATTCTAGAAAAACTTCTTAAGCTGCAGAGAGAGCAGTTTGTTTTCATTCTCAAATCATATGCCACATGCTTGGCACACAGTGGTTCAGTAATCAGTAAATGTTAGCTGAATTGAATCTGAACTCTTTGAATTTGCCCAAGCCTTCATTTAAAGATAGTAATTTTCAAAACTGTATATGAATATGGGATTGTAAGGGGTGGTACAGATGATGACATTAAAAAAACATGTACATAGACAGGAAACAAATGCGTAAGAATCAAAATAAAACTGGGCAGAGAAGGTAAAACACAAAGGTATGCACAGGCTATCACTAATCCCCTAGCAATCTGTTGGATGGAATGCTTTTCCCTCCAAATGTCTTCGTATGAAACAAGTTTGATACAGAATAAGAATAAAATAATCTACAATTAATTTTAAGAACCATCTCTAAAAGAATCTGAAATAATAACTTAACACTACTTTGTATAGTGTATATATTCTTAAAATATTCCATATCTATGTTTTAGTTAGGGCTTCCCTGGTGGCTCAGAATCCATCAGCAATGCAGGAGACCTGTGTTCGATCCCTGGGTTGGGAAGATCCCCTGGAGGAGGGCATGGCAACCCACTCGAGTATTCTTGCCTGGAGGATCCCATGCACAGAGAAGCCGAGCCTGGAGGGCTCTAGTCTATGGGGTCTCAGGAGTCACAAAGACACCAACTAAGCGACCAAGCACGGCACAGCACATTTTCGTTATAAAGACTCTTTCAAGGTGACACTCTTTAGTTACAAAAACTTTACAATGGAGTTTCAAAAACTATCAAGAGTTAATATTTTTCTGATTAGTGATATAAATCAATATTTTCAGAAATTATGATTTTTCAGAAATTGAATTCTGAAATTTAAAACACAGAATTTCACACTCAAAATATCTGTGGAAAAGAACTAAAGTCTGATATTCATTATATATATATTTTTTAAACAAGTATTTCTGATACCACTGCCAAACTGGCATCAGAGTTCTATCTGATTTTTCTGTATAACTACTATTAAACTTCAGTATTCTGGCCTAGGGAATTCCATGGACCTTATAGTCCATGGGGTCGCAAGGAGTCAGACCCGACTGAGCGACTTTAACTTCTTCACTTCACTTCATTGATATTCTTTATTAGGTTAGACATTGCTCTCAGAGGACTGCCAAACAGATTAATAGTGACAATTCTTTGGGAAGATCCCCTGGATAAGGGAAAGACTACCCACTCCATTATCCTGGCCTGGAGAATTCCATAGACTGTACAGTCGATGAGGTCGCAAAGTTTCAGACACAACTGAGCGACTTTCATACACCCTTCATCTGGATCCAAATGTTAGTGTATCATACTGGCTGCTTTTTAAAAAAAAGTAATTTTATTCATTTTTGGCTGTGCTGTGCGGGCTCTGCTCTGGTTACAGAGAGTGGGGCTCCTCTCTAGGTGCGGCACATGGCTCTAGGGCACACAGTCTTCAGCAGCTGGGGCATGTGGGCTCCGTAGCTCTGGAGCATGGGCTCAGCTGCTGCCCAGCATGAGGGATCTTCCTGGGCGTGCTTAGTCTTGTCCGACTGTTTGCGACCCTGTGGACTGTAGCCCACCAGGCTCCTCTGTTCATGGGATTTTCCAGGCAACAATACTGGAGTGGGTTTCCATTTCCTACTCCAGGGATCTTCCTGGACCAGGATCCAACCTGTTTCTCCTGCATTGGCAGGCGGATTCTTCACCACTGAGCCACGGAGGAAGCCCAATGCCTGTTTTTAATTACATATTATCTTAGCTCTGAGCCACTGTGGTTTTAACTTGAAATGGAACTTTAGCGCGTTATCCTTTTACAATATCCTTATAGCAAGACTTTTTAAAAAAGTAATAAAAACAGAAACTGCCTACTATAAAAAAAGGCAAAGAAGATATGTAAGCAAATTTAAAAAAAAATGATGAAAATGCTCGTGTTATGAAAAAAATGCCACAGCATTAATAATGCCACACACACACAAACAGCAAAGTAAACAAAGAGATCAGTTTTTGGCTTTGTCATGAAATTGGGGTAGTATAGGAGGAAAGGGGGTAACATCTATGTCAGCAGGGGTTTTGTGGAAGAGGCCTCAGTCATCATATACTGTCAAACTACAATAAAACACTTTCCTGGAAGGCAAATGAGCAACAAAGCCTTAGAAATGTATATAGCTTTGGTCCAACAATTTCCCTTGCAGGAGTTTAACCAAAGGAAACAAACGGAATGCGGTAAAATATTTAGCCACAGTCTGGTAATTACACGGGCACAGGCTAAATGCTGGCACAACCGCGTGACAGAATACTGACAGGACCATCAGAGAGAATATAAGTGCGCATTCATGGGCTTGAGAGGGCTGCCCTGGTGGCAGAGTGGTAAAGAACCTGGTTGCCAGTGCAGAAGACATGGGTTCGATCCCCAATCTGGGAAGATCCCACATGCCTTGGAGCAACTGAGCCCGTGCGCCACCCAGGTTGAGCTTGTGCTCCAGAGCCTGGAAGCTGCAACTCCTGAGCCGCCAGGCCTGTGTTCCATAATAAGAGAAACGACTGCAACGAGAAGCCTGCTCACTGAAACTAGTTGCTCGATGCAACCAGAGAAAGCTGGTGTGGCAACAAATACCCAGCCCAGCCATAAAAAAATAAATAATATTAAAACAACAACACACAAACAAAAACACTTAAAGAAAAAAAGGATAGTTGATCATGATAGACCTATAAAGGAAAAAGATCTGGAATTTATTTTCTACCAGTTCTATTGATGGTATCTGTCAGGAACAGAATTTAAACCATTTCGCCCAGAATGATACATGAAAAGCTTTCAGTACTATGAGTTCTTCTTGTACAACTTACATTACCAATTTATAATTGGCATAAAATTAGGAAACAGAAAGGATTCCTACAATGATGTGGTTGACTGGGTGATGTCTAACGTTCCTTCAAATGTTAAGCTTTTTAAAAAAAAACTGCTTTATTTTTATATAGGTAACAAAAATAATTTTATTTAGAAACTTTCATTCTTGGTAATTCTAGAGCCATATTTGGTTTCTACTTTATAACAATAGATTCTTTAATTCTAATTTGATTTCTTTAGAAAGAAAATACAAATCCTAAAGCATTAAGTTTCAAGGGAGGGAAACGGGAATTCTCACATCAATCTGACAGGCTTTTCTCAAACTATAACCCCCTCAAACTCTGATTCCTTCTTTCCTTTAAGAAAGTACTTTGTTGCTTAGAGAATCAGAACTACTGACTGGGGGAAGTATCAAGCAATCATATAAAAGAAAAAGTCATAAAAAGCTATAATTATTGACTGTGATGAGTGCTACAAAGGAAAGGCACAGGATGTTAGTGAAGAAAAGCATTTAAACAAGAAAGTGCATCTGTGTGAGAAAGTGTTTGTAGCCAAGATGTGACTGAGGAAGGGGATCTGGGCTGAGGCCAGAGCTGAGGGGCAGGCAGAATCTGTTCCAGGGAAAGGCAGCAACAGCTACAAACAGGGAAAGATAGTAACAGGTATAAAGCATCCCGAGGTAGAGGAAACGGTAAAGAGACCAAGAGCTTCAGTTACTGCATCTCAGGGAAAGACAGATCCTGGCTATTCATAGTTCACACACGTCAGCCCATGAAAACAAGTCTCGCCATACCTTCAGGATAGTGTGGATGTCATCTTTACTGGAGTGTCCATCCACTCGAGTTACCCTGTATTCTAACCACTGCTGAACCATGGCTTTTTCCTCTGCCGTGCTCCCCAGCAAGTATTCTTTGTTGGCCTGCTTGACTAGGTGAGCTGCTATGGTAGTCAGTCCCGTTAGACTTGGACCATTGTTTGTCTGAAGAACTGGAATCTTAAACAGAAACAAAAAAAAAAATCTTAAAATACCATCACAACTGCTAAGTTCTAAATCCTAAACTTTTTTTTTTTTTAATACTCAAGTTATTAAATAGGCTTCTCTGGTGGCTCAGTGGTAAGGAATCCACCTGACAAGGCAGGAGACACAGGTTTGATCCCTAGGTCTAGAAGATTCTCTGAAGAAGGAAATAGCAACCCACTCCAGTATTCTTGCCTGGAAAATCCCATGAACAGAGGAGCCTGGTGGGCTAGAGTCCCATGGGGTCGCAAAGAGTTGGACTCAACTGAGCAAGTAAGCATGCATGCACGAAGATATTAAATTATATACAAATCCAAGTCAGGAAAATAACAGTTATATTAGTTTACATTTGATAATAGTTGCTTGATGTCATGAAACTGGTGGTAACATTGCAAAAATGAGTAATGATATTTCTACCTAATTTATAACTACATATGTACAAAAATAGAAAATGGAAATCCTAATAATACCACATTAATTTCAATCAAGATTACCCACACCCTATTTAGCAAGGTGAACAAATATGCTTAAACAAACCCAACTTTGTAATAACAAAAACAAGAAACAATTGTAGTGAACACTGAATTCATGTTGATACAGCTAGAAACACCAAATGAGTTGTAGCCTGGTTTAAGTGACATTCGATCTAATATAATTAGTTATGTCATTAACTAATTAGTTAACTCATTATATGGTATGGACTGTGATGGTGATTTTGCTGCCATGGATTGCACATTCATCAATTTGGGGGCAACTCTGAATGAGTACACTGATAATAAAAGTCTATAATAAAGTCAGGGCTTCAAGTAGTCATCTGAAAAACAATTCTACTTTTTAAAGTTTTCCTGATTATAACAGCAATACAAAGGATCAGATTCTAAGAAACTGCTAATTAATTTAAAAGTTTTTGATGCACAACCAGGCAAAGTGTTTTGAGAAACTTAAAAGAAAATGGGAAGCATCACCAATAGGGAGACTGACCAGTTATAAAGAACAAGCAAACAATCGAACGGACTTCAGGACACCGCAAGGGGACATTTTCAGAAGAGAGCTGCTCTTTCCTGCTCTTCTCAGTCTCCTGAACTCAAGAGTGACTTACTCTATACAGGGCCCTTTCACACTCGAACCTGGGTCAACAAGACCCTGTGAAGTATATGGGAAGATTAGCATTTTATGGGTACAGATTCAAAGGTTACCTCCTAAACAATAAAGGAAGTAACCAGAGGCAGTCTAGCTTTCCACTTCCTCACCAGCTATTTCCATTCACTAGCTAGCTCCCTGAACTCTCACTTTTGCCTTTACCCTCAAGTGAAACCATCACTTCTAAGATCACCAATAATCTCCTCTAAAAATGCATTAAAAAGTAAACATATGAAGCTCGCTGAGGGTGCTGCCAGTGTTCCATTCCCTGATGTGACTGTCTGCACTTTATGGCGGTGGCTTGATCACTAAGCCGTGTCTGACTCTGTGACCCCATGGATTGTAGCCTGCCAGGCTCCTCTGTCCATGGGATTCTCCGGGCAAGAATACTGGAGTGGGTTGTCATTTCCTTCTCCAGCACTTTATGGTAGATAAAGAGCACGCCTGTGCTTCCAGGGAGGGAGGGAGGGAGGGAGGGAAGAAAGAGGAAAAGAGAGAAAGAGGGAGAGGGTGGGAGGGAGGAAGGAAGGAACAGAGAGGACAGAGAGAAAGAGGAAAGAAAAGAACTCACAATTGCTGAGCCTGGGAGGAAAAGGACAATTCTAAAGAGAACTATTTGTAAAAATAAATTATCCACAACCCCATCACAGGAAGTAAAAAATTCCTGGTTACTTTCTCATCTAATCATTACATCTTCTAAGATGTAAGAGGCAAGTAATTTCATCCTCAGTTCACAGATGAAGAACCAAGGTCACCAGGTTTGTGATGGGGGAGTCAGGATTTCAATAAAGTACAATTGGCTGGAAAGTTCATATTCTTTCATTCACACAGTCTAAGCAGACAAACCTTATGCAGTTGCAATCATGGGACACGTACTATTTCACATTCATCTTAAGGTTCCATGATCTTCAAAGTAATCACTTTCAATGGCTACATAAATAATATCTCAATGTGCTGATGTAGTATAATTTAACAACGGTTCTCCCAGAGTTGCACTTCTGGATTGTTTTGAAATTTTAATTATTATTGATATTATTGCAAAGAATGCCTTACTGCTAGCTAATTGCTGGCAGTTGTCTTCCCCCCAAAAATAAATGAATCTTATTGTAGGTCATCATCCCTTTCCCCAAACACATCAACAGAAACCTTCAATAGCTGCCCTCTGCTTAAAAAAAAAAGAAAAATGTTTAAATTAAAATAAGAAACCACACTTTGAACTCCACAGCCCTCACAACTGGGACTCCAACTATAATTCTGGGTTTACCCTGTATTGCATCATCCATCACATTGCTCTACTTATTACCTCAAATTACCCAATCTTACATAACTTATTAGTTTTATACACTTTAAACACCAACTTTTCATGAAGTTTCCAAACTCATTTTAGAGTCAGAATTAACTTTCTCTTCCACACTCATCAATAGTGCTTTCCTCCACTTAGTAACTATTCTGCTGCTGCTGCTGCTGCTGCTGCTAAGTCGCTTCAGTCGTGTCCGACTCTGTGCGACCCCATAGATGGCAGCCCACCAGGCTCCCCCGTCCCTGGGATTCTCCAGGCAAGAGTACTGGAGTGGGGTGCCATTGCCTTCTCCAGTAACTATTTTGTTCTGCTTAAAAAGAGCCCCCATGACTTTTTCTCGTGCTGGATGGTAAACTCCCTGAAGGCAGGACTAATGTTTGGCAAGGGTGTGGGGGAAAAAAAAAAAAAACAAATAAGAGAGAAGCAGCAGCAGGAGAGGAATCAGCTGGAGGCCGGACAAAAAGGAAAAAGCAGGTGTCTCTGGCTCCAGTCAGTGGGCTGGTCTTCTGCAAGTCACACATCTTTTCGTGTGTGTGTGTGTGTGTGTGTGTGTGTGTGTTCAGCTATGTCCGACCCTGTGAGTGTGTTCAGCTGTGTGAGAGTCTCTGCAATCCCATGGACTGTAGCCTGTCAGGTTTTTCTGTTCACAGATTTTTCCAGGCAAGAAGCAGGTTGCCATTTCCTCTCCCAGGGGATCTTCCCGACCCAGGGATCCAACCGGAGTCTCCTGCATTAGCAGGAGGGTTCTTTACCAGTGAGCCACCTGGGAAACCCTTTCTAGACTCCAGTCTAACTTGTCAAAAGTACAACACGACTGCTTCGGAGATGAAGCAGTCTTCGGTTCTTCCGAAGAAGCCAGAAAAAGGAAAAAAAAGGAGAACCGAAGAAGGCAGAAAAGAAAAAAAAAAAAAGTTCATCTAGAAAAAAATCTCCAAGGGGCAAAAACCTTATATAATCCAAAGTGGTTTTCCTACAGTCCCCTCCTCTAACACAGTCATTCGTCCTCCGCAACCACTTCGCTTTATAAAACACAGAAGCCCTTCAAAGCCCTTAGAAATCTGAGTTCCTATGCCTCACTAGGTCACCTCAGACCGCGGAACTTCCCCCCAGATCTCAGCACGCTGCACAAGGAACTTGATCAGACCTTAGAACAGGATTCCACTAAGGGATCTTGCGGCCGTCCACGCCGCAATGCAGCACTCTTCAGTACTGTAACCAAAATAGCTGCAAAATGTGTCCACTCCGCTGACAGCCAACCCTCTGGAGGGGACGGGAGGGGCACGGCCGCCTCGACCACCCCCGTACCTCCCGGCCTGGCACGGTGGACTCCGCACCCCGTTTGCTCTCTGAGGTAGATGCGGAATTCTGAATGAAAGGTACTGTTTACAGTAAGTGCTGTCACTGAACGCACACGTGGGGCCTCCAGCCTGCTCTACCCGAGGGCTCTCTAAGGAACCTCCGCCTTCCCAGAGCGGGAACCCGAGGGCTCTCCGAGGACCCCCTCGCTTTCCCAGAGCGCGATGATGACAGTCTGGCAGGAGGAAAAGTTCGGGGCGAGCGGAGCAGGTTCCTCTCGCTCCCTCCACTCCCTCCGGGAGCCAGGGCCGCAGAAGAAGACTGGGAGAGCAGACACGTGAGGAGAAGCCGGGCGGCATCCTCGCTCCGCCGCCTCCCCTGCCCGGCCCGGCGCTACCCAGCCTCAGCCGGCCGCGCTCCCGTCCCCCTCTCCCGCTCCGCGCCGCCTCCGCTTCTCACCTGGCGCTCGCCCTGAGCGCTGTACTTGTTCCCTTTACTCAGCCCCAGAGACTTCTCCAGCAGCGTCAGCTCCGCGGCCGCCGCCATTTTCCGGCAGAGCTCCCGGCAAGAGGCGGGACCGAGTCAGCAAGGATCTCCTGCATTGGCTGAGAGGGACGTCCCACTCCCTCAAACGTCACCGCCTATTGGCTGAATGCGGGGGGCGTGCCAACACGCAGGAGGCGGGGTTAATGAGGGCGGGGCCGAAGGCGGCGTGTGTGACAGGTGGAGAGAGGCTGGCCAGCCTCAGAGATGCAGCCGGGGTAGCAGCAGAATTCTGAATTTAAAGATTATTCAGAGGGCGCTGGGTATGTTAGTGTTCAGTAATTTGCGTAGCCCAAGAAAGTCAGCCTTTACTTGTTTTAGTGATCTTTACTTACAATACCTCTAAGATATAATAGTGATGCAATTTATGTATATATACATTTATGTGTATTACGTATATTTGTGGTTTCCCAGGTGGCCCTAGTGGTAAAGTAATCCACCTGCCAATACAGGAGATGCAAGAGACCTGGGTTGGATCCCTGGGTGGGGACGATCCCCTGGGGGAGGAAGTGGTAACCTACTCCAATATTCTTGCCTGAGAAATCCCATGGACATTTCAGTTCAGTTGCTCAGTTGTGTCCGACTCTTTGCGACCCCATGCCAGGCTTCCCTGTCCATCACCAACTCCTGAAGTTTAATCAAACTCATGTCCATTGAGTAGGTGATGCCATCCAACCATCTCATCCTTTGTCGTCCCCTTCACCTCCCGCCTTCAATCTTTCCCAGCATCAGGGTCTTTTCCAACGGGTCAGTTCTTCACATGAGGTGGCCAAAGTATTGGAGTTTCAGCTTCAGTATCTGTCCTTCCAATGAATACTCAGGACTGATTTCCTTTAGGATTGACTGGTTGGATCTTCTTGCAGTCCTAGGGGCTCTTAAGAGTCTTCTCCAACAGCACAGTTCGAAAGCATCAATTCTTTGGCGCTCAGCTTTCTTTATAGTCCAACTCTCACATCCATACATGACTACTGGAAAAACCATAGCTTTGACTAGACGGACCTTGGTCGACAAAGTAATGTCTCTGCTTTTTCATATACTGTCTAGGTTGATGATAGCTTTTCTTCCAAGGAGTAAGCGTCTTTTAACTTCATGGGTTCTGTCCTGGAAAGCTACAGAGTCCGTGGGGCCCAAGAGTTGGACACCACTGAGCATGCACGTGTATATTTATGTTTAAATTGTGTGCGTGTATTCAGTGGTGATACAATTTATGAAGCTTCTGGTATATAAATAAGCAATGCACACAACCTACTCTTCCTAAGTTGCTATAGTCTTACATCTTCAAAGTAGAAAATGGGGTAGTATATGTTGAATCTCAAATATTTCCAAAATATTACCGAAGATAATTTCCACACCATCGAATGAATAAACAATGTGTATGTTAGTCTGAGGGAAGTGGGAAAGAGCTACAAGATAGTTGATCACGAAGTCAGAAATACAGAAGTTTAGTGGGGAATGCTGTCACTGTGTGACACCCTCCCTACCCTAAAATATTTAATGAGTTAATTCTGGCAGCAGAGATAAAGGTAAGGAAAAGAAAAATTTGCCAAAAAGACAGAAACAAAAGACAAAGGAAATTCCCGTGTAAGTGGATTACTGGGCATTAATTATCCTTATTTTCCTTATTTAGAGACTTGAATGACTATTTCTCTACTTCCCAAAAGGCCAGTCCTCTGATAAAATTAACTCATGTATTTTTCAGTGTTTAAGTATACTGCTTGTAATGAAACATTTAAAACATTTCTACAATTATCTAATTCCAATGGGTGCTATAGTTAAAACAGGACTAGATCTAAATCACCTAATCGAAGAGTCGAGGGCCTTCTCTTTTGGTCCAGTGGTTAAGACTCTGCTGTCTCAATGTAGGGCACCTGGGTTTGATTCTTGGTCAGGGAACTGGACCCCACATGCTGCAACTAAAGATCTTGAATGCCTCAAGAAGACCTGGAGCAATCAAGTAAATGAACATATTTTTTAAAGGTTTGATTTGAATTCTAGTATAAAGTATCAGGGGCTTCCCAGGTGGTGCTAGTGATGAAGAACCTGCCTACCAATGCAGGAGACATAAGAGATATGGGTTCACTCCCTGGGTCAGGAAGATTCCTTGGAGGAGGGCACAAAACCCACTCTAGTATTGTAGCCTGGATAATCCCATGGGCAGAGGAGCCTGGCAGGCTACAGTCCATAGGGTCAACGAGAGTCAGACACGACTGAAATGACTTAGTGCGTGTGTGCGCACACACACACACACACACACACACACACAGTATCAGAAAGGACAGCACCCAAATAAGGAGTAGATTGGACACATGAGTGAAATATCCCTTTGTAATTTATGCACTCCGATTTGAAATATTATAGATAGATTTTGTACTTTAAAAGAAAGCTGTTTGTCTTAGAGGAGTTATAAGTTTATTTCTTCCCTTCAAATTCTGAAGATTTTTAACCTCAAATTTCCTTTTCTTCCCTGATAGTCTTCCTTTTGTTGTGAATGTGCGTAAATAGGGAATAAAATTGGTTGACCACCGCAGTGCTTCTAAGATGGAACAGAAAGCAGGTGGTGCCACGTTTAAACCAGACTTCAGGAGTCAGAGATGCTGGTTTCTCTGTAGCATGAACAAGCTGTGTTGCTCCGGGAAGGCAGGCAACCCTACTAGGACTCAGTTTCCCCAAGTATAATACAAAGGGCTGGGGTTAGATATCCTCTCTGGTTTCCTTTGGCGCTGACATCCAGTTTTTCAATATTTCAAGAATTTTGCCTTAAAGTGAACATGTATTTTTGTACCACTGTAATTTTGTCATTGTAATTTTGTAATGTGACTGCGCTGCTGCTGCTAAGTCTCTGCGGTCATGTCCAACTCTGTGCGACTCCATAGACGGCAGCCCACCAGGCTCCCCCGTCCCTGGGATTCTCCAGGTAAGAACACTGGAGCGGGTTGCCATTTCCTTCTCCAATGCATGAACGTGAAACGTGCAAGTGAAGTCGCTCAGTCGTGTCCGACTCTTCGAGACTCCATGGACTGCAGCCCACCAGGCTCCTCGGTCCTACTAATGCAATTCTGTACTGTTGCCTGGAAGGGCCTTTTGTTGGGGCTGACTGTTGTGTGTAAATAAAATGCTTGCTTGTTTGAACATATTTGGGGGCTGGCCATGGAAGGGGGAGTCTAATGTTCCTCTCATACTTTCTCACCGTAATACCAACAGACCTGGAATCTATTTTCCTGACCACGAATTGAACCAAGCCCTCTATATTGCGAATGCAGAATCTTACCTACTGGACCACCAGGGAAGTCCCAGAAGTTTCTCTATATAGAAGTGTTCCAGCTAATAAATGAAGATAAAACAATAGAATATCATTGTTCTGCATCAGTTCAGTTCAGTCACTCAGTTGTGTTCAACTCTTTTTGACCCCATGGACTGCAGCACGCCAGGCTTCGCTGTCCATCACCAACTCCTGGAGTTTACTTAAACTCGTGTCCATCACATCAGTGATGCCATCCAACCATCTCATCCTCTGTCGTCCCTTCTGCTCCCACCTCTAATCTTTCCCAGCATCAGGGTCTTTTCCAAGGAGTCAGTTCTTTGCATCAGGTGGCCAAAGTATCAGAGTTTCAGCTTCAGCATCTGTCCTTCCAATGAATATTCAGGACTGATTTCCTTTAGGATTGACTGGTTGTATCTCCTTGCAGTCCAAGGGACTCTCAAGAGTCTTCTCCAACAGCACAGTTCAAAAGCATCAATTCTTTGGCACTCAGCTTTCTTTGTAGTCCAATTCTCACATCCATATATGACCACTGGAAAAAACCATAGCTTTGGCTAGATTGATCTTTGTTGGCAAAGTAATGTCTCTGCTTTTTAATATGCTGTCTAGGTTGGTCATAGCTTTTCTTCCAAGGAGCAAGCGTCTTTTAATTGCATGGCTGCAGACACCGTCTGCGGTGATTTTAGAGCCCAAAACAATACAGTCTCTCACTGTTTCCATTGTTTCCCCATCTATTTGCTGTGAAGTGATGGGACCAGATGCTGTGATCTTAGTTTTCTGAATGTTGAGTTTTAAGCCAACTTTTTCACTCTCCTCTTTCACTTTCATCAAGAGGCCCTTTAGTTCTTCGCTTTCTCCCATAAGAGTGGTGTCATCTGCGTATCTGAGGTTATTGATGTTGATATTGTTTTGCATATCCCAGTGAAATAATGGATCCAGGCAATGATTATCAATAACTTCACATCACACAAATGGAGGCAAAGAGACAGAATGAGCTTCTGAGAGAGGTACATTCATCACCTAGGAGGTAGTCTTGCTAATTGAGTCTAAATCTGATTAAGTCTTTTATCAAACAACCGGTTCACAGGAAATAATAATAGGAAAGAAGAACTAATTAAGTGAAACCATGGATAGGCAATCAGCAAATTCTAAACCACAGGAAACTCTATAGGACAAGTGAATGGTCTGATCATTTCAGACCATTAGTAAGTAATTTGCAAAGAAAAAAGAAAAGGCAGAGGGGAGATGGAACCGATAAATGTAAAGAGTTACATTTGTAAAATGTAAAGCATTACATTGATATGAGGACATATCAATAAATTACAATATATGAATCTTTTTTCCAAGCTTAATTCTAAAAACAAACAAAAAAAAGCTGTAATTAAATAAGCAAAATGTTTATGGTCAGTTATGACAGTGACGGGTGTCTACGACACTCCATTTATATGCCAGGAATATTAAGTTAAGGTGCCCAAATCCACATGGCTAGATGTATGGAGAAAGTAATGTAGAAATTTACAATATTATATGTAAAATAGATAGCCAATGGGAATTTGCTGTGTGACTCAGGGAGCTCAGACAGGGCCTCTGCGACAGACTGAAGGGTGGATGGGGAGGGAGATGGGAGGGAGGTTCGGAAGGAAGGGGACATGGGTATATCTATGCTGATGCTTACTGATGTTTGACTGAAAAACTCAACATTTTTTACAACAATTATCAATTTTTAAAAAGTTAAAAAAAAATCCACACGGCTAATAGATCTATGCATGAATCACCCGGAGGATCTAAAAATTGCAGATGTCATGCCATACTCCTGGGAGATCCTGATTCATTTTGTCTGTGATGGGAATAGGCATTGGTATTAAAAGAAATCCTCTGGTGATTTTAAGGATATGGAAAAGATACATGCACTCAAATGTTCACTGAAGCACTGTTTACAATAGCTAAGACATGGAAGCCCCCTAACTGTCCACCAACAGAGGAATGGATAAAGAAGATGTGGTTCATTCATACAATGGAATATTAGCCATAAAAAAGAACGAAATAATGCCATTTACAGCAACCTGGATGAACCCAGAGATTGTTATACTAAGTGAAGTAAGACAAAGACAGATAGCGCACGATACTGCTTATGTGTAGAAGCTGAAAAAATGATGCAAATGAACTTACTTACAAAACAGAAATAGACTCATGGACATAGAAAACAAACTTATGGTCATCAAAGGGGAAAGGTGGGGGGCGATAAACTAGGAGTTTGTGCCGGGAGCCAGCGTGAGGAACTCCGCCCATGGCAAAGGTCATGAGGAAGGAGGCTTCGGCATACGCAAAGGCAGGATCGAGCCTCAGGAAGCCCCCTGTTCCCGAGCATCTACCCCCCAAAACCAGGGTCTGCCAACTTTACTGTTTCATGCTCTCACCTATACCTCTGACTTTACGGGGGGCTGGCCCCCATTACCTCTCTCGGAGAAGGAGTTAACTTATAGCTCCAAGTCACTAAAAATTCCTGGGCATGACAAGAGTGTTTCAACTTATGGACTCCTCTGAAGGTTATCTAGCCCGCCTGTATAGGTTTGTCCGGCCACATGTGATTGTTTACAGCCTCCCAACCTGAGAGGCACGAGATGTTCTAGACTTACTAAAGGCAGATTCTTTTGGGGAGTTAGAAATTATTAGTATAGTGGGTTGGTTAGGAATTATATTGGTGAAGGGTTTTTCATTTGTGGTGCCAATAATTGCTGCTAATTCCCTGCCCTGGGTGGGACAAGGGTGTCTCAGGTCAAACCTCTCCCCTGGCAGACTAGCTTGTGTGACAGGATTATCCACGCTCCTGCCACTACACACATGATTGTTTACTACCTCTTAACCATAAACAGCACAGAGAGTTTGGAGTAGTTTGAAAATCTTAATTAGCATAGGGCTTTTCTCATTGTTGAGTCAATGATTGCCGCCAGGCCTCCATATCCTTAGGCACCTGGGAATATATTAATGTATTTGGAATATAGAAAAGGAAATATAGTAGTTTTGGATGTTAGCACTAGACTTTTTGAGTTAATGGATTTTCTCTTTTGTTATAGATGACATTTGTTATAAATCACTGTGTCCTTGCTGTGTAAAAATGTAACTTTATCACTATCTTAAAACTAAATAGATCTTAAGGGGAATATTGGTGAAGGGTTTTCATTTGTTGGGCTGATGTTTGCTGCTAAATCTCCATGTTCCCTGCCCTTATAATGAATATAACTAGCATATAGGAGAAATAAGTATTAACCTTTAAGGTTAATCATGTTAACCTTAGGTTAAATAAATTCCTTTCTTGATTGTAACCTACTACACCCTCACCCTATAGGAGTGCAACTTTATTTGGAGGGTGGTGCCTGGTTCAAGAGAAAACACCCTTGGAAAAAATAAGTTTTCTGGTTAACTGACCATTATCAGAAAGAAAGAGTTGTAAAATGTCAGCAGGCCTCATGGCCAGAAGATGATGTAAAACCCCTAAGACCTTTTTTTAATACATTTATGTGAAGCACCTGATTTTGATAAAGGTCAGGACTGCTGACCCCCACGTGACTTTAAAATTTCCATTTGTCTCTATGTGTAACAAAAGGTATATAAGCGAACCTAAAAAATAAAGAAATCAGATCAGTTTCTGGAAAGACTGATTCCCCCGTGTCGTTTCTTTCTTGCTCCCCATTTTTCTGGCTGAATTCCCATCTGGAGCGTGGGTGCTCACCACGTCTACTTACTTACCCCGGCTTTTAAGTTCCATGAGAGAATGAGCCCAAGGAGGGGCACCTTCCGATATTCAAGTGGCACCAGTGGCCCAACGTAGATGGTGCAAATTCCTTGTCTTGGAATTTTATTGGCATCCCACGTAAACCAAGTTATTCAGCCTCTTTTTCTCCACTAATATGTCCTACTATACTGTCCGTTTCTAATCTCTCTCTATATCTTTAATTAAGTAATTAATTCCTAGGACGCCGACTCCATCCCCACTTCGAATTACCCTGGATCCACCGGGGCTGGACCCTGGCAAGTTTGGGATTAACATACACAATATATATAGCATACAGAAGGGCCTACTGTATAGAACAAGGAACAATACTCAGTGTCTTGTAATAATCTGTAAGGAAAAATAATCTGAAAAAGAACATATATGTCTGTTTATCTGCATTGCTTTTCTATATGCTTCAAAAGGGTACAGACTACAACACTGTAAATTGATTATACTTGAATTAAAGAAAAGGAAAAAAAATTCCCTGGTGATTTTAATGCAAAGTCAGGGTTGAGACCTTCCTGTAATAATGGAGAATCTGGACTTTTGAGTTAACTTTCCGGTTCTGAAGCCCACACACTTGTAACTTCCCACTGTCCTTTCCCCTGTTTTTATGGTGAGTGGATGCATGCTGTCAACATTAAGCCTCAGAATGATAAGAGAGGTTGTATTTTATTTACAATAGTCAATAATCTGGATATTTGACTTGGAAATATCCATGCAGGGACCACGTTGCTCATTAAAAAAAAAAAAAAAAAAAACTTGACAATTTGATTTTGTGAAATGGAACCCTTCTCTAATCTGCTGCTGTCCTAGTCAAGTTTTAAATCTACAGTACCTGAGGATACAAATTAAATGTCAAAGGAAATTAATTTGTCAAGTGGAACACGAACCGGCTGATTTTCTTTTCTGGAGCAGGCCTGACAGCTTTCTGTCTGTCATCTCGGCATCTGTTAAAACAAGCTGCATGTGCCAGAAACTGTTACTGTATCGGATCGCTCTTAGCGGTGCCTGTCTGAAAAGGTTCAGTTCTAGAACTTCACTTTCTGTAGCAGAAGACGCTGGGATCTTAAACCCGTGTTTCATCGCCATCAACCGCGTGGTAAATAAGGTGATGCAGGTGAGTGCCTGCTGTGATATCGTGCACGTAACTCCCACATCCACGTCTGTCCTGCATTTATCCCAAGGGTTCATTAAGCCATTACTGCTCACCAGCCCTGAATGAAGCGCTAGGGCCACATGGACAAACAATAGCTCCGGTGTAGGGAGCCTTGAGGGAAGAGGCTTGAAGACAGGATTAGAATAGTGTGGGAAGAATAAAGAATCGTGTGGGAGACAAGGAGCAGACACAGAGAGAAAGGCAAGAATACACAGAGAAGCCCTGCCTCTGGAACTGGGGAAGGTCAGCGAACGGCTCCTGTAGGTCAAGGTGTCTGAGCTGAGACTGGAGGGAGGAAAAGGTGCTTTTCAGGTGACAGGTGAGACGGAGCAGTGGTGCAGAGGTGGGGGGGGGGGGGATTGGGGATTGCACAGGCTGCTGCTCACCTGCTCAGTTGTGTTCAACTCTCTGCGACCCCGTGGACTGTAGCCCACCAGGCTCCTCTGTCCATGGCATTCTCCAGGCAAGAATACTGGCGTGGGTTGCTGTGTACCTCCTCCAGGGGATCTCCCTGACACAGGGATCAAGCCTGCATCTCCTGCTTGGCAGGTGGATTCTTTACTACTGAGCCAGCAGGGAAGCCTCGGATCGCACATACAGAGGCTGTACAATGAGAACACTATTCTTGCAGGAGCTGTTCTGGGTCAGTGAGGGGAGGGAAGCTGGGCAAGCAAGCAGGTGTCTCGCCAACTGCGTTAAGAAATCTTTGCTTCAAGGGAACCTGCTTACAGTATTGGTGGAAATGTAAATCGGTGCAGCCTCCGTGGAGAAGAATACGGAGGTCCCTCAGAAAACTAAAAAAGAATTGCCACATAATCCAGCAATCCCCCTGCTGGGCATATATCTGGAGAAAACTCTAATTCAAAATGATACATGTGCCCCAATGTTTACTGCAGCACTCATATTTACCATAGTCAGGACATGGAAGCAACCCAGACGTCCACCAAGAGATGAATGGATAAAGATGTGGTACTTAGTACAGTGGACCATCATTCAGCCACAGAGGATGAAGTAATGAAGCATCACTGATGGATGAGCCTCAAGATTATCATACCTGGGAAATGTCCCGGCAGCCTAGTGGTTAGGACTTGGCATTTTTCACTGCCGAGGGCCTGGGTTCAGAACTGAGTTCTTGGAAACCGTGCTGCAGCCCCCCCACCCCCCATCGCCCCTGACCCAAAAAAGAGAGAGAGAGATACAAATGAACTTATTTACAAAGCAGAAACAAAGTCACAGATGTAGGAAACAAATTTATGGTTACCATAAATGGGGATAAATTAGAGGGTTGCATTAGGGATTATAATAAATTAGAATTAACACTACCATGGATAAACAAGGTCCTACTGTATAGCACGGGAAAGTGAAAGTGAAGTCGTTCAGTCGTGTCCGACTCTTTGCAACCCGATGGACTGCAGCCTACCAGGCTCCTCTGTCCATGAGATTTTCCAGGCAATAGTACTGGAGTGGATTGCCATTTCCTTCTCCAGGGGATCTTCCCAACCCAGGGATGGAACCCGGGTCTCCCGCCTTGTAGACAGACGCTTTATCGCCTGAACCACCAGGGTAGTCCGTACAGCATGGGGGACTATATTAAATAACCTTGTAATAACCTACAATGGAAAAGGATATGAAAACGAAGGCATGTTCATTTATAACTGAGTCACTTTGCTGTATATCAGAAACCACCACAGCATTGTAAATCAACTATACCTCACTTGCTCCTTGGAATTCCATAAATGACCTGGCTGCCCGTATGTTAGTCTCAGTTTTTGCTTTAAATTAGGCAACTAAAACTCATGTTTCTCTACTTTGTTTGATTTCATATCAAACATCCTCCCAATTGAGAGGCATTTTTCAAATTCCCTTAAAGTTTGTGAACAAGAATCTCCAAGGAGGTTTGCTGTCTTTGCTCTTGATTTGTGGGCTCTCACTAGCTTGGAGCTCTTTCCAGGCTCTCTGGTGTTAAATTAATAACAAATGATGTGGAGCTGACAGGTAGGTGAAGATATGGGGAGCTATGATATTAAAAAAAAATCTCAATCTATTATGTAGCACAGTGTGCAACACTTTGTCAGGTTTTGCCTGTAGGTATCCTAATTTTCCTTAAATATTTTGCTCACATCTTTTGAGCCCAGAGGGTGGGAACACAGCCCTGAGCAGCTCTCTAACAGACTCGGTAGCATGCATGGGTGTGATCCTGAATACTGAACGGTGCCAGTGGGGGGGATTCTATGAAACTGCACTGAATAAAACAAAAACGATAACTGTACTTTCTTGGTGGAGGAATTGTCTGATTTTCATTGGAAGTTATAAGGGGTCCTATTTTGGATCCATTTCAACGTTATTTCCTTACCAGCCGAGCCATCCGCCTCTGACTGCCCCAAATGAGTGCACTCCTTGTCATCATAAGCATTGAAGCAGTACCAGACCATCTACTGAGAGGTCCTTGGAAATGATTCTCAGCAAGTATGTAGAATATTGACAGAATTAATTTGGCGGTGTTTCAACTGAAAGCATTCAGTTTGTTTCGTCTATTCAATTTCAGTGCTATCTTTCTTTAAAAAGAGTTAATAAGGAACATTTCAGACATACACACAAGTAGAGAGAGTAATATGATAAATGATTACTTATTAATGATCACACAGTTTCAACACATAAAATTTCTTTTGAGAAGTGCGTTTGGGTGAACTCCGGGAGTCGGTGATGGACAGGGAGGCCTGGCATGCTGCAGTCCATGGGGTTGCAAAGAATTGGATATAACTGAGCAGCTGAACTGAACTATGAAAAGTAAATGGAGAAACTGATGGATAATGTCCAAGGGTTCTATGACTCCATTTTATAGGTAACGTATGCCTCCCTCTCTTGAAGGGTCATTCTCTGTATTCAGTTCAGTCACTCAGTCGTGTCTGACTCTTTGCGACCCCATGGACTGCAGCACACCAGGCCTCCCTGTCCATCACCAACTCCCAGAGCTTGCTTAAACTCATGTTCAACGAGTTGGTGATGCCATCCAACCATCTCATCCTCTGTCATCCCCTTCTCCTCCTGCCTTCAATCTTTCCCAGCATCAGGGTCTTTTCCAATGAGCCAGTTCTTCCCATCAGGTGGCCCAAGTATTGGAGTTTCAGCTTCAGCATCAGTCCTTCCAATGTTATTTTTTTTTTTAAAAATTCATTTATTTGGCTGTGCTGGGTCTTAGTTGCAGTAAGCCAGATCTTTAGTTGCAGCATGCAACTTTTAATTTTGGCACGTGGGATCTAGTTCCCTGACCAGGGATCAAACAGCCCCCACGCTCTGGGAGTGCAAAATCTTAGCCATTGGACCACCGGGGAAGTCACTCTCCGTATAAGTTGAAAGAGAAGAGTTTGATGTGTGCTCTTCCTGAGCTGTCCTTCTAGCCATTGGCCCTCTTCATCTCTTCTCCCAGCTTCGGTGTGCTATGCTTAGTCGCTCAGTCACAGCCAACTCTTTGCGACCCCATGGACTGGAGCCCGCAGGTTCCTCTGTCCATGGGGATTCTCTAGGTAAGAATACTGAAGTGGGTTGCCATGCCCTCCTCCAGGGGATCTTCCTAACCCAGGGATGGGACCGAGGTCTCCCTCATTGCAGGTGGATTCTTCACCATCTGAGCCACCAGGGAAGCCCCACAGCTTTGGTGTGGACAAGGATTATTCATTTCTCTGCTGGCTGCAATGAGCATCACTTGCTCTCACATGTCTGTGGAGGAGTAAGGGTAGGCAGGCTCCACACCCATTTCTGCCTTCTTCCTTTGTTTTCTTGCACATCGCCTGAAGGGTCAAGGCAACAACAGTAAGTTACAAGTGAAAGAAGCCTAAAATTATGTTGCAAATTTGTTTCCTTTCCTTCAATAACAGGTCTGTATCCCAGAAGCTATGCCCTTCCAAGGAGGATGTCTGGAATACCTTCATGGGCATTCCCAGATCCTAATCTCATTTCTGCCCCCCACACATTTATGCAAGTGTGCAGAGGTACTCCCCCTCCCCCCCAACTTTTAAACTTCCAAGATATGGCTGTCCATCGACCTTCCAGAAAACTCCATCCTATATGCACTGAGATTGGTCTCTCTCTTCTGACTGGTGTATTTCCCTGAGACTGAGTTATTCAGTCTAGGACACGATTCCAAGGGGAAGGGCTCCAGGAGGATCCTACATTTGCATGGCTAAGTCCATGGAGGGATTCGATACGGAGGCTCCAAATTCAATACTCACGAGGGTGTCCGCCACACGTCTTTATTCTCCATTTTGTCCAGTGAGTCGCTGCTAAAGCATATACAATGATCCATTTCCTAAGGATAAACTTGCGTCCTGTAAACGTAAGGTGCGAGCTGTATAGGGGAAACAAAAGGGCCACAAATTTGCAGCCAGCAGATCTGCCTTAATCTATAGATGTGCTGGTTTATCCAGCAAGATGTTGAACTATACAGTTTCAGAGGATAAATTAGTAGCCAAATGTTGAATTTAGTAGCCAACATTTTAAATCAAGAAATTTTACATACAAATCCAGACTTCTGCCTTTAAAAAAAATTATGTATTTGTTTGGCCCGCATTGTCTTTGCTGCTTCGACTAGGCTTTCTCTAGCTGCTGTGAGCGGGGCTGCTCTGCATTTCGTGGGCAGGCTTCCTGCTGTGGTGGCCTCTCTTGCTGGAGGGCATGAGCGCAGACTCGAGACACCGGGCTTCAGCATCGCAGCACTTGGGCTCAGTAGCTGCTGGCACACAGGCTTCGCTGCTCTGAGGCATGTGGAATCTTCCCCGACCAGGGATCAAACCCACCTACCCTGCACTGGCAGGCAGATTCTCTCTTCTGCCGCCTGGGAAATCCCTACACCCTCTGTGTTCCTAAGATGCTGAGTTTCTCCCAGCTCCTTCCATGAGTCCAGACTTTAATGTCTCCACAGCTGTGGCAGGGGCTCCTAGTATCTGCCATTAGAGACATTTGTATTCAAAAAAGGTGAAGACACACAGCAGTTACAGGTTCGGCAAATTCTGGAGTTCAACTGGGCATGTGTTGCCAGGTCCACAATGAGGGCGCAATTCCGATGCCTGGGAACGATTCCCAGCGGCTCTTGGCTTCACACTCTGAAATAGGCTTCCTTTTCCATGAAATGTGCCCTTGTTTGAAGCGGAATAATTTCTCAATCTCATTTCTAACCATATAAATCTGAGCATTCAGAGGCATCGTTTCATGTTTCCTCTCTGTGCTCTCAATTCAAGCTAATGTAATTCCTTAAAAAATTCATAGTTTGTATGTGTGTGTGAATTCATCTGTAATCCCTTCCATTATCTAAAAGAAACACTTGAAATCTCTCAACTAAACCTTTCTGCAGCTTAGATTGCCTGTAAGGCAGCGTCTGAGGAACCAAGGCTTTAAGACTCAGATTTGTCTATTTGAAACAAGTGCTGCCTTATGCGGAGAAGGCGATGGCACCCCACTCCAGTACTCTTGCCTGGAAAATCCCATGGATGGAGGAGCCTGGTAGGCTACAGTCCATGGGGTCGCAAAGAGTCAGACACGACTGAGCGATTTCACTTTCACTTTTCACTCTCATGCATTGGAGAAGGAAATGGCAACCCACTCCAGTGTTCTTGCCTGGAGAATCCCAGGGACGGCGGAGCCTGGTGGGCTGCCGTTTATGGGGTGGCACAGAGTCGGACACGACTGAAGTGACTCAGCAGCAGCAGCAGCAGCAGCTGCCTTATAAGATCTTCACCTCTTTGGCTTCATCTGTAGACCGTGATTTCCTGACGTACTTTGGGTTTGATCTTTGTCTGAAGGGCATTTCTTAATCTTAGCACTGTTTGCTACTTGGAAAGCTGGCAGGAGAGTTTTATTTTTGAGCCTAAGAAGTCCTGATTTCTTTGTATCTAGCAGTTCTTTAGTTTGCTGAGTCTGTTTCTCTGCTCACCTTCTCTATAGTGGCAAATAGAGGCAGGCAGCACCTTCCATACTCTGCTTGGAAGTCTCCTTAGCTAGACTATCCTTTTCAGAAGTACACGTTCTATTTCCACGTTCCCATAGCCACGGTGTTACTGCATTTTCAGCTACAGCATCACAAGTTGCCCCTTTCCTCTGGTCTCCTAGAACATTTTCTTTTCTTTTGAGCTCTCACCAACAGTCTCCTTGGGGCCGTCATCAAGGTTCTGCCAAGTCTCTCTAAGGCCTTCAGGGCTCCTACCAAGCTCTCAGTCCTGAAAACTGGCCTATTTCTGGGATTTAGTTGGGGTAGCATCCCATATCCAGGGATCCAAATCCTTGGTCATGGAGACCTCAGTTCAATTCAGTCGCTCAGTTGTGTCCGAGTCTTTGTGACCCCATGGACTGCAGCACATTCTTTGTGACCCCATGGACTGCCTCCCTGTCCATCACCAACTTCCGGAGTTTGCTCAGACTGATCTCATCCTCTGTCATCCCCTTCTCTTCCCGCCTTCAGTCTTTCCCAGCATCAGGGCCTTTTCCAATGAGTCAGTTTTTCCCATCAGGTGGCCAAAGTAATGGAGGTTCAGCTTCAGCATCAGTCCTTCCAGTAAATGGGGAGAAAACGAAAATTCACTCACAGCCCTTGAGTTTCCAAAATAGGTGATCAATAAGGCAATCACATAACCATTATTTTTCTGTCATACATTATTTATGAAGATGGCTTTCTTTACTAGTGTTAAATGGTTGGTCTTTGTTTTAGAAAAAAAAACAGCAGCACATTTAAAACTTTTTATTACAGTATAACTCGCCTACCGAAAAGCTCACTCAGCATAAACACACAACTCAGTGAAATTTCATCAATAGAACACACTTGTGTAGCTCTGACTTGCATTCAGCTCAAAGGCAACATCACCTGTATCCTTATAATCCTTCTGGTCAGGACCTAGCCCAGAGATTAATTTTGCCTGTTTGTTGAACTTCATATAATCATGTAGTAAGCACTCTTCACCAGCGCTTCCCTGGTGGTTCATATGGTAAAGCGTCTCCCTGCAATGCAGGAGACCCGGGTTCGTCCCCTGGGTTGCGAGGATCCCCTGGAGAAGGAAATGGCAACCCACTCCAGTATTCTTGCCTGGGAAATCCATGGACAGAGAAGCCTGGTAGGCTATAGTCCATGTGGTTGAAAAGAGTTGGACACCACTGAGAGACTTCACTTTCACTTTCAAGCAATCTTTAAAAAGTACTTTCAATGTTTTATTGAGGCATAATTGACACACAATAAATTGCATATATTTGGAGTTACAATTTGATGGGTTTTGACAGATGAATACACCCATGAAATCATCACCACGATCATATTAATTAACATATTCATCACCCCCAAGTTCCCTTATCTACTCTCTCCACCACCCCAACGTCTCCTTTCCCCAGGTCACCACATTCTGTCATCACGGATTAGTTTGCATTTCCTAGAATTTTATATGAGTGGAATCATACAGAATGTACTCTTTTTTTCTGGTCTTTCACTGCCCATCATTATTTTGAGACTTGCCCATGCTACTGTGCGTATCGATGCGTGCGTGCTCAGTCGCGTCTAACTCTGCAGCTCCGTGAACTGTGGTCCACTATGCTCTTCTGTCCATGGGTTTGCCCAGGCAAGAATACTGGGGTGGGTTGCCATTCCCTCCTCCAGGGGGTTGCCGCGACCCAGGGATTGAGCCTGAGTCTCTTGCGTCTCCTGCGTTGGCAGGTGGATTCTGTGCCACTACTGGCAGATTGTATTAGTGTTATTGTCCTGGTGTTAATATTACTCAGTCCCACCCACATGGGTTGCAGTGTCTCCCTACGTGATGGATTATATGAATACTTCTCTGCCCGCAGATGTCAGGGGTGGACGTTTGGCTTATTTCGGTTAATGCCTGGTGAGTGGGAGCTTTAAGAGCTGCTCTATGGTTTGGTCTTAGCTCTTTTCTTTGCCGCTAGGTTGCTATGTCCCAGACATGGGGCATTTCTTCAGCCCGAAGCTGAAAGCACATTAAACAATTGCTGACCTACAGCTTAAATGGATAACGAGCATGAAATCATTGTTATTGTGGGCAGTAGTTACATATACCCACTTCTTCATACGTGAGAAAATCAACTAGAAATAGAGTCATTGGTTGTGTTTTTATAATAACACATTCCAATTGCCAATATCTAATTCTAGTGTCTAAATTTTTAAGGCTTCTTCCATTTTAATCAGTCTTCTTATTCTTTCTTTACCAGTATATTTCCTTTTGGAGAAGGAAATGGCAACCCATTCCAGTGTTCTTGCCTGGAGCATCCCATAGACAGAGGAGCCTGGAGGGCTACAGTCCATGGGGTCGCAAGAGTTGGACACGACTCGGCGACTAAATCACCATATCTCCTTTACCTTTAAAATGAGTTTACCTTGAATCAAGAAAGAAATTTCACAGCATTCTAAAGCAGCTCTACTCCAATAGAAAGTAATTTAGAAATAGCAAAAAAAGAGAGAGAAATCATTCTGTGAGTGCCTGCTGCTGCTGCTGCTAAGTCGCTTCAGTTCTGTCTGACTCTGTGCGACCCCATAGATGGCAGCCCATGAGGCTCCCCTATCCCTGGGATTCTCCAGGCGAGAACACTGGAGTGGGTTGCCATTTCCTTCTCCATTGAGTGCCTAGGTTATCTCATTTAATTCTTGCTCATCCAGTTTCTCCCTTCGGAACACTGTTAAGTTATAGACAGTTGCTTCCAAACTCAGTTGGTAAAGACTCTGCCTGCAATGCGGGAGACCTGGGTTAGATCCCTGAGTTGGAAAGATCCCCTGGAGAAGGGAAAGACTACCCACTCCAGTATTCTGGCCTGGAGAATTCCATGGACTGTATAGTCCATAGGATTGCAAAGAGTTGGACACAACTGAGTGACTTTCACTTTCCAAACTGTGCTCTGTGAATCCCAAGAATATTTCTTCTCCTCCACTAGGCTCCATGCTGTGAATTAGAGAATTAGAGACATGATGCTCAGAACCTTCTTCCAATCCGCCTCTCAATCATCTGTACCTGCGTTCTTGTTCTGCTTCATCCACAGAATCTCCTGTATGGCTTAAAAAAAAAAAAAAAAGCAAACAGTAGGGTTAAGGAGCCATCAGCACCACGCTAACATTCCTGCCCAAAGCCCTCTTTCTGGTAACCCAATAAAAGGGGTCTAACTAAGATAGACTTGACTCGGGTCTCTTATGACCATTCCCCTGAATTGTTCATTTTCTTGTATTCTCTGTCGCTCAATTGTATCCAACTCTTTGCAGCCCCATGGACTGTAGCCCGCCAAGTTCCACTGTCCATGGGGTTCTCCGGCAAGAATACTGGAGTGAGTTGCCACTTCCTACTACAGGGGATCTTCCTGACCCCAGAAAATGAACCCACATCTCTTGCATTGGCAGGAGGGTTCTTTACCACTAGTGCCTTCTGGGAAGCCCCATTCATGCTGGGCCTGGGCTAGTTGCAAAGTTGTAACTCTCCAAAACAGTCACTTTTTGTCTTAATATTGTCTGAGAATCCGTCTCAAACTGTGCTTGAATTCCACTTTTTACGTTAAAATCCATTCTTGATCTACAAAATTCAGGTACTTTATTTGGACTGATTATTATACTTGTTGTCCCTGGAAGGTTTTAAATTCCCGTTTCTGAAAGCTTACTTCTAAATTTGTTATTACTACCAGTTATTGATATTACCTAGCTGGAAGAATCATTATAAAAGACACTTTGAAAATCGAGTTATTGTGCATGTGTTGAAAAATACCTTTACTGGATGATTCTTGTCTGTAGCTGACTTTTAAAGGCTTTCAAGCCTGTTCCTCCCTGGCTGGGCTGTTGTTTGGGAACTGACCAGCTGATGTCACTATGGGACCGTGAATGCAGGCATGGTTCCAAGTCCTTGGCTTAGAGGAACTTTGGACTGGCATCCTGGCAGCCTTGGGAAAGATAACCTCCCCCCACCCAGTGCCAGCCTCCGCCCAACCTCCTCTCTCCCACTGCCTGTGTAGTTTATAAAATTGAGAACGAGCTGACAGATTTAATTTTGATGGAGAATTACCTGTAGGCAAGAGGGCAATCAAACCCATACTGTTAAGGAGAGGGGTTGAGATAATGAATCTATTATCTCTGTTTTGTGAATGGTGAGGGTCAGGCTAATAATCCTTTAGTTTCTTCTTGCTTCTGCTTTCTTAGGTACAACTAACTTGAAAAGTGAAAGTGAAGTCGCTTAGTCGTGTCCCACTCTTTGGGACCACATGGACTGTAGCCTACCAGGCTCCTCCATCCATGGAATTCTCCAGGCAAGAGTACTGGAGTGAGGTGCCTTCTCTGGGGGATCTTCCCAAACCAGGAATCGAACCTGGGTCTCCTGCATTGCAGGCAGATGCTTTACCATCTGAGCCGCCAGGGAAGCCCTGCAACTAGCTTAGGACGACCTCTAACGGGGATTAACTGGGTGGTGTATTTTCTAGACCTCCTTTTCTGTGCCTGCTCTTGATCTGGGCGGGCTGTCATAGAGTCCCAGCTGGACTTGAGATTTCAGATCAGTCTCTTGGTCACAGGTTTTTGCAAATCTTGAAGGTGAGGTACAGGGGGGAAGGTTAGGAGTAAGACCTAATAAGAATCTTGAAAATTTCTGTAGGTCGAAGGTATTTATGCCATTGTTTGCTGTCATACACAGGCTCTCAGAGGCCACAGAGAAGCCTTCCCGAGTTGAAAGGTTAAAGTTGTATTAAACCGAAACATTACTAATCAATTATACTTCAATTAAATGCACACACACACATATACAAAACAGTTTATTTGGAATCATAAAAGTGCACACAGTTGCTTAAAACAAAAAAATAAAGTGTTTGAAGGACAGACCTGCTGACTTGGGGTCACTAACTGTGTTCCCACGCTGGTCCACTCAGGTTGCCATAATAAATATCGGGACTGGGTGCTTAAGCAGCAGAAGTTCATTTTCTCACAGCTCTGAAGGCTGGAAGTTCAAGATCGAGGTGGCGGAAGGTTCCCTTGGAGGGCAGGACTGGTTCCTTCTGAGGCTCCGTCTTCCACAGCTGTGGACAGCCGTTTTCACCCTGCGTCCTCACATGACCACCCCCTGGGCTTGTGAGCATCCAGGCTTCTGCCCCTCTGTCTGCACTTCCTTTCCACAAAAGGACACTAGTCAGATTGGATTAGGACCCACCCTAAGGACCTCATTGAATTTAATCACCTTTAAAGACCCATCTCTAAAGGCAGACACATTCAGAGGTGCTGGGGGTTTAGGACTTCGGCAGATGATTGGGGTGGGGGGCACGATTCAGTCCATAACGCCTCTTCCACCCCCTCTCTGGTCTAGAAATGAGCTGACCAGTCTGAGATGTTGATTTATTTGACTGAAATACGTTCCCCTGCTGCTGCTCTCTGATTGCGGCGCGAGGGCTTCTCGCTGCGGCGGCTTCTGTTCCCGAGCACAGGCTCCGGGCACGCGGGCTCGGGAGCTGTGGTGCGTAGGCTTACGTGCCCTGCAGCACGTGGGGTCTTCCCGGAACAGACGGAACCTGTGTTGCCTGCATTGGCAGGGGGATTCTTAAGCCCTGGAACAGCAGGGAAATCCCTCTCTCTCTTTTCTTAAAAAAAAAAAAGTGTTTATTTATTTGGCTGTACCAGGTCTTACTCTCAGCATAGGAGATCTCCGATCTTCATTGCAGCCTGTGGGGTCTAGTTCCCTGACTCAGACCCCCTGCATTGGGAGCACGAGTCATAGCCACCGGACCGTCAGCGAAGTTCCAGCAAAATCCCTTTTTTTATGCCGTGGGTTGGTGTCCAGATCATTATGCAGACTTAAAACCATATAAATATGTATAAATCATTGTTATAAATATATTTTATACAATAAAATACACCATAAAGTATAAGCTATAGTATATAAAATTTGTAAAATTTAAAAAACATTCTTAAATATATAATAAACTATAAAATATCAAATTTTGTCTCAAAAGAATTCTATTTTAACTTAACTGAGAATTGTATATATCCTATGGCTTCTAGCCACATTCCATTAAAAAATAAATTATGATATAAAAATATCTCAGTGAGTTAGTGACTTAAAAATTAAAACACATCCATTTAAAATGTTGTCAACTGGTTCATCACTGCTGTAGATCTTATTATTGTTTACAATTATGCATGGCCCTGCTGGGGGTGGAATCCTAATCTCCCATGTTCATGTGACATGGTGTGGACAATAAAAATGACCAGAAGGCACATATGATACTTTAAGACACTGAAATGTGGGAGATATTTTGTTACCCAGCATAACCTCATCTGATAACTATAAGTCTATGATGTCATAAAATAATATTATACCAAACATGGGATTTTAAAATATCTCAACTTTGCATGACAGTGGAAAACTTGAAAACAATAATTAATTTGGTTTTCATCCAAGTGATTTCTGGATGAAAATGGATACTTCCTAGGCTTTTAGATAAGAAAACTGAGGATGAGGGGGCAGCCAAAGAGAAAAAGGAGAGAGGACTTTCTCCAGATGGAGATCTGATCCAGGGAACTTGCCTCTCAGATCTCTTCTTATATTTGACCCTCTGTCTTCTTTCTCCAATTTTCTATTTCACCTTCATTAAGCTCAGTGGGAGACACGTTAAGAACCTCCCTTCAAGATGAATTAATTCATTACTTTCCAATAAATAGACTGAGATGAATCGAGCACCTGGACAGTTTGTTTAAGATGCTTGTCGACTTGAGCACCTGCAAGTTCTGTGCGGTACGCAGGGAGGAAGCTCTGAAACTGGCTGAAAGGAGCCTGGACGACATCATCATGTCATTTTGTGACACCGAACAGAAAACTCAGTAAAAGTCCAACTCATGCAAACAAACAAACAAAAATTTAAGTAGCAATGTATCAATCTATTTGTCCTATTTATGGAGTTGTAACATTTAGATTCTGTTATCTAACTGGTGTCAGTATGCTCTGGATGCCTGATTGTTAAAATTCCCTACATGTTACTCTTTACTATCTTGTGTGTGTTAATTCTTGATAGTGATTATCAAAGGGCTCCCCTGATGGTTCAGATGGTAAAAGAATCTGCCTGCCAATGCAGGAGACTCAAGAGACGTGGGTTCAATCCCTGGGTGGATAAGATCCCCTGGAGAAGGAAATGGCAACCCACTCTAGTATTCTTGCCTGGAGAATCCCATGGACAGAAGAGCCTGGCAGGATACAGTCCCTGGAGTCACAAAGAGTTGGCTACCACTGAGCGCGCGTGCGCACACACACACACACACACACACACACACACACACACACACACGGTGATTATAAAATGCTTCCTCTTTATTTTATGCTTTTTTGTTTCTTTGCATGCATGCTCGCGCTACGTTGTTTCATCGGTAGAATGCTAATGGAATGGTTATTGAAGGGAGCAGCAGCTAAAGACATAGGTTTATGTCATGTGACTTGGGTCTAGTTCTTATGATAGCAGTAACTGTGAGTTTATAAAGCAAGGTCTGCACAACCGGCACATTGATCAGAAAGACAGCGAAGGTGGGCACAAAAGAGGCCAAAGCATTTATTGCTGAAGAATCAGCAAAGAGGATTTGGGATCACGATTCCTTACCTAAGGAGAAAGGCTTAGTTGTCTTTGCTACAAATGTCACTAGTCTCAGTAAGTAAAATAGTCAATTAGAGGAATGACGTTTACTGCTACATGTTACTTATAATTACCTAAATTTATCTGGGAGATTGAATGGTTTCCTTAAATTCTGAAGAGGGAAGTCTACAGTTAAATTTATGAAATGGAAACATGGTCTCCACGGAATCATCTTTCCCGTATCACAGAGAAGCAGGTTTTCTCCCAGAGATCTTGCTTTCCATTGTCCTTCCATTTTAGATATCCCATCTATTTATCTGTTTACCATTGCCAAACTATTTCAAGCAGTTTATGAATACTGGGTCTATAGATTTTTTAAAAAACCAACCCTGCATGGTTGTGGCATGAGAATTAGAAATGAGGATCCAGACTTTCCAACCTGCTGCCTTATTCAACCAGCTTTAGCCCCTCAATGTATGCACAGAAGGTTCATTAGTATCATTCCAAATGTTAATGGAATTTGCCTAGGGTTCTCATCCATAGATGAATACAGCCAAATGCTACCTTTAAAAGGAAGAAAGACTGAAGGCAAGAGGGTGACAGAGGACGAGATGGTTAGATAGCATCCTGGACTCAATGGATGTGAATCTGAACAAACTCTGGGGGGGGGGGGGGATAGTGAAGGACAGGGAAGCTTGGCTTGTGGCAGTTCACAAAGCAGCAAAGAGACAGCAGGACTTAGCGACTGAATAACATCTTGCAGTCAATTCTTTGGTCTCCCAACCCCCAGGCCAGACCCTGCTTAGCTTCGAGATCAAACAAGATTGGGCACATTTAGGGTCAATTCATTGGAATGCCTGTTGGATTGGCTTATGGGGGTCTCATATTTTTTACTTACAGTCCCCTAGTGGGGTTAACTATTCAATCATCTGTTTTGTCTCTCATTAGCACTCACCCTAGTCACTCAATAAATATCCATTCTCTTTCACTTTTTTTTTTCTGACATACTCTTCAAGAAACCCCTACATTAGCCTCATAGTAAATGAAATACAATGAATGAAGGGTGGGAAAAGAAAGCGACAAAGAGAACAACAAAAAAGAGTAAAGGGATGGCACCAACACAACATGAAAGTCAGCACAGAAGCACCGCTTTAGTTAAGATGGTTATTTGGGATTGTGCTAACGGAAAGAATGAACTCAGGGTTTAAGAAAATGGGTTGTGCTGACTTCCCTGCAGTCCAGTGGTTAAGACTCTGTGCTTTCACTGCAGGGGTGTGGGCTTGATCTCTGGTTGGGGAGCTATGATCCCACATGCCTCATGGCACGGCCAAGAAAAAAGATTGATGGTGCAACATTCATTGAGCACCTGTTAATTGCCAGGGACTAGGATAAGCCCTTGGAGAAGGCAACGGCACCCCACTCCAGTACTCTTGCCTGGAAAATCCCATGGATGGAGGAGCCTGGTAGGCTGCGGTCCATGCGGTCGCTAAGAGTCGGACACAACTGAGCGACTTCACTTTCACTTTTCACTTTCATGCATTGGAGAAGGAAATGGCAACCCACTCCAGTGTTCTTGCCTGGGGAATCCTGCTGGGGTCCAGCCCCGATGGATGCAGCGTGATTCGAAGGTGGGGGGACAGCGTCGGCGTCTTTGGAAAAATACATATTTAATTACAGATATAGAGAGAGATTAGAAACGGATAGTGTAGTAGGAGATACTGTAGTGGAGAAAAGGAGGCTGAATCCAGATGGGAATTCAGCCAGAGAAATGGGAGCAAGAAAGAAGCGACATGGGGGAATCAGTCTTTCCAGAAACTGATCCCATTTCTTTATTTTTGGGTTTGCTTATATACCTTTTGTTACACATAGGGATGAATACAGAGTCACACGGGGGTCAGCAGTCCTGACCTTTATCAAAATCAGGTGCTTCACATAAAAAGGTCTTAGGGATTTTATGATCCTTTCTTTCTGATAACCAAAAACTTATTTTTTCCAAGGGTGTTTTTTCTTAAACCAGGCACCACCCTCCAAATAAAGTTACATTCCTATAGGGTGAGGGTGTAGTGAGTTTCAATCAAGAAAGGAATCTATTTAACCCAAGGTTAACATGATTAATCTTAAAGGTTAATACTTATTTCTCCTATACGCTTAAAGGTTAACACTTATTTCTCCTATGTGTTATATTCATTATAAGGGCAGGGAACATGGAGATTTAGCAGCAAACATCAGCCCAACAAATAAAAATCCTTTCACCAATGTTCCCCTTAAGATCTATTTAGTCTTAAGATAGTGATAAAGTTACATTTTTACATAGCAAGGACACAGTGATTTATAACAAAGCACAGTGATCTATTACAAAAGAGAAAATCCATTAACTCAAAAAGTCTAGTATTGCTAACATCAAAAACTACTATATTTCCTTTTCTATATTCCAAATACATCGATTAATATATTCCCAGGTGCCTAAGGATATGGAGGCCTGGCGGCAATCATTGACTTAACAAGAAGGAAAAGCTAATTAAGACTCTCAAAATGCTCCAAAACTCTCTGTGCTGTTTATGGTTGAGAGGTAGTAAACAATCATGTGCATAGTGGCAGGAGTATGGATAATCCTGTCACACAAGCTAGTCTGTCAGCAGAGAGGTTTGACCTGAGACATCCTTGTCCCACCCAGAGCAGGGAATTAGCAGCAATTATTGACACAACAAATGAAAAACCCTTCACCAATATAATTCCTAACCAACCCACTATACTAATAATTTCTAACTTCCCCAAAGAATTTGCCTTTAGTAAGTCTAAAACATCTCGTGCCTCTCAGGTTGGGAGGCTGTAAACAATCACATGTGGCCGGATGAACCTATACAGGTGGGCTAGATAACCTTCAAAGGAGTCCGTAAGCTGAAACACTCTTGTCATGCCCAGGAATTTTTATTGCCTTGGAGCTGCACGTTTACTCCTTCTCTGAGAGAAATGGTTATGGGGGAGAGCCCCCCGTAAAGTCAGAGGTGTAGGTGAGAGCATAAAACAGACTCTGGTTTTGGGGTTAGATGCTCGGGAACAGGGGGTTTCCTGAGGCTTGATCACGCCTTTGCGTATGCCAAGCCTCCTTCCTCATGACCTTTGCCATGGGCAGAGTTCCTCACGCTGGCCCCCGGCAGAATCCCAGGGACGGGGGAGCCTGATGGGCTGCAGTTTATGAGGTCATGCAGAGTCGGACACGACTGAAGCGACTTAGCAGCAGCAGGATAAGCCCTAGGGTTATATGGTGAACAGGGTGATTCCAGCCCTCTTGAAGCTCAAATTCATGTGGGGGCACAGACACAAAAATAATGATCTCAAATAAGATATGCTACAATCAGTAATAGAGAGGTGTGCACATTGGTGAGTAAATGGTTGATGTCGTTACTCTAAAAGGTTACGTGGATTGACACCTATGAGCTCCCATAGTTTCTAACACATTACAGGGAATTTTATGCAATACTTTCTTCCCATGAAAATTCCTTCCCTTTAGATGGACAGGTGGGATAATTCATTGCTCAGTATCAGAATCAATTACTTTGTCTTCTATAGAAATTACCTGAGTAGTGAGGCAAAAATGCTCAAGTATCAGGGAAAGCCACAAGCACGTAATTGCCTCAAGGGCTGAGAAATTTCATCATTTATGTTTCATTCTGTAGCAAAACAAACAAATGGACAGGAGACTGAGGCTCAAGTGAAGCGTCTCAGCCCTTTGCCCTCTAAAATAAGCTGGCATCTCTGATGAGAAGGTACAGGCTGGAAAGAGGTCCCTGTCGCTCACAGCTTTAAGCGGATCTGACAGTTTCTTATTTAGAGAGAGTGTGTTCTACACTTGACGTGAAAAGTTTTGATGACTCATCGCCCTAATTATCTCCTACTCTCTGGGAGAGTGGAATCTACAACCCAATTCCGGGTGACATATTTCTGCCTTTCTTGGGATTATCAGTCTCTACTAACTGGTCATCACATCAAGGCAGCCTGCAAATACAAACTCCAGAGTGGTTTAACGAGGTCCTGATCTACGGCCAACTTTCTGTTGAACTCCCCCCATCTCCACTTCCGACGAGCAACATCAAATAATGCTTCCCTGGAAATAAATGCATCTTTGTTGGAGATGTCAGGTTAGGGGTGCCTGGCTTCTGAAGCTGGCTGAGGCATGACTCCTTTCCTAGGATGAAGTAGAGGGCTCACTGAAGCGATTAGGGCAATTATTCAGAGCTGCCTGTCAGGGCTCATCAGCTCCGACTGCCTGAGGTAGCCCAGCCCTGCCTTCTCAGACCAAGTTCTGCTATCAGATGGCATTTTGCCTCCAGCATCTCCTTAGAGGCACTCAAGTTTCAAACATTTATTGGCACAACCTAACTTTCTCATTTCTCTGCTCTGTAGTCTTCCTACTCAGAGGGGGTCATCTGAGGCTTATTAGGATTTCATTTTCTTCTTCAATTTCTCCTTTCCCCCACCCGACATTAGATTGCTGAACTTCCTTGTGATAAAGCAAGAGTTTTTCTGAGTTACAGAAAATTTCTCACTTTCTTTCATCCCGCTAAATCGCGCTGAAGAGCCGGTAAGTCTTTTAGGGAAACATGGTGTCTCTGAAGAGGAAGGACACTTGAAAGCCATAGGAAAATGGCTTGTGGAAGTCATTGGAGAGGAAGGATTTTTCATCAGTCACGGTGAACCTCGTCAGCATCTTCATCCTTGCCATCACCATCATCAGGGCTTCCCTGGCGGCTCAGTGGTAAAGAACCTGCCTGGGAACGCAGGAGGTATGGGTTCAACCCTGGGTCGGGAAGATCCCCTCTAGGAGGAAATGGCAACCCACTCCACTATTCCTGCCTGGAGAATCCCATGGACAGAGGAGCCTGGTGGGCTACAGTCCATGGGGTTGCAAAAGAGATGGACGCGAATTAGCAGCTAAACAACAATCACTATCGTCATCATCTTAATTAACAGCATCTTTGCAGCACCCTCCTTTCCACTGCCATTAAGTTCTTATGTGATGCAGCATGAGAAGGCCATAAAAATGGAATTAAATGTACAGTCTTGCTTCTCTAAGTCATCCAGTATAAGGGAACTACGATTCAAATAAATATTAAAATAAAATATGAAAACAAGTGAAAAATAAATAAGAGCTTGGATTGCAAAAATAATTGAAACATTGCTTTTACATATAACACTTCTTTAAAAAAAAAAAAGAGAAGTGAAGGAAAGCTGTGAATGCTGTGTGTTTCATCCAGAGCTGCTGCTGCTAAGTCACTTCAGTCGTGTCCGACTCTGTGTGACCCCATAGACGGCAGCCCACCAGGCTCCCCCGTCCCTGGGATTCTCTAGGCAAGAATATTGGGAGTGGGTTGCCATTTCCTTCTCCAGAGCAAGGTCACGAAAATATTTTTACTCCCTCCTCTTATTTGTCAGAGAGAGAATTAGGAAAGAGGTGGGATATTATTTTAGGAATTAATTTAGAAAAGTCTTGTATTGCTTGATAGGGTATTTTAGCTCTTCTAAGACTTTCACTAAAATTATCCTTGTAACTTTTATAAAATTAGGAGTATTTTGTTTGATTCCTAATAATAGCAATGAGAAGCAGTATTAAGACCGGGATAGTCATTTCCTTGGTGATCACAAGTAGCCCTGGATACATGACAAGGTGTTTGACTTGATCTGGGTAAGTGAGACATTTCTCTCCTCCTGATGATTTCTGTTTATTCTCAGTTCAGTTCAGTTCAGTTCAGTCATGTCCAACTCTTTGTGACCTCATGGATGGCAGCACGGCAGGCCTCCCTGTCCATCACCCACTCCCGGACTTTATTCACAATCATGTCCATTGAGTCAGTGATGCCATCCAACCGTCTCATCCTTTGTGGTCCCCTTCTCCTCCTGTCTTTTCAAATCAGCATCAGGGTCTTTTCAAATGAGTCAGCTCTTCGCATCAGGTGGCCAACGTATTGGAGTTTCAGCTTCAACATCAGTCCTTCCAATGAACATCCAGGACTGATCTCCTTTAGAATGGACTGGTTGGATCTCCTTGCAGTCCAAGGGACTCCCAAGAGTCTTCTCCAACACCACAGTTCAAAAGCATCAATTCTTCGGTGCTCAGCTTTCTTCACAGTCCAACTCTCACAACCATACATGACTACAGAAAAAACCATAGTCTTGACTAGACGGACCTTTATTGGCAAAGTGATATCTCTGCTTTTTAATATGCTGTTTAGGTTGGTCATCACTTTTCTTCCAAGGAGTAAGCATCTTTTAATTTCATGGCCACAGTCACCATCTGCAGTGATTTTGGAGCCCCCCAAAATAAAGTCTGTCACTGTTTCCACTGTTTCCCCATCTATTTGCCATGAAGTGATAGGACCAGATGCCATAATCTTAGTTTTCTGAATATTGAGTTTTAAGCCAACTTTTCCACTCTCCTCTTTCACTTTCATCAAGAGGCTCTTTAGTTCTTCTTCGCTTTCTGCCATAAGGGTGGTGTCATCTGCATATCTGAGGTTATTGATATTTCTCCCGGCAATCTTGATTCCAGCTTGTGTTTCATCCAACCCAGCGTTTCTTATGATGTACTCTGCATCTAAGTTAAATAAGCAGGTGACAATATACAACCTTGACGTACTCCTTCCCCAATTTGGAACCAGGTTGTTGTTCCATGTCCAGTTCTAACTGCTGCTTCCTGACCTGCACACAGATTCCTCAAGAGGCAGGTCAGGTGGTTTGGTATTTCCGTCTCTTGAAGAATTTTCCACAGTTTGTTGTGGTCCACACAGTCAAAGGCCTTGACATAGTCAGTAAAGCAGAAGTAGATGTTTTTCTGGAACGCTCTTGCTTTTTAGATGATCCAGTGGATGTTGGCAATTTGATCTCTGGTTCCTCTGCCTTTTCTAAAACCAGCTTGAACATCTGGAACATCTGTACTTAGTTATCCTAAGTACCGACTGATTTTGGAGCTCACTGGACGTATTTCTTATTTATGGTCGAGCAATCACACCAAACAGTCACCTTTACGTAAATAACAAGGTCCTGCTGTATAGCGAGGGAACTAGATCTATGCCTTTGAGAACCTATAATGGAAAAGAACCTGAAAAATAATACATACATCTCTGACTCACTTTGTTGTACATCAGAAACTAACACAACATTATGAATCAACTACACTGCAATGTTTAAAAAAGAGTTGAGAAAAACTGAGATGCAAACTAGAATTGGGTTATTTATTATTAATGTTGTTGCTATTACTTTTCTTTTCTGAAAAAAAAGTTACCCTTTACCTTGCTGAAATCAACTTGTTTCCTAGTAGAATTGAAAGCAAGGTCCTGTGTCCAGTACAGATCTGAGAAAATGATAATAACACGTGAGATCTTTGCTCACACTATTTTCCTTGCTGCAGATAGCTTTGGGGTCACCATCATTTACTAAAATTTGCTTTTTCATTCTGGTCTGGCCCCTCCATGGGGAGGTATTTTTTTTTAAACTAAAGTCCTCCCAGTTTGGGGTTTGGGAGAGTGGAATGGTTCTTCTGAATTCCCGCAGTACTTACCTTACAAAGCAATGATTACTTTTTTATCACGTTCTCCTCCTCCCCCGCCTCTTCTTCTTTTAATTTTTTTTTTTTTTTTTTTGGTATGAATTCTCCTTCAAAGTCACAGGACTTGGTGGAATAATTTCATCTCACTGAGCTTTAGCATTCCCATCTAAGATATGGGAGCTAGGAAGAGTAGCTTCCTCACAGGCTGTTTTGAAGCTAAAGATGAGATAATAGGTATTGATAATATGGGTGAATGAAAGTATGTTGAAAAGTATAAAATGCTATGCAAATTTAAGTCCATAGGTACATAGGAGTGGCAAATCTCTTAGACTCCACCCAATCCAGTGCCATGGAAACTGACATCCTTGATGGTAAAAGTCATCGGACTGGTTGGAGTGGACAAGCCTGGTTGCAGGTCTCTGGACTCAGCCTGGAGTTCTCTGTTTTCCTCCCTGCTTCTCTTACTAGGTGGGGCCATGCACTCACTGGACACTGAATAATTGTTCGGTCAGTAGACAGAGCACAACTTGGTTTCACACGGGGCTGTGAAGAATTGATAGCACATCCTTTCTTGAAAGTAGAAGAGGATAGAAAGTTGAAGAATCGGCAGTAAGGTAATGAGAGTTTGGTGCCCGCAAGAGAGGTGGAGAGAGGCAGGGCTTTGGAGGACCAAAGGTAGCATGGAACGTGGGAGGCTGGGCCGCTGGGCCCATGGAGGTAAGTTTTGCTGAGTCTGCATGTTTGCCAGATGGGCCTGGCTACTTCAGTGGGTGGGGAAACCTTGTGTGCATTGATTGATTGATTGATTTTAAAGCTTTTTTTTTTTTTTGATGTGGATCTTTATTGAATTTTTTACTGTATTGTTTCTGTCTTATGTTTTGCTTTTTTGGCCACGAGGCTTGTGGGATCTGAGCTCCCCAACCAGGGACTGAACCTGCACCCTCTGCTTTGGAAGGCAAGGTCTCAGCCACTGGACCACCAGGGAAGTCCCTGTTGTGTGGATTTATGCTTAGTTGGGAAAAGTCACTTTTCTCCTCCTGATAGTCCACGACTTTCCACTGTGTGAATGCGCACATCATCTACTGTCCAAAGGGTGAGTGACTTCTGAAAGGAGCTACCTGCAAGCTTAGTAGGTGAGTTGGGTAGTTGATTTTAAACAGTGAGATCATTATTGGTCTTAGTTCGTGCTGGGGGAGATGGGAGATCAGAAGTCAAAGGTCTGGGGTGATGGCCATTTTCGACATCAAGCTTGGGGCAGAGGGATCGGCTTGAGAGGGGCAACTGACGAATGAATGGCAATCTGAAACAGACAAGACAGGGAACAGGTGCAGCTGAGTAAATGTGGCTGTTCTGGACCAACGCTCATAAAGGTTGGAAAACTGGCAGGCATTCCTTTTACGCGAGCCTGGTTCACTGCTGAGCAGGGTTGGTGAAGCGGTCCAGCTGGTCATTCCGGATACGAGCACTGAAACTTCCCAGGAGGAGGGGCTGGGGAGGGGCTGGGGGTGTCGAGATAAACCTACCTGCACTTCTCCTTGGGAGATTGCTGGTGGAGCCGGAAGCTCTGTCTCATTGCAGGTGAGCGGACCGTCCCATCATTCCCGCTGCCTTCAGAGTACAGCTGCTCCTTCCTTGCCGCTCATGATAGAAGGGAAAACATTTCTTGGAACCCACAGAGGGTTCAAGTTTCCCCCTGTGCACTAGAGGTGACTGGAACAATGCTGCTGTTCTCCCAGAAGACAAAGAAGGGCCTGCCGCCAAGCTTCTGAAATTAAAGGTGTGATGCGAATCTACGAAACTGGAAAGCAAACACTGATGGGGGAAGACACGTCCACTTCTGTCCTGGGTCCAGCTGTTTGCTAAGAGACAGAATCAGTCTCTTAATGTTTCAACACATTGCATTCAAAATCCCTTTGGATTAGCAGATCAAGGTTCAGCTTTTGACAAATGGCACGTTTGCTCTTGTGGTTAAAAAAAAAAAAACAACTTTGTCAATGGTCATCTCATCCTTTTGGGAGGTTTAGAAGCCCCTCAACCCCCTTCGTCTAGAATGAGCAGAGTCCCCACAGGTGTGCAGCCTCACTCGGCACCATCACTGGTGATAGCAGCAGAATGGTGACGCTTGTGAGAGGTGGGATTTTACAGGCCCGGGGCTCAGGAATCAGAGTTACTGGTTGGCCTAATTGCTTCATCACGCAGCAAGCTGATCCTAGCCACCACGCAAAAGTAAGAGAACTTGGGGGTCACTGCCTCTCCCCAGTTGTATTTTAACATGCTGTGCTTAGAAATAGCCCCCTTCACAGCTTGGTGAGGGAGAAAGACAGTTGGTTCATCAGAAGAGAGAAAGTCCAAACCGAATGTGAATGACTGAAGGAGTCCCAGGCATCCTGCAAGCGGTGTGACCACTCAGTGTGATGTTTCAAAACCACCTATGTAGGGAAAAGACGGTTGAGTTGGTAAGCTTCACAGTAAACTCAGCCTGGGAATGACAGCCTTCTTATTGTTACACAGTGAGAGGATTTTAATGTGTGATATTTATGTGGCATCAATTTTAGAGCTATCATCCAATAGCTCTGGCAGGCAAGTTTTCTTTCTTTCTTTCTTTTTTTTTTTAATATTTATTTGGCTGCACCAGATTTTAGTTGCAACGTGTGGGATCTAGTTCCCTGGCAAGGGATTGAACCTGGGTCTTCCTAATTGGGAGCATGGAGTCTTAGCCACTGGACCAGCAGGAAAGTCCCCAAGTTTTCTATTTCTGAAATTGCTTTTGGGCTTTGGGTGTGTACAATATTTGCCTAAGTTAAAGTTTTTCCTGAGTGGAGAGTTGGAAAGTTTTTTTTTTTTTTTTTTTTTTTGGTCTTGCCATGTGGCTTGTGGAATCTTAGTTCTCTGACCAGGAATTGAACCTGGTCCACAGCAGTGAAAGTATCAAGTTCTAACCACTGGACTGCTGGGGAATTTTAAAAAGCATTTCTAAATGGTGTGAAGTTTAGACATGCCAGGGTTATTATTGGTTCTCCAGAGAGACGGAGCCAACGGGATGCATTTCCATAGAGAAAGAGATTTATTGTAAAGAACTGGCTCATGGGATTATGGAATAAGATCTGCAGTCACCAAGCTGGAGACTCAGGAAAGCCAAAGATGATGTTCTAGGCTGAGATGGAAGGAAGAGCTCATATATCAGTTTGAGTCTGAAGGCCGGTAAACGCCAACGTCCTGGTTCAAAAGCAGCCAAGCAGGAGGCTTCCCTGGAACTAAGAGGAGGGTCAACCTTCTTGCTCTGTTCAGGCCGCCGCCTGATTGCCATACCACACCAACCGTCATCGTGGTTTAGTTGTTAAGTAGTGTCTGGCTCTTTGCGACCCCATGGACTGTAGGCCGGGCTCCTCTGTCCGTAGGATTTCCCAGGCAAGAATACTGGAGTGGGTTGCCGTTTCCTCCTCCAGGGGGGTCTTCCCGACCCAGGGACTGAACTCGAGTCTCCTGTCAGCAGGCAGGTTCTTTACTGCTGAGCCGCCACACCATATCTTAAAGATTTTGGAAAAGAATCCTATCTCTTTCTACAGTAATAAAAGCACATTCTGTGGAAACGCTTGACACCCTATGAGATTCTAATTGTTAGCTCATGACTTGTTAAGTTCTTGATTTTATAGCTCAAGCCCCCAAACCAAGCTTGTTCTTTCCTCAGTCAGCTTTGAATTCAATGACAATCGATCCCAAGAAGACCCTCAAGAATGTCAGTTCGCATGTGAGCACTTTCCTATTCAATAAAACTTTCGCATTTATTCTGATTGGATTATGGCACACGGCATAGAAGACATACTTCCTTTTGCTGTTTTGTTTTTGTAGGGAAGGCAAATTAGCAACTGCTGTAGTGATAAGACTGCCAACCTCATAACTTCGCTCTTGAAATTGTCTCCATCTCTTTCCTGCCTCAGTGTGTCGATGACAGAGACAAGGCTGTTGATGGAGAGCCTTTTGGAATGCCGCCCACATTCTTCACAGAATCATGGCTGACAGGGTGATATGCTATATGTTTTCCCAGTGACGTGGAGGTTGAAAATGGAAAAGTTAAATATAAATCTTCATGGAAGTTTCAGTAATTTTTAATAATTTGTTCTTTTGTCGCTTGCATATGTGAATGATATATTTGTCCTAGAGCAATGTGAATTCATTTCCCCACATCTGTAATATCTGCGGTAAGCTAAATTAAAAATGCATTTGTACTTGTACAGTTAAATGATCATATTTAATGAAATGTCAGAGATGAATCTTAGCAAATAGTCAGGAAATTATTTTAGAGAGTGCAGCATTTCATTACCAGCAGTCAGGGAAAGCAAAGTGATTAAGCAAATGGTTTACTGTTCAAAGGTGATGATGGCTGTCCAGGAAGAATGGAGAGCCAGGGTGTGGGGTTGATGGATGCTGGCTTTCCAAGTCTTTGTCCTTTCTCTTTTCCACCTCGTGAAGTGGGAAGGTAGCTCACATCTGGAGTTTTGGAAGTTTTCTCCATGGAGGGAGGAAAACAAGCCTCCAGAAGGTGGATATGAGGCATGAGAATCTCACATGAGGTCTCCACAACCCGACTTCAGCAAAATTAGGAGGCTCAGATTCACTGAATGAGAACAGATGGAACTAGTCAAAGAATGACCAACTATGAAGACCACAGGCTCTTCATCCATGGGGCAGTTGGATGTGGACTGGAACTTGGAGGAGGCAGGAGGTCAGGAAGCTGTGCCAGGGGTCAGGACAGAGTGAGAGCGGAGAAGTGTTAACACACAGCGGGTCAGAGCAGAGAAGGCAGGGCGCGTGAGCAGGCGGGGCCTGATGGGAGGGCCCTGAGTGACTGACAGGGGGCGGGGCCATCGGGTGGCCACAGAGACCTTCCTTGGTCACCAACACGGGGTCACACCCCCACACAAGCAGCTTGGCACGCTGGCAGACCAAGTATTTAAATAAGAGTTATCACCTGCTCTGGTGGGTATTAGAGGTTGAATTGCGTCCTCCAAAAAAAGAGTGTTGACGCCTTAACCCTCAAGGCCTCAGTCAGATGAGGTCATCCTGGAGAAGGGTAGGACCTTGTTATGTCTGAGGACTTTCCAAGGAGACGTCGGGAAGGCACAGAGGGAGAAGGCCGGGTGATGATGGGCAGAAAGTGAAGCGAGGCGGCTGCAAGCTCAGAGTGCGGCCCCACTACACGCCAGGAAGACAAAGGACTCACCCCAGGAATCCTTCAGAGAGAGCCAGGCGATGCGGACATCTTGATTTCAGGCTTCCGGTCTCTAGAACTGTGAGACACTATGGTTCTGTTTTTTTTTTTTTTAATTGATTTCTTTTGGGTGGTGCTTGGCCTTCTCATTGTGGTGGCTTCTCTTGTCGCCGGAACTCCACAGTTGTGGCTCACAGGCTTAGCTGCTTCTCGGTGTGTGGAATCTTCACAGACCAGGGGTGGAAACTGTGTCCCCTGCATTGGCAGACAGATTCTTCGCCCCTGGACCACCAGGGACGTCCTCATTTCTCTTGTTTTTAAACTATGCAGTTTGTAATGGCAGCGTTAGGAAATGAATACAGTGGGTAGGATACAATTCTGAATGGCAGAATGAATAAGCTATGCTTTTTAGTCTTGCATTTTTTCTTAAGGAGATTCCGTTACATGCCATTAGCATTTTGTTTTTGTACTGGGACCAGGTTGAGGTTAAGTCATTTTCTTCAGCTGCAAACTGTAAGGAGCTGCCAAAACACTCAGTAATTAAGTAATATTCTAAGACAATATATTTTTAAAAATTAATACAAAAAATCTATGATGAACAAAATATTAAAATTTTGAAGACAGGATCAGTGTTACTGATTTTTCCTTTTGCCTCAATATGGTCTGGCATGGCACTGTCATCGGCATCTGAACAACACAAGTGAGTTTAAAAATGTTTGTAGTGAAGAACATAGATGTAAACAGATTCACATAAAAAAACACTGTATTTCAATTTTATTTCGGGCAGACACCAGAAGAGATCACAAGGTAGAAGCATAATGTCTTGGGTTAAACTCACTTTTTTTCATGTGAGTTCTCAGACACTGGGAAGACCAGACGAATGACGCCGTGTAACAACGAGAACCTGGTGAAGCATGTTTGAAATAGGAAATCTGCCTGAGAAAGACATGCTGCTACAACCCCGGTAGCAAAGGGAAGCAGATCCTTCGGCCTTTACCACGTAAAGAAAGTAAAGAAAGCTGGAGTGATTTCTGACTTATACTTTTCGCATCACAACCTGGAAGTGCTTTGCTATTGTTACAGGTACATTAAATGTTGGTCTGATTGTGTCCCAGGGAGAGCTGACAAGAAGCGTATTCTGGAACAGAGAGATGCTGGTCTATGTATGGTGGTTGTTGTTGTTCAGTAGCTAAGTTGTGTCCAGTTCTTTGTGACCCCGTGGACTGTAGCTCGCCAGGCTCCTCTGTCCATGGGATTTTCTAGGCAAGAATACTGGAGTGGGTTGCCATTTCCTCTTACGGACCCAGGGACTGAACTCGCGTCTCCTACAGACAGGCAGATTCTTTACCTCTGAGCCACCTGGGAAGCCAACTTTACATATAATGAGACTTATCCTCTGCCTTGACCTTAGTTGGGACTCTGCCATTCATGCTCAGGACAGCACAATGGAGCAGAAGAGTTTGGTTCCAATGAAACAAGATCGTCGGTCGTGGCTTTCAACAGCTGATGGTTGAAATTAGCTGATGGGCTCAGTTTCTCATTCTTTGGATGTCGTAAAGGAAAAGCCTGTGGTTGTATCTTTTTAGCTGAGCCATGTGGGTTGTGGGATCTTAATTCCTGGACCAGGGATTGAACCTGTGCCCATGGCAGTGAAAGCCCAGACTGCTAAACAATGGACTCCAAGGAATTGAAAAAACATATTATTTTTGATTCACGACTTTAGTATAGTCACATTTATTTGTATTTTAAATATTGAAGATATTTTAAAATTAAAAAAACCCGCAAAATTTAAAGAGATCATAGAAGTAAATTTTCAGAAAGCTGGATATTTTAGTTGCATTTGACGTGTTGTTTATATGACTGCTGAACAAATTAGGAGAGAAAAATTCAGTCAATTCACAAGTGTATGCAAAGACAGGTGATATTTTGACATTTCCCACTGTTGAATTAATGAAATAACCGATTGCTTTGATTTCTTTTACACAGAGCCCCGATGCTGTCAAGAACCAAAAAGGAGCACAGTTAGCTTTATTTGCTATTTTACAGGAAATGAGGGGCCACAAAATATTGGGAATATTGAAGGCAGTCGTTGGGAAACTTCTTAAACTTCCTTGTAAGCACATGCAGATGCCTTTAATTACACACACAGAGTAAAGTGGAAGGCAAATCTTTGCTTCAGGGAATTTTCTCCTTTATTAATTGAGCATGGAGAGTTCATATAGGTTTTTCTTACAATGCACATTCTTTGCTGTTGATTCATTCTTTCAACAAGTATTTTTCAAGCTCTTGAGCTGTGCCCAGGAACAAGATGCAGGTGGATATTTCACCCTTAGAGAATTCACTTGGGGTGATTGGACTGAGAGCCATGATTATAAACTCAATGTGAAGGGTTTCCAGAAGGCCAAAGACCAGGTAGCTCAGAGGGCAGGCGATTGTCTCTTGTGCGCAGAAGCAAGGCTTTTCGGGAAAGATGGTGTTAAACTTGAGCTTTGAAGAATGAGCAAGATTTGGATCTTTAGGAACGGAAAAGGGCACTTCAGGCAGAGGGCACCGTGCAAGCCGAGCCAAGGAGAGGGATGAGAGCCTTGAAGGGAGCCTTCGGTTTGAGTGGGAAGCTGGATGGAAGGAGGGGTGGTTGTGGAGAGAAGCTGGAAGTCATTAAAATTAATCTAGTTCCTGCTTGGTTTCTAAAAAACTTTAGCTAATATCTATTTGGCCACACCCATGTGACAGATACAGTGCCTGATGAACAATGGACTGAGGTTCCTGACATTGTACAGGAGACAGGGATCAAGACCATCCCCATGGAAAAGAAATGCAAAAAAGCAAAATGGCTGTCTGGGGAGGCCTTACAAATAGCTGTGAAAAGAAGAGAAGCGAAAAGTAAAGGAGAAAAGGAAAGATATAAGCATCTGAATGCAGAGTTCCAAAGAACAGCAAAAAGAAATAAGAAAGTCTTCTTCAGTGATCAATGCAAAGAAATAGAGGAAAACAACAGAATGAGAAAGACTAGAGATCTCTTTAGGAAAATTAGAGATACCAAGGGAACATTTCATACAAAGATGGGCTCGATAAAGGACAGAAATGGTATGGACCTAACAGAAGCAGACGATATTAAGAAGAGGTGGCAAGAATACACAGAAGAACTGTACAAAAAAGAGCTTCACGACCAAGATAATCACGATGGTATGATCACTCACCTAGAGCCAGACATCCTGGAATGTGAAGTCAAGTGGGCCTTAGAAAGCATCACTACAAACAAAGCTACTGGGGGTGATGGAATTCCAGTTGAGCTATTTCAAATCCTGAAAGATGATGCTGTGAAAGTGCTGCACTCAATATGCCAGCACATTTGGAAAACTCAGCAGTGGCCACAGGACTGGAAAAGGTCAGTTTTCATTCCAATCCTAAAGAAAGGCAATGCCAAAGAATGCTCAAACTACTGCACAATTGCACTCATCTCACACGCTAGTAAAGTAATGCTCAAAATTCTCCAAGCCAGGCTTCAGCAATACGTGAACCATGAACTCCCTGATGTTCAAGCTGGTTTTAGAAAAGGCAGAGGAACCAGAGATCAAATTGCCAACATCCACTGGATCATGGAAAAAGCAAGAGAGTTCCAGAAAAACATCTATTTCTGCTTTATTGACTATGCCAAAGCCTTTGACTGTGTGGATCACAATAAACTGTGGACAATTCTGGAAGAGATGGGAATACCAGACCACCTGACCTGCCTCTTGAGAAACCTGTATGCAGGTCAGGAAGCAACAGTTAGAACTGGACATGGAACAACAGACTGGTTCCAAATAGGAAAAGGAGTACTTCAAGGCTGTATATTGTCACCCTGCTTATTTAACTTACATGCACAGTACATCATGAGAAACGCTGGGCTGGAAGAAACACAAGCTGGAATCAAGATTGCTGGGAGAAATATCAATAACCTCAGATATGCATATGATACCACCCTTATGGCAGAAAGCGAAGAGGAACTGAAAAGCCTCTTGATGAAAGTAAAAGAGGAGAGTGAAAAAGTTGGCTTAAAAGCCAACATTCAGTTGGCTTAAAGCTCAACATTCAGAAAACGAAGATCATGGCATCTGGTCCCATCACTTCATGGGAAATAGATGGGGAAACAGTGGAAACAGTGAGAGGCTTTATTGTTTTGGGCTCCAAAATCACTGCAGATGGTGATTGCAGCCATGAAATTAAAAGACGCTTGTTTCTTGGAAGAAAAGCTCTGACCAACCTAGACTGCATATTAAAAAGCAGAGACATTACTTTGCTTACAAGGTAATAGTCCATCTAGTCAAAGCTATGGTTTTTCCAGTAGTCATGTATGGATGTGAGAGTTGGACTGTGAAGAAAGCTGAGCGCCAAAGAATTGATGCTTTTGAACTGTGGTGTTGGAGAAGACTCTTGAGAGTCCCTTGGACTGCAAGGAGATCCAACCAGTCCATTCTGAAGGAGATCAGCCCTGGGAGTTCTTTGGAAGGAATGATGCTAAAGCTGAAACTCCAGTACTTTGGCCACCTCATGCAAAGAGTTCATTCATTGGAAAAGACTCTGATGCTGGGAGGGACTGGGAGCAGGAAGAGAAGGGGATGACAGAGGATGAGATGGCTGGATGGCATCACCAATTCAATGGACATGAGTTTGAGTGAATTCTGGGAGTTGGTGATGGACAGGGAGGCCTGGCGTGCTGCAATTCATGGAGTCACAAAGAGTCGGACATGAATGAGCAGACTGAACTGAACTGAACTGAGAGCCGGACATCCTGGAATGTGAAGTCAAGTGGGCCTTAGGAAGCATCACTACAAACAAAGCTAGTGGAGGTAATGGAATTCCAGTTGAGCTGTTTCAAGTCCTAAAAGATGATGCTGTGAAGGTGCTGCACTCAGTATGCCAGCAAATTTGGAAAACTCAGCAGTGGCCACAGGACTGAAAAAGGCGGAAAGAGCATGCTGGTCAGGAATACAATAAATGGTTTGATGGCTTTGTCATAGTTACTCTTGCTTCTCCCTCAGTTTTTTACCCCTTGATAATTATCCTAATGTCTAGTTTGTGCTACCATCTCAAAATGCATAATTAGGTTTGATGTTTTTACGGAGTGACTACTATGTACAAAGTGCTGTCTAGGTGTCCTAACTAGTGCAAAGAGTCACTATCATGAAGATTTAAAGACAGTGATGACTATGTGAGTGAATGAGATATGGAATATCTTGCTTCCTGTTTTCTTTTAAAATATTTATTTGGCTTCACTGGGTCTCAGTTGTGGCATGTAGGATCTAGTTTCCTGACCAGGGGTCGAACCCAGGTCCCCTACCCTGGGAGTACAGAGTCTTAGCCCCTGGACCACCAGGAAGTCCTGCCTCCTGTATTTTTCACATAGGTGCTGGCTCCTTGAAATGACATGCACTGCAGTCCTCATGTTAAGCTGGAGAAGAGCCAAATGGTAAAGAAAAATGAGAGTGAAAGTGTTAGTCGTGTCCAGCTGTTTGGGACCCCATGGACTGTAGCCCTTCAGGGTCTTCTGTCCATGGAACTCTCCAGGCAAGAATTCTAGAGTGAGTTGCCATTCCTTTCTCCAGGGGATCGAACCCGAGTCTCCTGCATTGGTAGGCAGATGCTTTACCATTTGAGCTACCAGGGAAGCCCACAACTATGGTAGGTCCTTGGCAATTCATAGCACTACTTATTGCTGATACTAATGGTGCAATGGGTTCATCATAAACACTTAGAATTCCGTTTTATTATGGTCCAATTAAAGTGTATGCTATGGAGCTTGGATATCTGACACTTGCTAAGGGCTCATGGATGAGGCCAGTACTGGATAGCATGCCTTATGGTAACTGATATCCAGACGTTTCTATAAAAAAATTTTGGCCAATCTTGGAAAGAGTATAGGGAGAAGAATTATATTGTTATTAAGGAGCCATCTTTCCTCATTCTTGCCAAGTTCTTTTTTGGCTGGCTATAGTGATCAGGGAGAAGTTGAAAATACTGATTTTCTAATCCATTCTTTAAGGTTGAAAAAGCATAGCTATTATTATAAATTTATGTTAGGAAAATTAAACAAAATGCTTCAGTTCAGTTCAGTCACTCAGTTGTGTCCGACTCTCTGCGACCCCATGAATCGCAGCATGCCAAAATGCTTACAGTACAGAAAATTAAGCTTAATGAAATGTCCTCGTCTGAAAGGAACGGGCTGAGGGTTGTGTTTATTTGGCTTTGGTGATGGAGCTGGTATACAGTTCTTTTTCCCATCCTAGGGTTATGTTGGTTTGTGGGGCCTTGAATTTTTATGTTTCTCTTAAAGGCTGTGGTTTCAGGACTTCCCTGGTGGTGCAGTGGATAAGAATCCGCCTGCCAGTGCAGAGGGCACAGGTTTGATCCCTGGTTCGAGAAGATTCCTTGTTCCTCGAAGCATCTAAGCTGGTGCACCACGAGTGCTGAGCTGGGGCCTCGAGCTCTGCAACAAGAGAAGCTACTGCAGTGAGAAGCCTGGGCGCCGCCAGGAGGAGCAGCTAGAGAAGGCCTGAGTGCAGCAACGAAGATCCAGAAATAAACCCAAAATTCAAAAAGTAAAAAAAGGGAAATTAATTTTTTTTTAAAGGGCTCTGTTTTCAAATAAATATTGTTGAGTTTTGGGTTCAATTCAGTTCAGTTCAGTCGCTCAGTCGTGTCCGACTCTTCGTGACCCCATGGACTGCAGCATGCCAGGCCTCCCTGTCCATCACCAACTCGTGGAGCTTGCTCAACCTCATGTCCTTTGAGTTGATGAACCAAAGAATAAACTTAATTCTTTGGGTAACTTTGCATTTTCTGTGAAGATGAGGAGTGGACAAAACTGATTCTAGAGTTGCTGAAAAACCCAGGACTTTGCAAGTTTTAGATCAAGGGCTATATTTGTTTCCTGTGGCTCCTATTAACAATTTTTCACTAACTGGGTAGCTCAAAACAACAGGTATTATTCTATCACTGTTCTGGAGGCTGGAAGTCTGAAACTGATTCGTCAGGAGAGCCCTGCTCCCTACAGTCTCCAGGGAGAATCCATTCCTTCCCCTTCTAGTGGCTCCAGGTATTCACTGACCAGATCACTGGCCAGATCACTCCAGCCTCTGCCTACATGGTCACATTGCCTCCTCCTCTTGATTCTGTCTCAAATTTCCCTTTTCCTTTCCATTTTTTTTTTTTTTTGAACTGTGCCACATGGCATGCAGGCTATTAGTTCCCCAATCTGGGACCAAACGTGAGACCCTTGCACTGGAAGATAGGAGTCTTAACCACGGGGCTGCCATGGAAAGTGAAAGTTGCTCAGTCATGTCCAACTCTTTGTGACCGCATGAACTATACAGTTCGTGGAATTCTCCATTCCAGAATACTGGAGTGGATAGCCTTTCCTTCTCCAGGGGATCTTTCCAACCCAGGGATCAAACCCAGGTCTCCAGCATCGCAGGCAGATTCTTTATGAGCTGAGCCACAAGGGAAGCCCAAGAATACTGGAGTGGGTAGCCTATTCCTTTTCCAGCAGACATTCCCAACCCAGGAATCGAACCGGGGTCTCCTGCATTACAGGCGGAATCTTTACCAACCGAGCTGTCAGGGAAGCCCAGACCTCCAGGAAAGCCCCACTTTTTCTTACAGGGACACTTGCCATTGGAATTTGAACCCACCTGTGTAATCCAGAATGATGTCTTCATTCTGATATTCTCAACTTTATTACATCTGCAAAGACCCTTTCTCCAAATAATATAACAGTTCACAGGTTCTGGGGATTAGGGTATGAACATACCTTTTTGGGAGCCTCCATTCAATTTACTACCGCGGCTCTCAAACTTGTTTTGAATGGTAGGAAGAAATACTGTTACAACACAACCTAGCTCCCATGTATCCAGGGAAACAGAATTGTAACAAACAGTGCTGTCTCTTACCACAGGGAGATGCAATCTGTTCCATTCTGTTCTATAACATTGCATTCCACTCCAACAAAATCCTGTTTGGTGAGCTACTAAATTGATCTCATGACCCATTAATGGTGGTGCCGCCCACAGTTCTATATCTCAGATGATCATGGTCTAGACTTGAATGGAGATTACTAGCTTGCCTTGGATTTGCCAGGCTGGCTGAAATGAATTGGCTTTGAAGGAATGGATGGGGAAATTAAAGGTGTGATCAGAATACTCCTTTACTTGATGACACCACTGCTGCTGCTAAGTCGCTTCAGTCGTGTCCGACTCTGTGCGACCCCATAGATGGCAGCCCACCAGGCTCCCCGTCCCTGGGATTCCCCAGGCAAGAACACTAGAGTGGGTTGCCATTTCCTTCTCCAATGCATGAAAGTGAAAAGTGAAAATGAAGTCGCTCAGTCGTGTCCGACTCTTAGCAGCCCCATGGACTGCAGCCTACCAGGCTCCTCCGCCCATGGGACTGAACTGTATTAAATTCAAGTTATCAATATTTACTGACATCTTTCCATGCACCTAGCATTGTGTTAGATATGAGAACCACAAAAATGAATTATTCAAGCCCACACCAGGCATTCCCTAAATTTTCTTCTGTGTTCCACCATACAAATTGTATTAAATATACATTCTTAATCACCGTTTTCTTTACAAAGGTAAATAGCTCTTTATAAGTGGACCTTTAGGCCCACTTATTTACTTTTCTCATGTATTCTTAAGTATTGAAAATATGGTGTCCCACTGAAGCACCTAAATTCATGCCTTATAAATTGTTTTCAGAGGATTTCCAAGTAATTAGAGGGAAGCTATTTTCGAGATGATGTTAATCTAAATTTACCATAATTGTGTGGACATTTTAAGCACTTTGCTGAAGAGACTCCAAGTGTAGAAGCAGTGACAAAAAAAATCTCGCTTCCATTTCAAGCGAGTGACGTAAGAGAACTGAAACCCATGATTAAGAAAAATGAAATTGTATAAATTATAGCAGAAATGCCTGTCATCACCCGTATTAGCTGCTAAAATGCCTCCAGGGGGTTAGATTAGAAAAAGAAAATTACTTATCTGTAATTCTTATTCTCTTTAGGTAGCAATTATAATAGATATACACTCTTGGGTGTAAGTCATTGGTGTGAGAACCAGGCGTAGACTAGAAGTCAGCTAAAGAATTATAACCCTCAAGGAAGATGCACCCTGGGACGTCAAGGGCAGGATGTATATAGAATGTCATTGCCCCCAAATGTCATTCCTATCTGACCATTGGAAAGAACCGGTGAATTTAGTCCCTGGGAAGAAAAGAACGACTGAGCAGATCTATTATTATTATGATCATATATTAAATGTATAAAGGTCTAGCCCGAGGCAGAATTTGTGAATTGGGTCTACTCATTTTCTCTCTGTGACTCTCTGCCTATTTCAGGAATCCAATACCTTCTTGCCATCTCTCTCACTCTGCTCTTAGGAAATACCTCATTCAACTTATTTACACTGAAGCCAAAACGTTCATCTGGGAGGGAATCAGGACCCGTGGGCTTGGTGCTGGCTTGGTTACCAGATTATTCTCTGGTAGGTGTCGGGGGAACCCTGTCACCTCTTTGGGCACCAACATCCTCCTTAATACCATAAAAGGGTTGAACTAGGATGTGTAATTTCTAAGAACAGTTTCATTTTCATGATTCTTGGTGAAATGACAGGCTAAATGTTAGGCTAATTTTAGGCTAAAGTGTTAGGCAGAAAAAGGTTACTGGTGAATGTGGCATTGAAACATGAGTAGCACTGAGGACTTCCCGGGTGGTCCAGTGGTTAAGAATCCGCCTGAAATATAGGAGACACAGGTTTGGTCCCTGGTTGGGGACCTAAGATCCTACATGCCGAGCAACTAAGTCTTCCTGCTTCCGAGGAAACGTGTCCACAAATACTCGGGGGCATCATTCTACCATGCTTCAGATTCCACTCTGAACTTCTTTACTCCGTTCTTCCTTGAAAAGAAAGAGCTTTTTCTGGGAAGGTTCCTGGTAAAAGTCTACTGTAGGATGGCAGGAGCTGTGTCGTGCCCATTTCTGCTTCTCTAGTTCTGTGCATGGCGCTGAATTAGGGCTTGTTTGTGGAAGCTCGTAGCTTCCTGGTGATAAGGACTTCGATGAGGTGCCCAAACTTTATCCCAATTCGAGAAAGCTCGAAAGAAGCAACTATTAGCAGTGATGGTCTATCCTTCTTTAGTTAAAAAATAAAAGTCCGACAGTGGTAGTCAACTTTGGCTGAGGTTTGTGATTCCATGGAAGTTTTAAAAACACAGAAGTCTCCTGGATCCTACCCGTAAGGATTCTGTTTCATTGGTCTGGCATCAAGATTTTTTTCAAATTTCTTTCGATGCTACTAATGGGCAGCCAAAGCTGAGAGTCACCAGAGAAAGAAATAGAACTCATTGTTACTATCGACGTTGTCTGGATAAAATCCAGGACTCAGTTAAATCTGACAGCTGATGAATAATTTTAGTAAAATTCTGTATACCAAATATTGCTTGGAGCATACACAAGCTAAATAATTACAAGTTTATCAGAAATTCAAATTTCACTGAGTGTCCAGTATTTTTATTTGCTGTATCTGGCAAACCTAGTTGCTATAAAATTATTCCTCACAGGCTAACCTTGTTAGAATCTCTGTCTGCAGTGGCATTTATCCCTGCCTGTGACATCTGTCCTGTGCAATTTCACCCTAGCTGTGCTCAGATCCCTCCAGCTGCTTGTGCAGCCCTGACTGTTCCTGGAAAACAGCTTTCTCAGAACTGAAACTCCTGGTGCCGATGCAGAAAAACTCACTCAACTTCACAGGGTGTCAGCTGTAAGCAGGCAAACCTAGGAACAAGCCACTGAAACGGACTTTGGAGAACTGCATGGAGGGTGAAAGATGGAGAGACTGATCCACTGTATCAACAGTTTATCTACAGCTCAGCTGAAACCAAAGGTGAGAAGGATGAGCACCTTGTTTTACCTGTTCCCCAACCAGACCAAGTGAAGTAACTTAATTGGGTAATTCCCAGTTAGAATGTGTCGCAGATGACCTGTGTGGAGAAAGAACCTCTGCCCCTTGCCCATGCCTGCAGAGCACAGACGGCTGCACTTTCCACCACGGCAGAGTTGGCCCTTCACTTCTCACCTGGGCAGGTGGTGCTCTTGAGGCCTTGGGAAGGTTCTAGAAGGGTAAGGCCTCTCACTGGTTTGCTTCTTCTGTCTTCTTTCTGTGTTAATGAGATTTACAAGCCCACTTATTGGTCTTTGGGCTCTTGGGTTGAAACTCACCCTACTGGGAAACCATTACGTTTGCAAGTTTTGGGGTGGGGGAGGGATTCCTGGCTGTATTGCTAGGCACTGAAATGCTTATTTATTCTCAGCTTGGAGAGATTATGCTCTCTTGGAACCAGAAGAAGTTGTATTTCTTTTTTTTTTTGGTCGAACCATGTAGCTGTTGGGATCTCAATTCGTGGACTAGGGATCAAACCAATTCCCTCTGTAGTGGAAGCTTGGAATCTTAACCACTGGACCACCAGGGAAGCTCCCAAAGGTAAATTTTTGAATAAGCTGGTTGGTTAGGATTGAGACAGAATTCATCATAAGAATGACACTTTTCCAGCACGTTATCACTTTCTTATAGCTTTGCCTCTGATCCTAACAATGGTTCTGCTGGTTGGTCTTTTAAAAAACATATGGATTCCTAAGTCATTCTCTTATCAGCTCTAAGGCAGTGAGGCTGGGACAGGACCCAGGCTCTGTAGTTTCAAGACCAGCCTTTTAGAAAATTAGTAGAGACTATTATATCTGAAAATTATCTTTGACATTTTTAAAAATTGGAATATAATTGATATTATATTAGTTTCATGCGTACGACATAGTGATTCAATACTTTTTAAAAATTACAAAATAATCAGCATGATAAATCATGCTACCATCTGTCATACAAAGTTATTACAAAGTTATTGACTATATTTCTTATGCTGAACATAACATGCTGTGACTTATTCATTTTATAACTGGAAGTTTGTACCTTTTAATCTTCCCCACTCATTTCATCCGTCTCCCCACCCTGGGATTCTTGATTAAAGTTCTAGAAATCCCAGATGCTTTGGGGAGTAGCAAGAATAAGTGAAAAAATTTACTATCTCTTTTGAAAAATTGTTGATATTTGCAGTTTACTTTAAAAATTATGTTGGAAGCCTTTAGTAAGTATAACACAAGTTGTAAGGTGGAAATGTGAAAGTGGATTAATTATTGATTTCTTCACTCCGATCACTTTTGGTATCAGTGGAGACCAACTGAGGAAGATTCTCTCTCTCTCTCTTTTTTTAAATAAATTTATTTATTTTAACTGGAGGCTAATTACTTTACAATATTGTAGTGGTTTTGCCATACAGGGACATGAATCCGCCACGGAAGATTCTCTCTTTTAGAATTTGTTCAATTTAATCCATTTACACACTGAACATTGACTGGTTATCTATAACGTATCAGGCACTGTGTTAAACTCTAGAGGTATAAAGCACTGAACGAGGCTCGTTCCTTGCCTTTGAGAGCCTCCTAGTGTATTGGGCAGACAGGGCTGTATGTCTACAGATTCTGCTAAACATGATTTATGAGGTAATAGGGGCTTCCCTGATGGCTCAGCAGTAAAGAATCTGCCTGCCAATCCAGGAGATTTGGGTTTGATCCCTGGGTTGGGAGGATCCCCTGGAGAAGGACATGGCAACCTGCTCCAGTATTCTTGCCTGGGAAATCCCATGGACAGAGGAGCCTGGTGGGCTACAGTCCACAGGGTCGCAGAGTCAGGCTTAGTGAGTAAACCACCGCCATGATATAATGCAGGTATGAATTACAGGGTGTGGGGACACAGAAGGGGGACGATTTGGCTCTGCTGGGTCAAGTCAGACTTGAAACGTGACACAGGGTCTTGGCCAGGGTTTCTGGAGGCTTGTGAGTCTCTGGCTGTGCTTGGTGTTGCGTTGACAGCTTCGGGTCCCTTTCCCTGCAGAGTCCACTCGCTCATAATCCAAGTGAGACGGTTTGCTGCCTCTGCCTGCTGGGAATGGTATGTATATCAAGTCCTTGGGAGAGTCTGCAAGTGAAGTCAGCCTCAGCCGAACCAGAGGGATTCTGTCTGAGCTTGCCTCTGCGCCCTCTTCTAGGAGAGGGTGGGAGGAAGGCAGTCTCAGGGTGGAAGCTGGTAGATTTCACACCGCACTTCTTCAGGCTTTAAAGACACCTGCTCGCATCTTTGCAGCTCTGTTCCCAGGTGTGCAAATGTCAGAGAGACTGACGCCAGCGTTCAGTGACCTGTGATCACACAGCTCCTTCCAGCCTTCGGTCATTCTGCCTTGCTGAGCTCATTCCATGGACGATAACCCCACACGGAGGGTTTGGAAAGGGCACCAGGTGAACCTCACCTGCTCAGATTAACTTTGAGCTTCTCTCTGGAGCCTTCATGGCCCTCAGTCCTTTGGTTTGCTGGTAGAGTTCCGCCCTCTCTGGTTTTATGCAATTTTAACTCTTTTTCTCTCCACTGGCACTACCCCTTCTCTCTCTCCCTCCTACTTTCCTGACCCCTCCCCACCTCCCAAACTTCGAAAACTGCTTGTCATCCTTTGCTGTGATGGCAGCCGCTGTAAATAAAGCCAGGGAGCAGGCAGGACCTGCAGGAGAGGGGCGAGGTCACAGAAGCTGCCCTTTGAGCCCTCCATTCTGTCTTCTCTGGAAGTCACAGGAACGGCCTCTTTCCTGCCCCCCAAGGCTCTTTGCTCTTATCCTTACCTTGGGCAATATTTCTGCTTTTACTGGAAGAAAAAGTAGCATGCTGAGCAGCTCTTTCAGCTCCTTGAAATGCAGAGCAGCTCTTTCAGAGGCTTGTGTCTGTCCAGCTGTGTCTGGGACACCTTTGTCCCGACGTGGAGAGAGGAGTAGGGGAGGATGGATGGGGGGACACCAAGGCCGGAGGAGAAGTGGGTTTCTAAGGCTACAGCCCTGAGCAGGGTTTCCTCTCCCAGCTCTACGACCCCGCATTTCCATGGTAATGGATTTGCTTGAGAATGTAACTTCCTATTTTGGAGTCATCAACGATCAAAAATATCAAAGCTTTTAAACTCTGGGCTCCTCTAGAGGAAAAACGATCACTAATTTGTGTGACTGGGTGCTTGCGGCGATGCAGAACCTACCGGACCAGGGCTGCTGGATTCTGATCTCAGATGCCCAAATAAAACGAGAAAATCAACGTGAAGAAAAAAATGAACTGCCCTTTATATGCCAGAATTTTACCTACTTGTCTCATTTGGATGTATGCTCACGGCTCTCTGGGGGCTTTCCTGGTGGCTCAGTAGTAAAGAACCCGCCTGCCAGGGCAGGAGATGCAGGTTCAATCCCTAGATTGGAAAGATCCCCTGGAGGAGGAAATGGGCAACCCACTCCAGTGTTCTTGGCTGGAGAAGCCCATGGACGGAGGAGCCTGGCAGGCTACGGTCCATGGGGTCGCAGGGAGTCAGCCACGACTGAGCAACGGAACAAGAAGAACAAATGGTCCTCTGAGGGGGTGTCTTTCTTCTGTGACAGAGGCCGAGAGAGGGTTCCGGGAGTTTCGAGCGGAGCACAGGGCAGAGTCGGGTTTCAATCTAGGTATGACTGCCTGGCTACTGAGCTAAGAAGAAGGGTTGCTGTCCTACTGACTTGGGGCAGCAGGCACATTCGGTTCTAATAGGAGCAGTTTATACGCACTGAAATCTGACTGCAGAGTTATTAGGTATGTCTGAACAGAAACGGCACCCGATAGAGAGTGGGTTTATGCAGGAAACACAACTGATATAAAGACTTCGTCTTCCCTCCCTCCTTAACCTCCTGGAGAGCACAGGGAGGTATGCTCAGTATTTTGTAATAACCTATAATGGAAAAGGGGCTTCCCAGGTGGCTCAGTGGTAAAGAACTCTCTTGCCAATGCAGGTGGCAACCCACTCTAGTATTCTTGCCTGGGGAATTCCGTGGACAGAGGAGCCTGGCGGGCTACAGTCCATGGGGTTGCAAAGAGTCGGATATGAGTGAGTTCACACACACACACATATACACATATAATGGAAAAGAGGATAGACAGATAACTGAATCACTTTGCTGCACACTTGAACACAAATTGTAAATTAACTGTATTTCAATTAAAAAAAAGAACATCTGCCAAATTGTAGTCATCTCTCAATATTGGTTGTGGGAGTCTAATGAGAGTCTCCTTATAATTTTCTAGCACATTGTTAATTCAAAAGAATTTATATCATTAAGATCATTAAACGCTGTTTATTTGCTATTGGCTATTAAAGAGAACGCTAATAATTTAAACTTTCTCTCTGATTCTGCAAAAAAAAAAAAAAGGTTGACGTGTCCCAGCTCATTTTATTTTCATTCTCGCCTTTTTAAAAACTGGAGATCCTTATCTTCCAATAATTTTTTCAAGTTTTCAGTTGTTGAACTTTTTTGTGTAAAAAGATACCATTTAATCGGGCGAAAAGGCTTTCAGGTTAAGTGAAAAAGTTTTTCAAAACATTCATAATACTGTTTTATTTCATGTCGTAATTATTTAAAAGGTGATATTTACACCTCCATTCCCCTGGGTCATCTCCCCTGTGTCAGTAAGCGAATGCAGCCTCATGAACACGGTTCACAGAAGCAAATATGTTTGGCTGTGTCAGATTCCATTGTTTTCCAGAGAGCTTCAGACGAGGAACATAAAAAAAGGTGACAGTTTCAGAAGCCACTAAAATTTTACACTTGGCTTTGTGAGTAGGATTAATGCATTTTAGCACAACTCCATAAGAAACCCTGGCCGTTCTTCCGTGTGTCTGTCACAGCTGTGAAAACTCCCAATACGTCGGCCTCTCTCATAAAGAGTAAGTAGATTGTAAAACCGTTTATAGCCTTTATAAAAATATTTTGACTATTTTACCCAACTACCTGAGTAGGACACCTGATACTAGCCTTTCCAGTCAAGCCTTCGAGAATCCAGGGGAGGGTTGACAAGAGACAAGTCTTTCTTTTATTAAAGTGACATGAGGGTCATGTCTGTCTCGTCAGAGCAGAGTCTCCGCGGTGGGGAGCATTCCATAGTAGATGCAGATGTTAAACTGAAATGCTGCACACCTGAACTTTATATAAAAAAAATAACCTTTGAAATTTAATTTATTTTTTATTTCTTGGCCATGCGGTGTAGTATGTGGGATCTTAGTTCCCTGACCAGGGATTCAACCTGTGCTCCCTGCATTAGAAACATGGCGTCTTAACCACTGGCTCGCCTGGGGACGTCCCCAAAGAATAAAATTTTAAGTCTCTTTGCTTCTCATGCTTTACTTCCAGTAGCTTCTATAAGGGATTCTGCTACTGGCTCCCACCTGAGAGAAGCCAGGCATTTTATTGAGATGGTGTCTGCATGACTATCAGAGATTGAGGTGGTGTCTGCAGGACTGTGTATCCAAGGAATGTAGAGGCCAACACGCTGTATAGAACAGGCCCAGGGATGTCCTATCCACACCCTGAGCCTTGAAAATGTGTCCTTTTCTCCAGAGGATTCAGCCCCTCGGGGCAGCAGCCTGGGCTTCCGCCTTACTCCAGCCCCGACAGCCGAGCACCCTGTGAGCACGTGGCCGGCCTTGGCCTTGCACATGTCCACCCTCATGCAACTCCTCCTGCGCCCTTTCATCCCAAACGCTTGTGTGTTTACCAAACAGACCTTACTCTTAGTGCCAGCCAGAAACCCAGAAGCCAGTTCTTATTTCATGTATGTGGACAGAGAGCTGGTAAATACAAGTGGATGGTCTTCAGAGCATATAGGAAAACAGAGCTGCAGCAACCAGCCCAGGAAACCCATCCATTATCTGCAGTAGTCAGCCCTGGCTGCCAGCCTGCTGTCTCTAAGACAGGTTTATGTCAGACTACTATCTCCAGTAATAATCCAGGAAGCCGAACAATAATCCCTGTGATGATCATCCCCAAATGCTCAGGACTGAATAACTGACGGCTTCCCTAATTTTTGTCCCCACCTGCAACTTAGAACCAAACCAAAAAAAAAAAAAAACCAAATATGTACCCCTACCCAATCACAAGGGATGCCCCACTTCTTGAGAGCCCATCTCCAGCTTCCCCAGCAAAGGGCAAAACTCTAAAGAGCCTGAACTTGCCGCTGCTGCTTATAATCAGGCCTCCCCTTTCTCGGTGCCTGACAGTTAATCACGCAGCTAACAAAGCAAGGATGCTCTTGATAGGGTCCATAGAAAATTCATCTTATTCACAGGCTCTTGGTACCCCAACAGCAGTAAGAATTTGGGAAAGAATGCTAGTTGTTGGAGGGTCTTGTCCTAACTATGGGGCTTTCCTGGTGGCTCAGATGGCAAAGAGTCTACTTGTAGTACAGGAGATGTGGGTTCAGTCCCTGGATTTGGAGGATCCCCTGGAGAAGGGAACGGCAGCCCACTCCAGTGTTCTTGCCTGGAGAATCTCATGGACAGAGGAGCCTGGCAAGCTACAGTCCATGGGGTCGCAAAGAGTTGAACATGACTGAGCGACTAACACACATGCTTGTCCTAACTGCCACTTCATCCGGTAGCTTCTTGACCAACGGTCCTCAGGGAACAATGTAACTCGTGTGGGAATCTGGGTTAGTAGAGTGGAGGGCTGGACAGGGAGAGAAAGGGGAGAATGATGGATGATGAGGGGAAGCAAAAAGGAGGGGGAATAAGGGAGAGGACAATCAGCCTGGAACCCCAGTTCCCATTGGAGTCTCTCTCTGGATCTTGCAATCGTGGGGATGGTAGGAGTCTTCAGTTTAGTTCTGGAAATGACCTGAGTCACTTCTGGTGCATAACCAATGGGAAGGTCCAGAGGAAGCTCTAAGACCTAACGGATGGTCTGGTAAATGAAGGTGAAACACAGTTATTAGAGCAAAGAGCTACTTCTTTGGGGGGGAAATCCCTGAGAAGACTTAGGCTGATGCCTTGTTTATTGGGATCATTTCCCCCCTCAAAAACACGTGAGTCAAACACCACTTGGCTACAAAAAAGGATGAAAGAATGCCATTTTTGACAACATGGATGGACCTAGAGATTATTGTACTAAGTGAAATAAGCCAGAAAGAGAAAGATAAATACTATACGATGTCACTTACATGGGAAATCTAAAATAGGACACAAATGACCCCATCTACAAGGCAGAAACAGACTCACAGACGTGGAGAACAGACTTGAGGTTGCCGAAGGGCTGAGGGGTGGGGGCGGGACGGACTGGGGGTCTGGGGTTGGCAGCTGCAAACCATCGCAGATAGAAAGGATGGCCAGCAGGTCCTACTGAACAGCGCAGAGAACTATATTCAATGTCCTGGGATAAACCATAATGGAAAGACTATAAAATAGGATTTATATATGCATATATATAACTGAGTCACTTTGCTGTAGAGCAGAGATTAATACAGCACTGTGAATAAACTATACTTGTTTTAAAAAAAAGAACTTAAAAAACCACCCACAAGTGTCCTTTCTCCTCATTGTCTAGATGGTCGTATGTCCAGACAACGCCTCGTGGAGTGGCCACTGATGTCTATGAAGGTAGACGCTGCCAGTAGATTCCCTTGAAGATTTGGGAAAAGGGGCTCAGATGGAAGGTTTGTGGTTGATATTTCCTTCTGCTTTTAGTTTTTCAAGATAAAATTCCCTGAAAGCTCATATGGTAAAGAATCTGCCTGGTGTGCAAGAGACCTGGGTTTGATCCCTGGGTCAGGAAGATCCCCTGGTGAAGAAAATGGCAATCCACTCCAGTATTCTTGCCTGGAGAATCCCATGGACAGAGGAGCCCAGCAGGCTGCAGTCCATGGGGTTGCAAAGAGTCAGACACGTCTGAGCAACTAAAACTTACGTTAGTTTTTCAAGATAAAATTAGAAGATAAAATTCTGATGGCCTTAAAAATAAATTTTTAGTAACTTTATATTTAAGACCATTTGTAGATTTCCCTTCTGTGTATTTTCTTTCCTTGAGCCCATTTTTATGATCCTCTGAAGCTTGAAAAATAAAGCTTGGAATGACCGCCTCCATCTTTCACTTGAGATTGTGGTGATCTTTTTGTTAGCATGGCCTCAGGCTCCAGCAATGTGGCGGTGATAAAGCAGCTTGAAAGAGAGTGAGGTTTTATTTAAATACAAGGCAGGGGACAGCCTCAAGTGTGATGACTATTTTTCCTGACTGGTAAAGTCTGTTGGAAGGACTGATGTGGAACTGAAACTCCAATCCTTTGGCCATCTGATGCAAAGAGCCAACTCATTTGAAAAGACCCTGATTCTGGGAAAGATTGAGGGCAGGAGGAGAAAGGGACGACAGAGGATGAGATGATTGGATGGCATCACCGACTCAATGGACATGAGTTTGAGTAAACTCTGGGAGTTGGTGATGGACAGGGAAGCCTGGCGTGCTGCAGTCCATGAGACCACAGTCAGACACGACTGCGCAACTGAACTGAACTGAAAGTCTGTTGGGTTTTGGAGGAAACAAGTGATGACTATCCTTTCCCACATGGGTTCTGAATCACTTGAGACAAAGGGTCTGATAAGGATCACCCAGTAGAAAGCCAGAAGGAAAATTTTCTGTTTTTCCTCTTTGAATTGCATGAGCTTAACTAGCCAATTGTGTGCTGGCCAGCTGGGGACCTATGGGCCTCCTGGCAGGTGTAGGCTGCTTTCTACCTGGGGAAGAAGGTGCGTGGGCTGTAGGCTAGTTAAGACTGAGGAAATGAGCACAGATGGGGCTGAAACGCTCAGGACCCCTCCCTAAGCTCCGCAGGTAGGTGTCATTCCTTCTTTCGTGGGACTAGTGAAAGGGAGCTCAGGTTCCCCCCAAATTCCAGAAGGCTAGAAGCCCCAACTTTTGGGGGCTCATCAGGAACATTTCCAAGGGAAACCCCTAACCCCTGCAGCCTGGCCCCGGTGGAGAGCTGAAGAAACCCGTGACAGCCATGGTTGGTCTACCCGAGCAAGCACAAATTCAGAGGGATTCTCAGTGATTCCAAATTCTGATCCTGGTGGAGAATGAATCAAACAGGCATAGTATGGATACAGTTTTTCGGCAGTGCTTAGAACAACTTAGGGAAATGAGATTTACCAGATAAAATGGACCAGTATTTTATCTTGGAGTTCCATCTTTATTCCATCAGTGACATTAGCATTTACATCCAAATACATCTTGTTTTCTTTTCAAAAAGTTTTCTTGAGATAAGACTCACATATCAGACAATTCACCCATTTAAAATACAGAATTTCAGGATTTTATTACGCTTAAGGAATTGTAAATTCATCACCACATTCGGTTTTAGATCATTAAAGAAGTATGTAGCAATCTGAAATTTATTTTACCTTTTAATTGGAGTATTATTGCTTCATAATGTTGTGAAAATTTCTGCTGCACAGCAACGTGAATCAGTTACATGGATACATATGTCCTCTCCCTCTGGCCCCCACGTCCAGGGCAGGAAGAGAGACACAGGCATAGGGAACGGACAGGTGGGCACAGAGGAGGAAGGGGAGGGTGGGATGTGCTGGGAGGTGAAGTTTCACATATATACACCGTGCTGTGCTCACTTGCTCAGTCACGTCCAACTCTTTTTGACCCCACGGACTGTAGCCCACCAGGCTACTCTGTCCACGGGATTTCCCAGGCAGGAATAGCGGTGTGGGTTGCCATTTCAAGGGGATTTCCCCAATCCAGGGTCGAACCCAGGTCTCACACATTGCAGGTGGATTCTTTACTGTCTGAGCCACCAGGAAATCTCAAGAATACAGCAAAATGCAAGTCACTCAGTCACGTCCGACTCTTGGCGACCCCATGGACTATACAGTCCATGGAATTCTCCAGGCCAGAATACAGGAGGGAGTAGCCTTTCCCTTCTCCAGGGCATCTTTGCAACCCAGGGACGGAACACAGGTCTCCCGCATTGCAGGCGGATTCTTGACCAGGTGAGCCACAAGGGAAGCCCAAGAATACTGGAGTGAGTAGCCTATTCCTTCCCCTGGGTACCTTCCTGAATTGAACCAGGGTCTCCTGCATTGCAGGCAGATTCTTTACCCCCTGAGCTTACCAAGAAAAAGTGAAAGTGAAATTCGCTCAGTCACTCTTTGCGACCCCATGGACTGCAGTCCATGGAATTCTCCAGACCAGAATACTGAAGTGGGTAGCCTTTTCCTTCTCAGGGAAATCTTCGCAACCCAGGGATTGAACCCAGGTCTCCCACATTGCAGGCGGATTCTTTACCAGCTGAGCCACAAGGGAAGTCCGAGCTTACCAAGAAAGCCTATAAATACAGTACCATGTGAAAAATAGAGAGCTCCTGGGAACCTGCTGTGTAGCACAGGGGGCTCAGCTTGGTGCTCTGTGATGACACAGAGCTTTTTGATCAGCCCAAGAAAGTGCTCCCCTCCCCTGAGGGACCTCCTGTTCAATTCCCTCCCTCTTCCTGAGTCTCTAGTTACTACCAATTTACTTTCCTGTCCCTATGGCGCACCCTCTTCTGAACATCTCATACAAGTGGAGTGATTACAGCGTTTGTCCTTTTGTGTCTGACTTCTTTCACCTTACAAAATGTTTTCAAGATTCATCCATGTTGTATCATTTATCAGAATTTAACTCCTGAAGGAAATCAACCCTGAATAGTCAGCATAGACTGATGCTGAAGCTGAAACTCCAATAATTTGGCCACCTGATGCACAGAACTGACTCACTAGAAAAGATCCTGATGCTGGGAAAGATTGAAGGCAGGAGGAGAAGGGGATGACAGAGGATGAGATGGTTGGATGGCATCACTGACTCGATGGACATCAGTTTGAGCGAGCTCTGGGAAGGACAGGGAAGGACAGGGAATGCCTGGCGTGTTGCAGTCCATGGGGGCAGAAAGAGTTGGACATGGTTGAGTGACTGAACTGAACTGAGCTCCTTTTCAAGGCTGAATAGCATTCTGTTGTAAGCGCATATCACGTTGTGTTTACCCATTCATTCATGAATGGACACTTGAGCTATTTCTACCTTGTGACTACTGTGAATAACGCTGCTGTGAACGTGTTGTACCAGTGTCTGTTCGAGCCTTGGCTTTTGATTCTCTTGGGTAGAACTCCAGAAGTGGTATGTGTTGCTTAACCACTTGGGAACTCCATTTGGAACCATATGAGGAACTGCCATGCTTAAATTAAACGACATATTTTTACCTATGATTTTAATTGTGAAAAAAATAAGTGAACAATCTTTCAAATCTCCATTCATCCCTCTTGCTTTTCCAACTGGGCAATATTCACACGATGCTGTGAAAAGCAGACTTACTATCTGCCCTGCTGCCACTAATAGAAAGGAGGAGAAAATGTTCAATTTCTATAGGATAAAAAGCAAAACAGGAAGGGAACTTCGTTGCCAAATTCCATTACAAATGGATGGTGTCTTTTTGAGGAATACTGAAAACCCTTCAAGTCCAGGAATATTTATGAAGCCTTGAAGCCTGGCCTGCTCCGCAATGCCAATGCACAGCAAAGAGTTTTAGAGTTTTGAAACAAAACCCCCAAGAAGCCCTCATGGAACCTCCCCCGGAAGCCGGTCTTTCCTTATCTTGCTCCTTGAATCATTTATTTAAGCGGCAATAATAAGAGGTGTCAGCAATTCAGCTGTGAGCTCTGGAAGATTTCTGTGCTCATTGACCTTTAAGCATTTACGTCTTGACAGGTGAGCTGTTGGTAACGTTTCCTGTGAGATATGGGGCGGCCAGGGGTCGGGCATGCTAATGATAAAATTACCATTTACCTTTTACCTCAGCAGGCCTGGTGCCTGACATTATAAATGTAGGTAACCTTTCACCTGAAGCTCTCATTTTTTTTTGCGCTCTACGAGAGACTGCGGGGACGAACACACTTCTGGAGGCAGATGACTTATGGAGGGGAAAAGGCTGGATTTAGTGCAGTTTTTCCCCTCTTGGGCTTCTTTTTGGGAATGCCTTGTCCTCTCTCAACCTGGTTAGAACACTGTCTGTCCTTGGGGGGTGGGCTTGGGGAGCAGGGAGGAGGCGTGCTTTGTCATCCTCATCTCTTGACATTTTTGAAGCATGGCGGTGGCCCATGTTCTTTCTCTAAAGCTGCAGGTATTAATGAGGTTTTATTGGTGGCCTGCTTTCATCTGGAACATCAACCCCTTCCTGCTGATTCCAGTAGAGTGGCATTTCACTGCTACTGGAGACCGGACACGGTTTAGTAATTAGGGACTTGGTGGCAATTTATAGAGACCCGTGCTTCTAGCTGGTGCAAAAGAAAAGACAGAGGAATGCTGGTAACAGGAGAGACTGCTGGCAGCTCAGCTCAATTGGAGAAAGTTAAAGGAAAATGATGTTAATGCCCATTTCCCAGGTTGCCGATTTGATGCGGTAGAAGCTGTTTTTTCACATATTTATTGATTAGTCTTTAAGGAGTCTTGGGATGATCTGATTCTCCATAAGTAAGTCTTAGCGACATCTTTGAAGACTCTGGACTGAGCTGAAATTGAAATAAAAATCCTTTATTATCAGAGAGTAAGATTCATTTTTTTGGGTATCACTTTAAAATTAACTTTCATTGGAGTATATTGGATTTACAATTTTGTGTTAGTTTCTGCTGTATAGCAAAGTGAATCAGTTATACATATAAGTATATCCGCTGTGTTTTAGATTCTCTCCCCATATAGGTCATTACAGAGTACTGAGCAAAATTCCCTGTACTCTATGGTAGGTCCTTATTAGTTATCTATTTTATATGTAGTAGTGTGTGTATGTCCATTCCAATCTCCCAATTTATCCTTTCCTTCCCATTCCCCTTTGGTAGCCATAAGTTTTTTCTTTTCTACATCTATGACTCTATTTCTGTTTCATAAATAGTTTGATTTGTATTTTTTTTAGATCCCACATATAAGTGGTATTATATGACATTTGTCTTTGTCTGACTTACTTCAGTTAATATGATTATCTTTGGGTCCATCCATGTTGATGTTTGATACTATTTCATCCTTTCTTATGACTAAAATTTCATTGTTGACCATGATGGCTACTCCATTTCTTCTAAGGGATTCCTGCCCACAGTAGTAGATATAATGGTCATCTGAGTTAAATTCACCCATTCCAGTCCATTTTAGTTTGCTGATTCCTAGAATATTGACGTTCACTCTTGCCATCTCCTGTTTGACCACTTCCAATTTGCCTTGATTCATGGACCTAACATTCAGGTTCCTATGCAATATTGCTCTTTATAGCATTGGACCTTGCTTCTATCACCAGTCACATCCACAACTGGGTATTGTTTTTGCTTTGGCTCCATCCCTTCATTCTTTCTGGAGTTATTTCCCCACTGATCTCCAGTAGCATATTGGGCACCTACCAACCTGGGGAGTTTCTCTTTCAGTATCCTATCATTTTGCCTTTTCATACTGTTCATGGGGTTCTCAAGGCAAGAATACTGAAGGGGTTTGCCATTCCCTTCTCTAGTGGACCACATTCTGTCAGATCTCTCCACCATGACCCGCCCATCTTGGGTGGCCCCACAGGACATGGCTTAGTTGGACTGCAAGGAGATCCAACTAGTCCATTCTAAAGTAGATCAGTCCTGGGTGTTCTTTGGAAGGAATGATGCTAAAGCTGAAACTCCAGTACTCTGGCCACCTCCTGCGAAGAGTTGACTCATTGGAAAAGACCCTGATGCTGGGAGGGATTGGGGGCAGGGGGAAAAGGGGATGACAGAGGATGAGATGGCTGGATGGTATCACCGACTCAATGGACCTGAGTTTGAGTGAACTCCAGAGTTGGTGATGGACAGGGAGGCCTGGTGTGCTGCAATTCATGGGGTCACAAAGAGTTGGACACGACTGAGTGACTGAACTGAACTGAATATTCCATTATATAATATATGTGTGTGTGTACAAGATTCATTATTGAATGATTACTCTCCAGTGTGTTGAGAGTTGGAGGGCAGAAGAGGGAGAGAAGTAGTGAAAGAAAGGGAAACAAAAGGAAGAGAGAGAAATTGAAAAGAAGGAAGATGTGGAAGGAGGGAAGAGGAAGGAAAGGAAGGAAAGATCTTATTGGTTAGATTTATCTGAAGCCTGTTCATAGCAGGAAACGCAGGTCTTTGCATCATAATGAGAGCAAGTGCTCCCTGTCCCTGGGAGGGGCCTTGGAGGATCGTGGGGCTCCCCTAGTTCCCACCTTGGGAGAGAAGGGAGGTCAATGAGGAGCCAGAATCCCTGGCCTCTGCAAACGTGTCCACCACTTAGATAGTCTCTCTAACACTGCCCACATGACTTCAATGACATTATCCTGATGTTTATAGGAAGACTTTATAAATAAACAATGACAGATACAAGCCCGAGCATGCCTGGCTGCTTAGTGTGTTCATTGTCCTATGGAATAAACCCTCAGCCACAAAAATCTCATTATGGATAGGTTCCAGGAAGGAAATCCACATTTTGGGGACCATTTGTAGCATATTCAACTGAAAGCTGGTGCTAATGAAATTATTCTCATGTAATTAGATCTACTAAGTAATGTCCCAGGTTGTTCCCATGACATGGTTGGACTGCTAATTTTCATTCTTTCCAGGCACGGAGAGAATTCTCACTGAAGAGCTGTGCCCCAAATAGCCTCAGAAGCTTGCTGATTGGGGAATCCTTGCTGCATGGAAGGAAGGGCCATGGTGTCCCCTTCAAGAAGATTTAGTCTTCCCACTCTCTTCAGCACACAGGGAAAGTTTTCTGTTGCAACTCTGAGATCAGATCCAGCGTGCTGACCTCGTGTTGACAGGGTCCCGAAGGAGCCTCACTGAGGCTGAGGGAACTGACAGTCATTTCTCTGCTTATCACATGGCATTGCCTGAAGGTGAAGGTGAAGTCGCTCAGTCGTGTCCGACTCTTTGAGACCCTGTGGACTGTAGCCTACCAGGCTCCTCCGTCCACGGGATTTTCCAGGCAAGAATACTGGAGTGGGTTGCCATTTCCTTCTCCAGAGGATCTTCCCGACCCAGGGATCGAACCCAGGTCTCCCGCATTGGAGGCAGACACTTTAACCTCTGAGCCACCAGGGAAGCCTGGTCTTGCTTTATTTTTTGAGTCAGCTCTGACTCAAGAGACCAGAATTCCAATAAGAATCCCGTTGGTATGAGACAAAGGCCTTCCAGCATCCATCCATTCTTCTTTATCCTTCCGTGGATCCGGAGTGACCTGCAGCAAGACAGAGGCTCAGTGTCAGATGTGACTCAAGGCGGGACCTCTTGGCCACGGGGCGGGGGGACTGAGCACGTGAAAGGTGGGGGTTGGGCGGGGGAGAGCCAAGAGTCCCGACCTTGGTGGGGAGTTCTTTTTTTCCCTTTATACAGTTGAACCTTGGTTCCAAATTATTTCATTCATTTTACTTAGAAAGGTGCCCTCATCTTGAAAAGACCTGAAGTCAAGACTTTCTCCTTGATGGCAATTCTATGTAATGGCGTGGGAGAAAGAGGATTCCAGAGAACCTGAATCTCATCCACGTCTGCTGCTCTGACAGCTCTGTGCCTCCCTGGACCTGTGTGTGTTGGACGCAGTTGGGTTTGTCTGTAGCAGCTGTGTGTGTGGACATCTTCCCTCAGTAGAAGGGGGCAGAGGCGTCACACAGCCTCAGCATAGAAGAGGATTTTTCTCAACCTAGTGGAATGATGTCTGGCAGAACAAGGTAGGTTTCTAAATGCTTGGAGATGATGCTGTTTATTCCCAAGAATCTTATATTCCAGAGGCGGGGGGTGGGGGGGAAGGGTGCGGGGGCTGGAGGGTAGGAGAGAGAGAGATGCAATTTTTTTTTAACAAAGAGGGTTTCTAAAATATATTTATTTATTTTAGGCTGTGCTGGGTCTTTGCTGCTCTGCGGGCTTTTCCGTAGTTGTGGCGAGTGGGGGCTCCTCTCTAGCTGCAGTGCCTGGGCTTCTGATTGTGCTGGCTTCTTTTGTTCTGGAGCCCAGGCTGGAGTGCTCGGGCTTCAGTAATTAAGGCCTGTGTGCTCAGTAATTGCGCATCTCAGGCTCTAGAACGCAGGCTCAGTAGCTGTGGGGCACGGGCTCAGCTGATCCGTGCGTTGTGGGATCTTCCCAGCTCAGGGGTCAAACCGGAGTCTCCTGCATTGGCAGGCAGATGCTTCACCACTGAGCCATCAGGGAAGCCCTCAGCTTTGTTCTTTTAAGAAGCATTCAAAGCAGAAGCTCCAAAGGATCTGATCCCTCCTGTGTCTAACTTGGGTCATTCAGGGGTGTTCATAAACCAGAGTGAGTGTGGGTAGTCCTCCCGGCCACCCGGGAGACTATTTGGTGTCCTCCTCACCATAGGGCTTTCACTCTGAAAAGAAGAAATAAATCTAAGCAAAATTCCTTATTCTTATCCAGCAGCCAAGACTGACCCTTCCACTCCAAAGGGTAATGCATTTTGTAGATTGAGTGGGAAACTAAATAGGCACCCCTCTTCAGGGATGTAGATATCTTTGCTTCAGAAAATGTTTATTGATTCTGTAGCTTTTTCAGAACAACATTAATCATGCAAAAAGGCATTGGCCTGGGACTGGGAATCCTGGCGGCAGGAGGCAGGGGAGCTGACTTCCTTTTTACAGTCAGACTTATGTCAACACAGTTCTGAAACTTAATCAATAGTCAAACAATGCAAGTGACAGGCTGATCATTCTGGTAGAGACCAAAGCCTGTAAGATGCTGCACAATTAAAACAGAAACAACACGTAAGACGCTTTATTTGACATTTCTTGGAGTTCTACCAATCCTATCACAATTCATCTTAGTCCATCAGCCTGTGGACATAGGAAGATAGAAGTTATAGCAAAATGAAGTTGAGCCATTGTGTTAGAAATAAAAACTCCAGGGACTTCTCTGGAGGTCTCGTGGTTAAGACTCCATGCTTCCACCGCAGGGGGTATGGGTTTGAACCCCGATCCCACATGATTCATGGGTGGGCCAAAAAAAAAAAAAAAGAAGAAGAAAAATATAAACTTAAAGAGTGGTTACCACTATTTTATCTCCAGTTTGTTAACAAAAAATAAAATTATAAATTCCATATCAGTTTCAAATAGACTGAATAATACATTAGGTTCCTAATGTCTTGATAATAAAGTACTTTTATTTTTAACTTTGTTTACATTACAACCTGGTTTTCTTTTAGCTCTTTTTTCTTAATAAATTTTTATATAATTTTTTTTTGGGGGGGTTCCCTCGGAACTCAGTTGGTAAAGAATCTTCCTGCAATGTAGGTGACCTGGGTTTGATTTCTGGGTTGGGAAGATCCCCTGGAGAAGAAAATGGCAACCCACTCCAGTATTCTTGCCTGGAGAATCCCATGGACAGAGGAGCCTGGCAGGCTACACTCTAAGGGGTTGCAAGAGTCGGACACGGCTGAGCGACTAAGCACACACACATGTGTAATTTTTATACTAAGTATTTTAATATTAAGTTTTAGCATTGTGGTTTTCCTTTTATAAAATGGGCTGTTTTTCTACTTGCTTCTCAATAGTGTTCTTTTTTTTTTTTTTTCTTTTTTGAGTTCTTGGTAAGTTCAACCTTGCTGTAAGCTCCTGAGCCTTCAGTAAAAGAGCTTAGGGGTAAACAGGTAGGTAGGTCAGGGTTCAAATTCCTGTCTCTGCCTTTTACAGGCTGCCTGACCTGGGCAGGCTTCCTGGCCTCTTGAAATCTCTATTCAAGTGTGAAAGGGGGCCTGGAGGAGCCTGTTAGGGTGGGTGTGGGGAGAAAGTGAAGGATGAGCTGGGCCTCCTGTCAGCTCATGCTGTTCCTTATCATTCCGGTTATTACTCTACTGGACAAGCTCTCTGTTATTCAGAATTGTTCATCTGTAAATGTTTGTCCCAGAAAAATGATGCGTCTCCCTAAAATAAGTGACATCCAAAACGATCACAAGGCATTGGAAAATTCTGAACTATCTTGAATTCTTTTTTTGTTTTGTGTTGGCTATACCATGTGGCTTCGGAGAACTTAGTTCCCTGACCAGGGATCGAACCTGTGCCCCTTGCAGTGGAAGTGTGGCATCCTAACCACTGGACTGCCCGGGATTCAATCTTGAATTCTCAGAGGAAAGTGATATTAGGGATTGTATGATTATTTGCGGTGGTTTTTGTTTAGTTGCTAAGTTATGTTTGACTCTTTGCGACCCCCGTGGACTGTAGCCCGCCAGGCTCCTCTGTCCATGGGATTTCCCAGGTAAGAATACTGGAGTGGGTGGCCATTTCTTTCTCCAGGGGATCTTCCTGACCCAGGGATCGAACTGGGGTCTCCAGCATTACAGGGAGATTCTTTAAATTCCCTGTCTGAGCCACCAGGGAAGATCCGCCCTCTACCCTTTAAGTACTAAGCTGCTTAAAATATCATTCTGCTTATTGTAATTTGATGTGTGAGATTCTGGCAGGCATTTACAATTCAGATCCCACTCCTAAGAGATTCTCATTTGGGGCCTGTTTTTGTGATTTCCTTATGGACGCCTGAGATCGTTAGGTAAAATGCATATATATGCTCAGAGATAAATGTTTATCATCATCACCTCAATGAAGCATTTACCAGCCCCGACACGTTCTAATGTCCCGGGTGCTCCAGCAGCTGCTTCCCCTCCTCTCCTTGTCCACGGTGGTCCTCTTCCCTTCTCCCTCTCCCCACATCTCAAAATTTCCAAGTATTGCCCCCATCAATCATTAGAATTTAGCTGGCAGCGGGGAAAGTGGGGGAGGAGGGGTTGGCTGGGCAGCAGAATCATTATCCAAATATCTCGTTCAAAAAAAAAAAGTAGCGGTTGGCGGGAGATAATGGCCTCTTTGTGTGGAGGGAGAAGGCAGAGGGGAAGGGGGTGGGGGGCTCGCTGACACTTGGGCTCAAGCTGTTTTCCAAGAGGCTGATGGTGTGCGTGGTGGCAGCTTACAGAGGGGTGCTGCCTGCCTCACGAAGGAAAGAGAAGCCTCCCCTCAGGCTGGACCTCTGCACGCTGGACTCAGCTGCTCAGTTTGTTCTGCTCCCTTGCACCGGGCTCACCCTTCTCCTATGACCCCTTGTCTGGGTCGCTCACACGAATCCTGTCGCTTCTAGGGTGCAGTCCAGGGTTCTTGGCATGACACACGCGGCACCTCACCTCTGCCGCCTGCTTCACTTCCCGCTTTGATCCTCACCCCCAGCTCCACTCAGTCAGGGTATCAACGTGGACTCAGGAACACACGTTTTCACAAAGCTCACCAGGTAGTGCTGAGGCCTCCGAAGCTGTCCTTGCAAACGACTGTTCAGAAGCTCAACAAAACGCCATTCAGGCCTCTGTTTTTCTGTAATCAAGTCTCAGGAAGGGAGGCATTAGAAGGTGTTTCAGTTACCAAGTCCCCTTAGTCAAGGTCCAAGGCGGAATCCTGTTATGGTTAATTCTGCACAAAAAGTTTTGTTTCGAGTTAAACTGCAGGATGTTATTGTTGCTCATCCCTCAAAAGATTGTGTGTTTGTCATAAGCCTGTGTGCTAAACCAGTGTCATTATGCTAAACCAGTGTCTCATTTCTGGAGCCTCGTACTTCCTTACGCCCATGTCAAGTCTTAATCTAAGAGGAGGGGAACATGGAAATAACAGAGTTGGAAATAAGAATGAAAAGACTTCCCCACAAGATTATATGGCAAACTACCAAAAAATAGGACATATGGATATCCAAAGCATCAGTAAATGACTTTCATACACATTTTCATATAATTTCATTTGGCCATATCAAACTTGAAATTTTTAAAACATAAATTTTAACAATACTGGAATATGCTTATGGTTTAATAATATGGAAAATACAATTCTATGCAAAATGTTAAAGAAAATTTTGGGATGCAAAATAGGTTTTGTAATATAACCTTGGTTGTATAAAATATGCATGGAAAAAAAAAACCTCATAATATTAAATTCGTACTGGTTCTCTCAGGTGTTGAGATACTGACTTTTTAAAGTCCATTTTCCTTATGCCCGAATCCTTTCCAAATTTCCGAGTTAACACATATTACTTTTGGAATTGGGGAAATATAAGCTTATTTGGGGGCTTCCCTGGTGGCTCAGTGGTAAAGAGCTTGCCTGCCATGCAGAAGACTCAGGCGATTCAGTCCCTGGGTTGGGAAGAGCCCTAGGAGGAGGAAATGGCAGCCGACTCCAGTATTCTTGCCTGGAGAATCCCATGGACAGAAGAGCCTGGTGGGCTACAGTCCAGGGGGTCGCAAAGAGTCAGACATGACTGAGCGATTAAACAACATCGAGCAGCTTACTTTTATGATGTCATTGTTAAGACTGGAACAGAAAAAGGCATGACAGTGACAGAGAAGTTGGCAAAGGTGTAGGAGGGAGGGAGAGGGAGAGACCGAGGAAGAAAAAGAGAAAGTAGGATGAGAGGAAACAAGAGTAAGGCAAGAAGACCGCTGCACATTTTGCTTCAAAACCTGGGGAAGCACACAGTCTTTGAATTCCATCTTCCAGCTGGGACTTCTGATTTCTAAGCAGCCTAGAACTCTGATCAGAAGATACCACGAAGAGCTCTTGTACAGTTTACTGGTATCCTTTACAATGACACATGGTGGAAACAACAGCTTCTTTCTACCATCAGCTTTGAAAGCACCAGTGAGCCCCGGGCCGTTACTTTGAAGCCCTGGGCATGTTGATTAATGAGTCACAAGCTGGCAGAGCTCCAGCCTTTCAGGAACGGGTTTCCTATGTCCTTGCTGCTGCTTTCTGCTGTTCAGACGCTTCCAAGTCAATTGTGAAGGCCATGAGGCTCCGACCCTGCCCGCCAGTGAGATCTCTGGTCCCCAGGATGAGCCCAGGACCTGGCTGTTGCTGTCACCACCCTGACCTGCAGAGAAGCTCCAGACTCGGTGAGATTGGCAGTTGGATCAGACCATGAATATGCAGAAGGCAGGAGGGGGGCAATGACTACCCAACACATGATGACTGAGTTACAACTTTAAAATGGAATAAGTTGGATAGTTATTATCAGTGTAATTATTCATAAATGTGCCTAATTATTCATAATTATTCAGAAGTATACCACTTCCCTGATCACCATAAGTGATCTCGGAGGCCAATTACAATGCGACTCTGGTCACAGGGCTCAGGGACCGTTACCCCTTCTGTCTTGGTGTGTCCGCACGTGGTCTCTGGCCTGACACCGTGGGGAGCTCTTTGTATCATTGGCCCTTTAACTACACACAACAAACCCTCGGCTTGAAACCCAGCTGATTACCAAGCCCCCCTCGCCTTTCTTCCCCGTTTCCAGTCCCAAGCTCCTCTTGTTTGGGTTCAGTCTGTTCCTTCGAGGGCCCTCTTTGATGCTGTTTAATTAGGGCTCTCTTATTGTCACTCCGGCATTTGACATCTTAATAGCATTGCAGGGCACATGGTGCTAACCGGGGCAAGAAGGGAGGGACCCCCGCGTGGAAGCAGAGAGTCAGAGAAGCCGGAAGCCTGGGCCACTTGGCCAGCCTGCAGAGGGTGAGCCGTTAAGTGAGAGCTTTCAGGTTTCTTACAAATCTAGAGACCCTCTCAGGTAGGCGAAGGCAGTCCCCTTAACTCACTGCCTTCCCAGACACCTGGGACTTCTGGGGATCGTTTCAAAATAAGGCAGCCTAGGAGAACATTTCGAGTTTTTCCAGAAAAATTTCACATTGACCTGGATGAAGCAAAGCACCGACGTGGACTCAGGCTCTCAACTTGCTATTTGGGCCGAGGTCCTCACAAATGCAGGCTTCAGAGATGGAGGCACGGCTCAATTTCTTCTTTTTTTTTTTCTCCCTGGAAAACATTACAGCAATTACCATATTGTGGGGCGGCATGATCAAGTGCAAATTAGCATATAGATTAGTTCTGGGGGGCAGGGAGAAGGGGAGGTGGGTTAAGATCTTGAAAATCATGTAGAGTTATGCTGCACAAAGAGGCACGTGCAGAAATCTTCCAGGTTCTGCTCTACCTAACACTGTGTACACGTGAATGCCTCTGACAGGGGTCAGCGGGCAGTTTCTAAGGGAACCAGGACAATTCAGTTCTGACTGTTGCTGAGATGAGACGAGGGACTGGGCGGTATAAGAAGTTGCAGATCTGTTTGGTAGATTTTTAAGACTTTTTTTTTTTTTAAACCAGCTTTTTGCTCCAGTTTCTTTAGTAAGAATAGCCTCTAATTAATTGGAATCACCAAATTCGGTTTTTATGTTTTGTCTGAGAAATGAAAATGGTTAAATTTTGACTGACTGGGTGAAAAGAGGGACACAAAAAAAGGAAAGATATAATTTAGAACTGAGACTTCTGGGGGAAATGTGCTGAAAGGTGGCGGGCAAAAATGAGGCAGATTAAATTACTGCCTTCTAACCTAAAAATATAAAAGCAGACTGATTGGAAAACAAACACCTATAGGACCCACCTTTTCTTTCTAGATTTTCTAACAACACAGGAGATCGGTTCAGAGTCAGTTACTCCGTCACCTCCACGCTCAACGCTGGGAAAGTCACCAGCTGTAGCATCTGACACCACCGTCGAAGTTTCTGCATTTTGAAGAAATGGTACCAGTTATGGCAACCCACTCCAGTGCTCTTGCCTGGAAAATCCCATGGGAGGAGCCTGGTAGGCTGCAGTCCATGGGGTAGCAAAGAGTTGGACACGACTGAGTGACTTGACTTCACTTTGACTTCACAGCTGCTGTAGAGCGGAGTTCAGAGGAGGGACAGCTCTGTGAGGATGGAGTGGCTAGGAATACTTTTGTGGTATTTGGGAACCACCTTGGCCACAAGGGAACGTGGAACATGAATCAGTATTTAAGAGGACACTGCAGCCAGGGTGATGGACAGGACTCCTCAGGGGGCGAGGAGCCATGTGTGAGGATCCTGGGCTGGCAGAGCAGAGGGTCTGTGCTGAGGTGGTGGGAGGTAAGGATAAAACAGGGTAATGAACCCAAGGCAGAGATCAACCTTTCATTCTTTGCAATCTGCTTAAAGTGAAAGTGAAAGTCGCTCAGTCGTGTCCGACTCTTTGACCCCATGGACTATCAGTCTGAAATTCTCCAGGCCATAATCCTGGAGTGGGCAGCCTTTCCCTTCTTCAGGGGATCTTCCCAAACCAGGGATTGAACCCAGGTCTCCTGCATTGCAGATGGATTCTTTACCAGCTGAGCCACAGGGAAGCCCCTGCTTAAAAGGATCTAGTAATAACCACTTTGAAAAATTACTATATGATAAAGAAATCAGTTTTTTCTTCCTGAATTTTTGGCACATAGTAGGCAGATGACAGTTGATTCATTACATTAATGTGTTAATGTAACTCATTAACTATAAAATCAGCTCAGGATAAACCACAAGGTCTATTGTAGAGCACAGGGATACATGTATATCCAGTCTCCTGGGATAAATCATAAGGGAAAAGAATATGCTTGTATAAAAGTATGTATGCATGTGTGTGACTGAGTCACTTTGTGGTGCAGCAGAGATCGGCACAATATTGTATGTCAAGTACACTTCAATTAACATAAAAATTAAGGGACTTCCCTGGTAGTCCGGGCTTTTCTCATATCTCAGATGGTAAAGAATCTGCCTCCGAGGCAGGAGACCCAGATTCAATCCCTTAGTTGGGGAGATCCCCTGGAGAAGGAAATGGCAGCCCACTCCAGTATTCTTGCCTGGAGGATCCCATGGACGGAGGAGCCTGGTGGGTCCCAGTCTACGGGGTCAGTCTCAAAAAGTTGGACGGGACTGACTGACTTTCACTCTAGACTCCCTGGCAGGACTATGCATGTCCACTGCAGGACACATGGCTTTGATCCCTGGATGGCATCACGGACTCAATAGACATGACCTTGAGCAAACTCCAGGAGATAGAGAAGGACAGGGAAGCCTGGTGTGCTGCAGTCCATGGGGCTGCAAAGAGTCAGACACGCCTGAACGACTGAACAACAATAACAAGGGGAACTAACATCTTGCATGCCGTGAAGCATGGCCAAAAAGAGAAAAAATAAAAATTATCATAATAAAAACATGTAAAAAAAAAAAGCACTTAAAACAACAACAACAACAAAAACCAGTTTACAGCTGGTGTGAAGCATGCAACTCTCTCCTTTCTTATCACCCAGAAACAAATCAAACATATTTTTAAAAATAAACACAGTTCTTCTTAAAAATAATATCCTGGTTGGGAGCTGGCTAAGACTGGGACATGGAAGAAACTTTCCCAGCAAAACAGAAAAACAAAAGACGTGTGTGTGAGCCAGTCAACAGGGAAGATAAGCCAGAAGGACCTGCAGGGAGAGTTCTTTTCCCCCAAAGACTCGAAAGGATAAAAGCCAGAAGAATGTGCTCCAGAGCCTGACCAGTCAGCGTGGCTACAAAGCAGAGCGGGTTACATGGCCTGTGATGGCTGGAGCCAGCACAGCACATTTCACGGCCCATTAGGTAGATCTGACATGAGTGTGAGCAGGCTCCGGAGTTGGTGATGGACAGGGAAGCCTGGCGTGCTGCAGTCCATGGGGTCACAGAGTCGGACACAGCTGAGCGACTGAACTGAACTAGGTAGATCTGAAAACTAATCTGGTCCCAGGGATGTTTTATCAGTAGTGTTCTCAAAGTACGGATTGCTTGACAAGACAGGGTCGGGGTAGGGGCATGAGATAGCCGTCTGGCCACATGAAATTTGACATGACATCCTGGGTACCAGCCCAGTGACACACACTGGCCCTAGAGACCCCCATCAGTTGTGTACCCCAGGGGCCTCCAAAGACATCTGGGTGCATTCTGGAGTCTCTTTCCTACTCAGTCTCCAAATGCTGTGAGAAGCTAGTTAGGAAAAGTACAAGGTCTTTGGTCTTGGACAAAAGTAGCTGAGAGATAGTAGGTGCTCAAAAACTATAGTGAAGAAGTATTTGTTGAAAGAAAGAATCTTCCCTTTTGTTCAGTTTAAAATACCAGGTCCTATGGCTTTTATTTCCTAGACTGTCTCTCAATATCTATTTTCCAACATTTAACACAGCTATTACATGCTTTTTTTTTTTTTTAATTTGTTTACAAATGAAATGCCTGATTCTCTCAAATAGATTTCAGGCTGCTGCGGGATGGAGGCCTTCTGGTGGTTCTTGTCTCTCTCACAGCATCCAGGGGAATGCTTTGCTCACCACCTGTGTGTGATCAGTAGTGACAGTGGCGGGCAACTCTGGTTTGATAGAATTGCTAGTCCATTAGCAATCAGAAAATCAGGCTTGTTTGTAATCTCACGGGCAGCGTAAGAGTAAGTAAATTATAATCTTTTGGAGCCTCAGTTTGATCACATGTAAAGCATGAATAATAATTCGTGTCCTTCCTGTAAAACAGGGTCAAATAATCGGGTGTGTTTTAAGCCGTGTATTTAAATAAATAAGCAATGGCCAGAGTATATCCATCACTCTCCCTTTCCTAATGGCATCTTTGTGCTCAGTTGCTCAGTTGTGTCTGCCTCTTTGTGGCTCCATGGACTGTAGCCCGCTGGGCTCTTCTGTGCATGGACTTTTCCAGGCAAGAATACTGGAGTGGGTTGCCATCTCCTATTCTAGGGGATCTTCCTGACCCAAGGATTGAACCCACGTCTCTTGCATTGGCAGGCGGATTCTTTACCACTGTGGCACCTGGGAAGCCCCAAATGATTGGATTTGTAAGGATCAAATAAATTACTGTCTGCTAAAGTGTTCCAGCTACTTCTTAAATTTAGCTATGATGGTACTCTATGATGTACACAGACATCTCTGTACTCCAGGAATTCCCACTCTAAGGAAAGTGGGGGGTTCCTGGAGTACAGAAGTGACTAACCCATTACTAACTGGTAATTGGCTGGTGATGGGTTAGTGCTGGATTTGGGACCCGTTGGTAAAACTTAGCATGAGGGGGACAAGACCGTGCTAGTAAACACTGGAAGACTCGCCCAGTGGCTAACTGAGCAAACTGTTCATTTCACCCTCTTCTTGCCCATCATACTTTATGTTCCCAACAAATTCAAGAAACTCCTTGAGACGTTCTCATTTTCATTTTTCTAGTTAGAGCCTTTTCTGTTTAAAGAAGTCCCTTTAACATTCTTGTAAGGCCTGCTTAGTGGTGATGAACTCCTTTAGCTTTTTTTTTGTCTGGGAAACTTTATCTCTTCTCAAATTCTAAACGATAATCTTACTAGATTGAGAATTCTTGGTTCTAGGTTTTTTTCTTTCAGCACTTTGACTATATTGGGCCAGTCTTTCTAATCTATGGTATTTCTTTTTTAAAATTATTTTTTATTGGACTAGAACTGATTAATTACTCTTGCCTAGAAAATTCCATGGATGGAGGAGCCTGGTGGTCTACAGTCCATGGGGTTACAAAGAGTCGGACACGACTTCACGACTTCACGAGTCTTACCAAAGTCATCATACATTTATTTATATTTACCTTTAATAAAGGCTTCCCTGGTAGTTCAACTGGTAAGGAGTCCGCCCGCAGCGCAGGGGATCCTGGTTCGATCCCTGGGTCGGGAAGATCCCCTGGAGAAGGGATGGGCTACCCACTCCAGTATTCTTGAGCTTCCCGGGTGGCTCACATGGTCAAACAGAGAAACATCTACTAATTCCTTGAGTTTCAAGAAGCTTTATTTTCCCATCCTAGTCCTTTTGATGGCATCTTTTTTTTTTCTTCTTTCTTAAACTTTTTTATTTTAGACATTTTCAAACATACACAAAAGTAAACAGAATGGTCTGTTCTGTTCCTATTTGCTAATTATCCAGCTTCAACAGTCATCAACCTTCACCTTTTATTCATCTGGTGTCCTGTCTCATCTTCATCCTTCACCTTCCAACCTTCTATCTCTGAGACCAACTTAACCGTATGAGTCTTACAGTTCTTTTTTCAAACTCTTGCTAATTATTTAATAGTACGTTGCCAACAACCGTCGCTCATCCCTGATGGAAGAGGCAGGCTCTAATTCGGTCTCTGGTTTGCGAGGCTTCCTGCTAAACCAAAACCCTTAAGCTATGTTCTTGCAGTCTGGGACATTAGCAAGATCTCTCGATTGAATTACAGAATCACTTTCCACCAAGGAATCAGTTTTGCAGAGTACTTAACATTGAACTACAAGAGGAGGCACAGGAGTAGCGGGCCTTCTCAGTAATGTCATCTTTTTTTTCTCCCTTCTGTAAATCAAAGGCGGTATTACAAGACCTTCGGCTATGGGGCATGAGTGGAGTTAGAAGTTTACAGGAGCTGGAAATAGCCCTTCAGATGGCAGCATCTCTGTTCTCTTGCAGGTCTATTCTTTTTACCTGTAGTTAATATGAGTCATTGAAGGATCTGAGATTTTTCTGTGATTTGAAACTTTTTTTTTCTGGGACACAGATTCAGGAGTTTTGAGGGACCTACAGGCTGAAACAGCATCAGTGCCCTCACTCCATTCTGCCTCTGCCAGTGGCCACTCCGGGGGCCCTCTGATGCTGCCCGTATTCAGCAGGGCCTCTGCCCTCCAGCTTGCGGATCGGAGTTTATAGGTCACTGCGGGCTCTGAGACAGCCTGCCCTCTCTTCTGGGTTGACTCTGGCAGAGCAACAAAGGGAACATCAGTGAGAAGCTCAATCCTCAGGAAGGTCCTTGGGCGGCACGCGGCAGGCCAACTGGTCCAGGGGGAGCTCAAGGCAGGAGGCTGTGTTCGCTTCCCACCTGGGGTTCGATGACCTCCCTCCTTTCATCACGGGGGTTCTGAACCGCAGAGTGCCAACCCTCTGCTGCCTCTTGTTACTTCTAGACGAGTGTGAATTTTCTGAACATTTTCTCAAAGCAGTACTTAACTGCATTTTACTTTTGTTAAAAATCAAACTAGCGTAAGATTGCCTGTCAGTGTGGGAGCAAAGAGAAGAACTAGAGAAAAGGGGGAAAAATGAAAACGTGTAAATTTGGGGACCGAAATCTTATGTCTTTTTTGGGGGAGAGAGGGATAACGAAATCATTCTATGCCCTGATTGTGGCACTGTTTAAACACATCTATTCATATATTAAAATTCAAAGTTCATCTATTTATGTATCAAAATTGAAAGACTTGTACGTCAAAAGAAAAACAGGTCAATTTTACTGTTATAATTTAAAAAATAAAATAGTTAACCAGGGGAAAAATAAAAATTCTAGGCTTGTTCCAGTTTGAAAGTCAAGAAGCCAGTGGGTGAATACTGACGATTCTGAAAAGAAAGTGGGGAGGAGACGGCACCTGGGGATTGTCAGTCATTTTTCGTGTTGTTTAAAAGTTTTAAAAAAGATTTAAAAATTCTTACTCATCACACAAATGATTTTGTAATGACAGATTATAAAAAGTTATCAAGAGTCTTCTAACTATGATAAATCCCCTGATTTGCATTTAAGAAATCCTTTAGGGACTTCCCTGGTGGTCTAGTGGTTAAGACTCCACACTTGAAATGCTGAGGATGTGAGTTTGATCATTGGTTGGGGAACTAAAATCCCGCATGCCTAAAGGTGTGGCAAAAGAGAGAGAAAGAAAGAAAGAAAAAGAGAGAAAAACAGAGAGAGAGAAGGAAAGAGACAAAGACAGAGAGAGAGAGAAAGAAAGAAAGTCTTTTTTAGCTCAGTCAAGCTCTGCTCTTCCCTCCCTTCAGTTTATGCAGAAAAAAATTCCAGTGGAAAAACTATGAGTGAGCACCCACTGAGATTGCTCACATCATATATTTTTCTTTTTAATGAATATTTCATGACCAGTTAACCAGCAGTCTGTTATCCTTCTAATAAAGAAGAAGGTGTTATAACCAATAAAATATATTTATTGCCCTCATTTTAAAGTCTTAATTAAGGACCCATCCCTCATGAAAATCTTTCTTAAAATACCATCGGAAGTGCATGAACAAGAGGGAAGGAAGTTGTGGCATACTGAAGAAGAAACGTGTTCTTTCACGGTTAGCCCATGGCGTGTGTGTCTTGGACCAGTTTGTAAATCCATGCAGTATTAGCTTGTTTTGGAAGAGATGGTTCTGTAAGTAAAAATATGAATGTTATTTGCCCTGTGGATTTTATGTGTAGAATGCGTATGCTATAGAATTTGAGGAATTTGGAGATCTTTGCTTTTGTAAACTCAATGTAAAAAGATAATGCTGCTCTAAAGTTCAGGGAGTAACATGTGAGTTAGGCAGGAATTTCTGAGTTAAGCAGGAACCTGTGTTAAGAAAAGGAGTTTCAGGCTAACAGTATGGTCTTCGGTGGGTGTAATAGAATCACGGCTAGAATGTTCTAGAATCATGGCTTGTTGTTCTTGCTGGACTCTTTAAGTTGTAGGTTCCAAGCGTTGGAATCTGTGAAGCTGATTTAGCTACTGGAGTCTGTGCAAGATAGCTACAGCTAGAGAAAGACCTCTGTGCATACACTCTGAGGTGGCTAAATATTAATTAGACCAGAAGAGGGGAACAAGTTCTAGACCAAAGGGCTTCTCTTCCTTTGCGCACTTAGAGCTCTGGGTTCTACTCGTCAGAGAAGGTGGAGAAGATGGGGGACAATCCGCACACTCTTACCTTCAGGAGGGTTGGGTTTTGTACTAGAATCTTCCTTAGCGTCTCCGTTCCCCCAGTTACCTTGAGATATCTTATGTTACGCAATATTAGATTCAAAAGTAGATAAAATCATAGGTTTACAAGTAAAATGGAACCTTAGAAAAATATTCTACTTCTTAGAAAAAGAAGGTGTAAGGAATTTAAATGAGAGACTCCTATGCTGGTCCAGCGGTCAAGACTTCTGCCCGTGCAAAGGGCGCAGGTTCGATCCCTGGTCTGGGAGCTAATATCCCCGCGGCAGAAAACCCCAAAATATGAAACAGAAGCAACATTGTAACAAACGAAAGACTTTAAAGATGGTCCACATCAGAATAAAACCTAAAAAAGAGTTTAAGTGACTCGCTCAAGGCAGCGAGCGTAGCTAGCAACTCAGCAACTGGGGCTAGAGTTCACCTCATTCAGCCTTGTCATCATTTTGGATCTGAATGAAGCAAAAGTCTCATTCGTGTGGCCATTTGATCAAAGGACATTCAAAGCTCCGTGTAAAGTGCTATTTAACTGACTGCTAGTTCTTCATCAACTGGGGTAAACCCCGAATCGCTTTGTTATACCCCAGGGAACAAACAGGGCACCTTTTTCAATAAAAGCGTGTTTCCTTTTAGGCAGGAAGGATTATTTCTATGATGACAGTCTCTGTCTCTGAATCTGAATTAGTATAAATGGGCAGTTCTGTAAAAATATTTGAAGAATTGGAGTGGCTCTGATGATTTTGGCAATTAAGTCATTTCCTAAATGTTGGAAAAAATCTGCTGAAACCTTTACAGTGTTCAGAATGCTAACTCGATTGTATACATTTCCCTTTTTCTAGCGTATATTCACCTTTCTGAGTAGTTAGTATAAATGTGTCATAATGCGTATGTGTACAGTCGTTCAGTCGTGTCTGACTCTTTGCGACCCCATGGGCTGTAGCCTGCCAGGCTCCTCTGTCCATGGGATTTCCCAGGCAAAGATAGTGGAGTGGGTTGCTGTTTCCTTCTTCAGGGGATCTTCTCACCTCAGGGATTGAGCTCGCATCTCCTGCAGCTCCTGCATCCAGGTGGATTCTCTACCTCTGAAACACAAGTGTGTGGACTATTAAATACCAGTCATCCTTGTTTGAGTATCCTGAAAGGTAAAGCAATTTCTCCAGTTGCTTCTGTTTCCACGTAAAGATTAATCAATGGGCTTATTTTTGTTGGTATTTCTGCTCGTTGATGCGTTTGTATTTCGTTGGCTCGAAACTTAATAAAAAAGCAAAGCAAAGTAACTTGCACTGATAGTAATGAGTCTTAAAGCTGAGAAAGCACTTGTAGATTCATATGCATTTATGATGCTAAATTGGTTTTGGTGAGTGTTTAGCATAAAAAACTAAACCTAACATCTTCCAGAGGTGGTTTCTTTTTTCCTGCCCTGGGATGGTGAAAGGAAGGCAGAAGTGCGCCACCTGGTGCTTGAGGATGGATTGGCATGGTAGACGCCCCGAATCCTATGATAGCTGAATTTAAAGCGCACCAACATTTCCTTAAGGACCAGTTCTTGCCTCCTCAAACATTTTTTTCTTCGTGTCAAGAGTACTTAGCAGTAACTATTATCTTGTTTGACATTCAAAAACATTTTCTAAAATTAAAATGAGTAATCATTCTGTTGTGCCTCTCCTGGCATGTCCATGAACACTTGCAGTTTGAGTCACACCAAGAAATGATATTTAGTTAGATTGAGACACTACCAAGGACTCAGGTATGCAGCCAAGAGGACTCAAGAGCCTCTTGATGAAAGTGAAAGAGGAGAGTGAAAAAGTTGGCTTAAAATTCAACATTCAAAAAACAAAGATCATGGCACCTGGTCCCATCACTTCATGGGAAATAGATGGGGAAACAGCGGAAACAGTGAAAGACTTTATTTTTTTAGGCTCCCAAATCACTGCAGATGGTGACTGCAGCCATGAAATTAAAAGACGCTTGCTCTTTGGAAGAAAAGCTATGTCCAACCTAGACAGCATATTCAAAAGCAGAGACATTACTTTGCCGACAAACGTCCGTCTAGCCAAGGCTATGGTTTTTCCAGTGGTCATGTATGGATATGAGAATTGGACCACAAAGAAAGCTGAGCGCCGAAGAATTGATGCTTTTAAACTGTGGTGTTGGAGAAAACTCTTGAGAATCTCTTGGACTGCAAAGGAGATCCAACCAGTCAAACCTAAAGGAAGTCAGTCCTGAATATTCACTGGAAGGACTGATGCTGAAGCTGAAGCTCCAATACTTTGGCCATATGCTATATATAGCACATATATATATATATATGCTTTATATATATATAACCATATGCTTTATATTTATATATATAATGTAATATTTGGCTCTAGCTTTTCAGAGGTCTTTGGTTAAAAACAGTTAACACTTTTATTTAACCTGTCCTACCCCTTAGGATCTTGGAGGTTATGGAGGCTTTTAAATAGGTTATAATCCCAGAAGTTACTGCACGCATTCACATTCTATTTAAGTAGAAAATGAAGCAAAAAGACACCGTTAGGTAAAGGATAAAGTTCATTAGCCTGACTGCCGAAAAATATTAATTGTGAATAATGAGTCTCTTTTGCATAGGAATGTAAAATAGAAAATAAGATTTGTCTCTGGTTTTGAGACTTTGATATTCTTTGTTCTGAGGTCGCTTCATCTTCTTCAGTGAGAGACAATACCTTGTTAATCTATCTCCATTTCCAACATAACGGCATTAGTGAAATGTCACATCAAGGGCATAATTCATTATTATATTATAGTAAGTCTTTCCTGCCACCTTTTTTTGCACAAAGCAGGATGATTAAACGTCGCTAGTGAGGGGCGCCCACAGTTTTTGGTGCAATCTTTGGAAGCAGGTATTGCCCCTCAGTCAGCTATGTGGAAGCCATTGTCCAAAGTCATTTTGGATCAGAGAAGCCATCTTCTGGTTTCTCTGTCCTCAGTTCAGTTCAGTTCCGTCGCTCAGTCGTGTCCGACTCTTTGCGACCCCATGAACCGCAGCACGTCAGCCTCCCTGTCCATCACCAACTCCCAGAGTCATCTCAGTTTTCTGAATGTTGATCTCTGTCACAGTCCTGGTCGTTTCCATGGGCTGAGCGATTCTCTCTGGGACGTTCTCGAGGGGGCAAAAGCAGAGAGCTGCACGTGCTTTTACCCTTCTGTCTAAATGAGATATATTTCCAAGTACATTTACATATGTTAAGTGAGTTTTGTGACTAACTAGCTGTAAGACATTTTGCAAATTGTTTGACATAGTTGGCCTCAGTCTCCTTATTTGTTAAACAAGAGAGAGTAGAACTATACGCTTTCAGAGGTCCCTTCCAGCTGTAAATGTCTGTCATCCTACGAAATGCTTCTTAAAGGAACATTTTAAAAAGTCTAGCTTATCAAAGCATTAGAAAGTACTTAGCTATGTTTATGGTTTGGATCAAAAATATGAGCTGTCACTTCTTGGAAAGCTTTATTACCTCCACTTCTTGGCAAAGGCTGAAGTTTAATATCATTATGGTACCCTGTAATGAGGATTCCCTAATTTAGGAAGGCATTCGTGATAATGATCACTTAAAAAGATCACTGATTTTGAGAAATGGTTCAGGTCTTAATGGGTGCTGAGAATGAAGGCTGAGTGATTACTTCTTTACTGGGCTGTGTTAGTGTTGATATTTGTTAGGCTAATTGTACTTAATTTACTGTGAAGTTTTTTTCAGAGGTTTCTGTTGCTGTGAGCAATGGTGCTACTGGGGCTGGGCATTGAACTTAGAGCCCTTACTACTTGACTATCACATAAACTGGTCCATCCTAAAGGAAATCAACAATGAAAATTCACTGGAGGGACTGATGCTGAAGCTGAAGCTCCAGTAATCTGGCCCCCTGATGGGAAGAGCCGACTCATTAGAAAAGACCCTGATGTTGGGGAAGATTGAAGGCAGGAGGAGAAGGGGGCAACAGAGGATGAGATCATTTGATGGCATCATTGACTCAATGGACATGAGTTTAAGCAAACTCTGGAAGATGGTGAAGGACAGGGAAGCCTGGCGTGCTGCAGTCCATGGGGTCAAAAAGAGTTGGACACTACTGAGCGACTGAACAAAGACAATGTTTTAGAGGGAGTGACCTGGAGGTAGCCTAGGAGCCTTGCATCTTCCTTCGCACTGCTTCTTAGACACATCAGCAGTTCACCCATCAGTTTATGAAAACCCAGGAGTTGGAAATGTTGCCAGTGGTTCTTCCAAAAAAGACCAGATAGATCACTGTTCCTCAAAGATGGGCATTTCACACTGGGATGCAGAGGGAAGTTGGGAGGGAGGGAAAGTAAAGGTTGAGAATGAAGGGAAAAGAAAGAAAGTCATCCAGATGAAAAGCTATGAGGAGCCTTCACTCTTATAGAAAGCTTGGCAGAGTGCTGGGTTCCCTCCAGGACTGCACCTGGGCTCAGGGAAGAGGACTGACCTTGGGTGTCTCTCTCTTTTTTTTTTTTTTTAATGAGTTTGTGTGTGTGTGTGTGTGTGTGTGTGTGTGTGTGTGTGGCTTACCTGTTAGCTCAGCTGGTAAAGAATCCACCTGCAATGTGGGAGACTGGGTTTTATCCTTGGGTCAGGAAGATTCCCTGGAGAAGGGCATGGCAACCCACTCCAGCATTCTTGCCTGGAGAATCCCAGGGACAGAGGAGCCTGGCGGGCTACAGTCCATGGGGTCAGAGTTGAACACGACTGAAGCGACTTAGCATGCACACACACATAGCCAGTTAACAAACGATGCTGTGAGAGTTTCAGGTGAACAGTGCAGGGACTCAGCCATACACACAAGGATCCATTCTTCCCCAAACTCCCCTCCCATGCAGGCTGCCTCATAACATTGAGCAGAGACACCCGTGCTCTATCATAAGTCCTTGTTGGTTATCCATTAAAATGTTTCTTGATCGGAGTAGAGCAGGTTCTGTCCTCTATTTTCTACCCACCCCCTGAGGGTACCTAAGGAATCATGAACAAGAAGCTCCATCAAATATAATTATAATCCTGGGAGTGATTGGATAGACACATTGCATTCACGTTATCAGTAGCTCCCTTGCTCTGTTAAGGCCCTCGTCCCCTTCTGTCTGGTAAGCAAAACTAAGCAACAAATCAATGGCTGGTCTCAGAATTTAGGTTGCACGTTTTCTCCAAAGACTGTGTGAGGACTGAGAAATAAAACAATGAATTTCACTGGACTCAGGCAAGTCATCTGATCTGAAAACCAGGTGTCTGGTCTTTCCACGAAGATGGATTGCCCGGCGTGTCAGCCAGCCCCGGCTGAGCGTTCCTGAGTAATTAGGAGTCATTTCATTGGCAGATGCCTACCCAGCTCACCTTGCAGAGGTCTCGAAATGTCTGAGCCAGAAGCCGCCCCGCCCCAGCAGACCTCCGTAGCACTGACCTGCAGGGCTTGGTGACATGATGCCGTGACATAAAGGCAGTCCACAGAACTGCCGTCCACAGCCCCAAGCCCCAGGCTACCAGGCAAAGGGGTGAGTGTTCGAAGGTTAAGCTAAATAATATGCTTTTAATGATATTGTGTGCCTGGCAGATCAAAAGCATCACGATAAGATAAAAAGTTCCAAAAGGCCTTTCCCTGCACAGTGCATTTGACCAAAGTTCCTTTCATGATCTCGCTGATGGAATTCTAAAAACCATTTTTAAGGGTATGATCCTAAGTGTTACACTTGAGCGGGTTTTCCCTCACCTTTCATCCCGCAGAGATGTGAGCCATTTGGTGGGAAGGTGGATTATTAGCAGGGGAAAACCAGTGCTTTGTGGTCTGTGAGGATGGACTGATCTGGGTCTGGAAGCATCTGGAAATGTTATCTGGGTGCCCTGACCATCCGACAGGCTGTTTATCTCTTTCAAATGCTAGGGAAAACACAAAAACAACACCCAGGTTGGGAGAATTTAAACTTTGCTCAAGCCCCATCAACTTCATGAGGCTTTCCCAGAAAACTTCTCAGTTGGAATTGAGGGGAAGGAGGAAGACGTGAACATTTCCTGAGTGCCCGTTACATAATATGGGATTCCTAGGGGGCACAGTGGTAAAGAATCTGTTTGTCAAAGCAAGAGACGCAGGATTGACCCCTGGGTTGGGAAGATTCCCTGGAGATCATTTCCTGGAGAAGGAAATGTCAACCCACTCCAGTATTTCTTGCCTGGAAAATCCCATGGACAGAGGAGCCTGGTGGCTGACAGTCTGCCGGGTTGCCAAGAGTTGAACATGACTGAGTAACCAAACAACAAATTACATAATATATGTGTGCTGGGGACTCCAGATGCGTGATACTGTTTAATCCCTAGAGTATCCTTGGACATGTTTATTATTAATAATCTCTTCTCCTGCTAAGTTTTATTTTTATTTTTAAATATTAATGTATTTGAGTAGGATCTTTAGTTGCATCTTGCAAACTCTTAATTGCAGCATGTGGGAATCTGCATCTACAGGGATGGAACCTGAGCTGCCTGCATTGGGAGCATGGAGTCTTAGCCACTGGACTGCCTGGGAAGTCCCTGAACTTCATTTCTTTAACCATAAATATAGCCTTTTTCGGAGAAGGCAATGGCACCCCACTCCAGTACTGTTGCCTGGAAAATCCCATGGGCGGAGGAGCCTGGTAGGCTGCAGTCCACGTGGTCGCGAAGAGTTGGACACGACTGAGCGACTTCACTTTCACTTTTCACTTTCATGCATTGGAGAAGGAAATGGCACCCCACTCCAGTGTTCTTGCCTGGAGAATCCCAGGGATGGGGGAGCCTGGTGGGCTGCCGTCTACGGGGTCACACAGAGTTGGACACGACTGAAGCGACTTAGCAGCAGCAGCAGCATAGCCTTTATTATAAACATCCTTGTGGACAGCTTGTAAGTGTTGGCCTTCACCTTTAGGCCGGGGGCAGGTAGAGAACACAGGCTCTGTCACTTACTCAAGCTGCTATTTACGGCCCTACTCTGTGCTGCCCACCGTACCTACTTGCTTGATGTGAACCATCTCCTTTCATCTTACAGACTCGGGGGGTCTGGCTTTGGTTTTCTCCCTTATATATAGATGAAGAAATCGTCTGAGGGCTTGAGTAACCTGCTTATCCTCGCCCAGTCAGTCGGTGGCAGAGCTGAGACTGGAACGCAGGTCTGAGGGTGTCCCGGCCACGTTCCCGTTGCACTCACTGCCTCTAACCCTGGAATCCAGTGCTGCGGTGTTTGCTCAACTGATTGCTCATGTGACCAAGTTTTCCATCAGGCCACCCTGCCTTCTAGGCTCCCATCACCCTCTCACCTATTTGACTTAAAAAATACTCACAACCTAGAAGCTGAGAGCTATGTTTTACTGGGCAGGCATTTTTAGGACTTCAAGCCCAGGGGGAGGCATCTCTGTATGGCAAGGTGCTAGAGTCTGGGCTCCCTGAAATCATTCCTTTGATGTGCGCCTAAGCTATCTGGAGCTGGCATCCTGTGTTTTCACGTCCTGAGGTCCCTCGGGGCTCACCAGCTCAGCTTCAGTGGTGCCTGCAATCGCTGATGACCGTGACATACTTTGTCTACTGATATGGCAGGAAATATTCCATTTCTCACACCCATCATTATATTACAAACCTCCTCAAAACATCCAGCCCACTCTCTCCAAACCCCCCAGGAAGAAGTCCTTGTCTTATAAAGTGTGATTCAGGGACCAGCAGAATCAGCAGCATTGGGGGACTACGTGGAAAAGCACACTGTCAAGGCCTTCGCTTAGACCTCCTGAACCTGGAGTGCGACTCAGCAAAGTGGTCTCGATCAAGCTTTCTAGGTGATTCTTATGCCTCCCGAGGCTCAGAAAGCACTGTTTTAACTGGTCTCTCCATCTGGGCATGAGTGGTTCAATCATTCCTTCAGAAAGCTGCCAGTTTTTTGAAACACACACAGCATCATCATGTCCAGAATTCACGACTATTATATAGGACATGTCCCGAGCACAGTCCTTGGGCATGGAATCCTCTGCAGGCTTCTACTCAGGAACCTGCAACTTTTATTTTTTAAAGAATAATTCATTTTGGCTCTGAGGGTCTTTGCTGCTTCTTGGGCTTTTCTCCAGCTGTGATGCTCGGGCTTCTCGCCGCGGTGGCCTCTCTTGTTGCAGAGCGCAGGCCCTAGGGCAGGAGGCTCAGTAGTCGAGGCTCACAGGCTTAGTTGCTCTTCAGGATGTGGGCTCTCCCTGGGCCAGGAATTGAACTTGGGTCTCCTGCATTGGCAGGCAGATTCTTTACCACTGAGCCACAGGGAAGCCCTACAATTTTTTCACTCGAGGGCTTTGCTGGAATAGCCACAGGCACTTTGTGGCCTGGCCTTACTCATCTACAGAGCCCTTGTACTGAGCACTCTGGAAACTGTTCACTGAACAAATGAAGTGGACTGCTAAGTCACGTGTCATTTTCTTGTGGCAAGTCTGTTAATCCGTTTGATGAGTTTAGAAGGATGAATTAAAGTCCAGTTTTCAGACATTTTTTGATGATTGATTTTTCCTGAATTAAATAGCTAGGAGTTGGGGGGACGATTACATGTGTAAAGCCTGTGGTTAAAGGTAATCAACAAACATAACCCGTACTCAAACATAACCCGTACTGCAGTTAAAGGATGTGTAAGGATGAGGCTTGCTGGTGACCCAGACAGCCGCTGCTTTGCAGGGAGGCAGTTCTTTTGCTGGCAGTGTGTTTTTGGAACTAAAGAAGTTTAAAAGGTGTGTTCCCTCCTCTCCCACTCCTGGAGTTTTGGTTGGAGGCCCCAGATTACAAATGTACCATTGCCACGTGCATTATTTTTTCTTCTTTCTCCCTTCCAGAATCCCGAGACTGGGGCTCCTTCCCCAGCAAGGCAAGGCAGACACTGACAAGAGGCGGCTTCGAGACTGCTGAAGAGTTCATTTTACGGATTCACACGCAGAGGCTGATAGCGTTTCAGTAATTTACCCAGTAGATTTCCCTTGGTTATAAGAGGTGGGGCTGGGATTGAGCTAAGAGAATTCTTTTCCTCTGTAACACTGATTGCCTAAGATAGGGGTTCCCCAAAGTATGAAACTCAGGAACAACTGAGAGCTTTAAATAATACATGGATTTCTAACTGCCACCATAACCCTAATCAACTAGAATCAAGGGTGTAAATTAGGAGAAATTATATTTAAAAAAAATGTTTGCTTATCTGTTTGTTTGTCAAATTCTGATGCTCAACCCTGCTTGGGAAATGTAGAATTAGGCAGACCTCATATTCAGAAGGATCTGAAGCGGCTTCAGGCAGTCAAGTGGGTACCTATGACTAATGCAGTGGTTCTCAGAGGGTGGTCCTTACACGGCAGCTTCAGCTCACTTGGGAACTTGTTAAAGATGGCAGGGCCTCAGCCAGAACTACCTAATGAGAATCCAAGTGGTACCTAGAAATCTGTGCTTGTAATTCTTCTGGGCGATCCCAACGTTTGCTACATTTGAGAAGCACTGATGTAATTGGTGGCTGTGAGAATATACCTATTCTGGACTAGAGAGGGTCATTTGTAGCTGAGTGAAAACGAAGTGCCTGCCTGCTCTGCTGAGGGAGGGGAGCGGGCGGGGGGAGGGCTGAGCAGAGATTCAGGGTGCAGTTAGAAAGGGAAGCAGATAACCAGGACAATCTCCGAGTTATCCCAATTCCGCGAGCCCTGCCTCTGCTAGCTTTTGCCTTTCTTCTAAGAAGTAAATGTCAAAACTAGTTTTCTTTGAAGGCGACATAGGTATTTAACACCTCAAACAGCTGGAGTCCCACTAAAAAATAGGGGTTTTATGATGTGATAATTCACCTCCCTGGAGTTAGTGTGCTTTGCCTGGGTAGAATTTGACTAGCTAAATTTGGGTTTCAGAAAGGAATTCTACCAAAACAATTCTGTGCTTTTTTGAAGGCAAATCAAATTGACTTTTAAATTTTTAATTGGAAAATTAAGTTCCTTTAGGCTCATTGCATCTCTGAAAGGATGGGCCAATTATTGGTCAATAAAACAGTGTGACCAGGGATCCCTGTGGCTTACAAACATTACATGAAAGCCTCTAATCTTCCTTTTGCATAAAGTGAACATGTTAATTCTTCCTGCATTTAAAAGGATTTAAATAAAAATTCCCTTACCCTTCATTTAAAAATACTGAAGTGATTTTCTTCCTGTACCAATCACATGTTAGTCCAGCAGTAGATCCTGGGGAGTCAGGGATGAACAGACAAGGTCCTTATGCCCAGGGAGCTCCTGGTCCAGTGAATAGCTTGTGGCTACCAAGACGTGTGTACCCTGCGTGCTCTAGTCCTCATCAGAGATCTTTCCGCTCAAGCTCTGCTGGATGGTGCATGATTGCCCAAACGGACCAGGTCTCTGCCCTCTAAGAGTGTCAAGCCCTGATATCAGATCAAGAGAATAACAATCCCTTTGGGCAATTAAAATAGAGGGAATTTAACATAGGGGGTGGGTTACACCGGTAATGAAAGAGTTGAGGGTACAGACAGGCACTCAGAGATTAACAGCAGGAAAACTGGCCTGAAAGGGCTCAGGGAAAGTTGACATTATCAGACTCTACCAGCTGGCTTTTTTGGATGCTTTTAGAACCACAGCGGAGGTGGGGGGTTTGGTCCCTGCCGTGGCCTCCTTCCTCATGGTGGACTCTGCACTCTCCGGCGGGCCCTCGGTGTCGGTGGTGCCTACTGTCCCCGCCCCGGAAGCCACAGGCCCGCCCACGTGTAGGATGTCTTCCGGTGGTCCCTTCAACTCTTCAGAAATATCCCCAGCTCCCTGTTCAGGCTGTAAGCTTGCCTCTTTCTCTGGTGCCAGGGGTGGGGCTGGGCAAGCTGACCGTGTTTGCTTCTCCAGGCTGTGTTGATTGGGTGGTGATGAGCTGACTCATTTGAAAAGACCTTGATGTTGGGAAAGATCGAAGGCAGGAGGAGAAGGGGACGAAAGAAGATGAGATGGTTGGATGGCATCACTGACTCGTTGGACATGAGTTTGAGCAAGCTCTGGGAGTTGGTGATGGACAGGGAGGCCTGGCGTGCTGCGGTTCATGGGGTCGCAAAGAGTGGGACACGGCTGAGCGACGGAACTGAACTGAGCCCTCCGGGGAAGGTACTGACCTTGGTTTCAACAAGAGCTGAGCTGAGAGAGGAGACCCAGATGGGAGTCGAGTCTCCAGGCTCAGGTCAGTCTTCTGCCAACGTCTCCCGCTGAGCAAACCTGAGGAGGAACGAGGGGGCTGGAAGCCATCCTCCGCTGGATGGAGCAGAGCAGAGGAAGGTGGGGACCAGGTCTGAGAGCTAATATTCCAGTCAGGGGCACATCCAGCTGTCCCCCCAAGGGAATTCTGGCCAGCTGGGTCAGAATAAGAAAGGTTTTTTTTTTTTTTTTTTTTTTTTTGCCATATTGCCTGGCTTGTGGGATCTTAGTTCCCTGACCAGGGATAGACCTGCACTGGAAGCAGAGATTCTTAATCAGTGGGCCCCCAGGGCAGTCCCAGCAAGGTTTCAATGCAGATCCATCTCACTTCTGACCACTCTCAGGGGGACGGAAGGGACGACATAGAGCGCCCCTCCCAGAAAGCAGCTGGGACACAGAGGTCAAAGCCGTGCAGAGGTGCAGTCCCATCAAGACCCCTTTCAGATATACACTATGGAGTATTACTCAGCCATTAAAAAGAATACATTTGAATCAGTTCTAATGAGGTGGATGAAATTGGAGCCGATTATACAGAGTGAAGTAAGACAGAAAGAAAACACCAATACAGTATACTAACACATATATGTGGAATTTAGAAAGATGGTAATGATAACCCTATATGTGAGACAGCAAAAGAGACACAGATGTAAAGAACAGACTTTTGGACTCTGTGGGAGAGGAAGAGGGTGGGATGATTTGGGAGAATGGCATTGAAACATGTCTACTATCATGTAAGAAGTGAATCGCTAATCTAGGTTTGATGCAGGATACAGGATGCTTGGGGCTGGTGCACTGGGATGACCCAGAGAGATGATATGGGGAGGGTGGTGGGAGGGGGGTTCAGGGTTGGGAACTAAAAAAAGAAAGAAAAAAAAAAAGGCCCCTTTCAGAACCAAGCTTCCTGGATTCTCTGCTAAACCTCACTCTCAACTCAATTTTTAAATATGTTTTCATCTTGTAGCAGTGCTTAGAATCTGCCCTCTGCTCTCGGAAGGAGTAGGTCTGACAGTGAGGCCTTCAGGTATCCATGTCTGCGTCGATTGGCCTCTTAGCCACTTAGAGAAGGAAGACTTAGCTCAGAGTAATCAACGGTAAGCCTTGTGGAAAAAGCAAAGAGATTTTGGGCCAAAGGGTCCTGCTGGGACCCTCGATGGGCTCCTTGCCTCACCCGCTGTAAAGAGCTCAGCACAGAGGTTGAATCTGGGACCATTTTGCCAGGACGATGGCTAGCTAGGTATGATGATATCTAGGGACAGTACTGCTCAAGGACCAGTTTTTTTCCCCCAATCCATTGAGGATTCATATTTTTATAAAATATATTTTAAAAATTGCAATAGGAGAAAAACATACAAAACAGCATTTGAGTATTTTTTGTTAGATTTGACAGGCATAGAATTACACCATCCAGTTACACTGAGAGTTGATAAACTCTTTCTGTTGGGCACCTACTGTTACGGACAGATTCCTGTCTCCCCTCCACACTGGCTCAGAAGACGCCAGCGGAGATGGCCTTTCTGATCGTAGGAGGGTGCTCTGCGGGAGGCTCTTTCTTCCCACTCCTGCCCCCTGACCCATGAGTGTCTGGAAATGGTGACAAAGGTCTAACAAAAAGCAGGCTCTGTAGATCAGCAAGAACCCGGAGGAAAACCGCTCTGAGAGGCGCATTTAGCAATAGCCGATCATGGGGCTAACGCCTGCACCCCGGCTCTGTCGGGTGGTCTGTCTCTTCCCCACCCGCTTCATTTCATGTTCTTTCGATGCTGAGAACTCGGGAAAGGCAGCAGACATTTCTAAAAATGACAGTTATCTTCAGGGAAAGGAAAATGGCAAATATGAGACAAAAAAGTATGAAGTAAATTTTTCACCCTGAAGGGCCAGAGAAATCATTAGAGTTATCTGACAGCCTCCGTCTCCAGGCGTGTGACCTGCCTTCTGGCTATCTCATTGCTATTTATATGAGCCGGGATGTCTACCTAGCGCCCGGGTTGAAATCAGGCGGGATCTACGGGAACTCAGATATGGCCCAGAGTGACAGAAACCTGCAAACCCTTACATCTGTCTTTTGAAATTCTCGATCCCACATTATCCACCTATAATTCGTAATTAGTTGCTTTTCTCCCAACACACACACACACACACACATGCCCACACAGGCAGACATACGGACACACAAATACAGACACACACAGACACACACAAACACAGACCCCCCCCCACACACACACATGTTTTATCCTTCTCTCCCCTAAAACATCACATTGAGCAAAATGAAACTTTAGGAATTAACTGTCATTCCTATTCCAGAAGATATGATACTAACAGAGTGAGTATTGACATAAAGTAAAATAAAAATAGCTGCTCTTTGCCTCACTCTTCAATTGAGACATTCAAACAGATTTTGAAACGGGAAATTCAAAATTCTCTTACTTATTTTTGACACTTAAACCTACGGAATTTCTTCTTTAAAAAGCTGCCATTACTGAACTGTTATTAGGGTAATATGAGTAAAGTTCAAGCTTACTGGTGGGAGGGGGGTGGAAAATCATACCGGTGGGATATACAGTCAAATGCAATTCTGCACGGCCAAGCGTTTCTTCCAGCTTGAGAGATCAGTTTTCTCTGATGCCCTTTATTAAAGTTTAAAGCAAGTGTTGACTTGGCAGGAGGGAAAGGGTTTGGGAATGAGCTTTCTTGCGGTTGACCTTTAGGGGCTGTCATGCTGCCTGTGGGATTGTTATTAAGTAAAGCAGGGTGTGGTTCTGTTTGTGAAAAAATGTTAAAAACGAGAAAACCAGAAACAGAAAACCCTCACCCCCAAATCAGCCCCCATATTCATCTCTCAAGATCATCCTGTGTTTTTGATCACATACCCCTCTTGGTGTGAGTCCCTGTGTTTGGAGCGAGAGTTTGATCAATTGTTCCGCTGGCAGCTAAAATCCCATCATGTGTGTGTTTCTCAAAGAGAAGCTTAACTGTATTCTCTTCATATCGTTTCAGCAAATGATTCTTATCACTAGGACTCAAAAACCTGCTCTCACAATCTTTTCACAAGTTAAAGTTTCTCCAATTCAGCCTTTAGCATGATGAAAATGAATCTGAAAACCCCTGTACCTATTAAAATTCTTACTCCTGCCAGACATCTGCTTTCCCTCTGAAGATCACATCATCTGCTTTTTGACTAGGTTGAGCATTTAAGACCTGAAAACTGTGACCCCCGTTGCCTAGCAACCAAGAAACTCCGGCCTGAGCCCTGGTGGGTGAGATGAAAAAAGGTCCGTGAATGTGGCAGGCCTGTCCTTATCAATATGCGACCACGGCAGCTACTTTTATTTCTTTCTAGTAATATATCATAATAAGTTTTGTAGGTCTTTATACTGTGGTTCTCCCTTTTGAATAAAAGCATAACTAAGACTTGAGGGGATGTCTGATATAACAGAAAATGTAACCATAAAAAAAAAAAAAGCCCAGAATAGAAATCATCTAACTGCTGAGTACCCTGCCGAGCTGCCTGAGGCAGCTACACATTTCCATTGAGTTATTTTATGATCAGGCCAGTATGTTATTGAAATATTATCTCTTTAGCCTTTCTCATTCTGATAAGAAATGACAGGCTCTCAGAACAGTAATACATACAGAGTACAGAATATGGGGCTACGGACAGAATTCAGCTGGGGTAAAGCATACTGGCTTTGGAGAATTTCCATTAAAACTGATCATCCTTGGGTTGTATTTTCAAATCGGGCACAGTCCACATTCTAACGTCCACTTTAATTGTGATGAGAATTTGGAGCTCTGCGGATGGTTCTACCTAGACCAGTTTATTGAACAACATTAAAGAAAAAGCGTGCCATGTTTTTACCCAACTCATTTACAATACAGTTTCTGTGGTAAAGACTGAAATGCTGCCTGTTTGAGATGCTTAGGTGACAGCTACAATTGGGCTTTGAAGTCATTCATGAAAGGAGGGTAAGGAGGCATAATCAGGAAGAGAAACTTTCAAACGAAATATTCAGAAGGGGGTCTGATTTAGAAATATCGTGGAAATGGTGTGTGATCCATAAAGCTTTGTTACCTTCTAGAGCTTTCACAGGAGGAAAGTTGATCTTATCACAGTTGACTTATTGATTCTTTGCTGTTGTTTAACGTGAAAGCCATCCCATATCGACAAACCCAACATGTTCATATTTCGAGATGCAATGCAGGAGACCCAGGTTCAATCCTTGCTTGGGTCAGGAAGATCCCCTGGAGCAAGGGAATGGCTACCAACTCCAGTATTCTTGCTTGGAGAATTCCAAGCAAGACAGAGGAGCCTTGACGGCTATAACGAGGTTGCAAAGAGTCAGACATGACTGTGTGACTCACATTTTCACTTTTAAGAGAGACATGAGCCTCTGTGTCTGGCTGTAAGAGTGTGTGTCTGTGTGCAGTAATTCAGTTGTGTCTGACTCTTTGTGATCCCATGGATTCTGGTCTGCTGGACTCCTCTGCCCAAGGAATTTTCTAGGCAAGAAAGGAGACTTGGGGTTTATTCTCCATTCTGCTTCTATCAACCCTGTGGCCTGAGGAAGGTGGGGACTCTTAGGGACTCAGCACTGCCCCCTAGAAAAGAAGAAGTTGAACTGTGCAGCTTCCAGCATCCGTCCGCTCTTTCGTTTCTTTCACCTTCTATCAGCTGCGTTTACTCTCTGCTCTCTCTTTCATCACCATGTGTCCATGCTCAGTCACTTCAGTCTAACTCTTTGCAACGCCATAGGCTCTAGTCCACCAGGCTCCTGTGTCCATGGGATTTCGCAGGCAAGAAAACTGGAGTGGGCTGCCGTTTCCTCTTTCAGAGGTTCTTCAAGATACGCACAATCACATTTTTGTTACTCAAAATACGATACCTATGTAATTTTGATAATCACCCCTTTGTATGTTTTTGGACTTTCTGACCCTCTGACAAATGACATTCAAGAGGGACAGAAACTGAGGTGCTCCTAATGACTGATCCTGGGGCTGTAACTTGATCTCCCACAAACCCGAAGTGAGCATTTTCCTCTGTTCAGCCCAGTCTCCGTGTATGTATGGGATCCGTGACTGGTTTGCTTTCTTCTTCTTTTTTTTTCCTCTCTTTCTTTTTTCTTTTTTCAAAGAGCAATAACGTCGATGCAGCTGTTGCCTCCTTTCTTACAAATGCTGAACAGTGAATCATCTTAGCCTCTCTGTAAAATTTTAACTTAATGGAGTCCTGGCATTTCTGATGAGACGAGGAACTTAATTTTATAGAACAACCTATTGAACAAGCTGTTCTTGGACATTCCCATCTCAACTAAATGTTAAAAGTATTAAAATTCACATTAGCGCAAGAGGAAATTTTGCATGGGTAATCCTTTAATACAGTGTTTTATGGCTCTATTAGCTGCACAGCAGCTGGTGACATGATGAATTTAATCCATTAAAAAATTCAGGAAGAGGTTTAAAAGTCAGCTTTTTAAAACATTATCTTGCTACAAGGAAAGGAAACTTCTCCTCGGGGCCAGAAGTGGGCTGGCTTCACACTGAGGCAGGTGTGCAAAACACACCTGCCTGACAAGTGCACAAGCTCAGAGGCTGGCTCCCAGAGAGGGGTTAGTGTGATGGTGAGCCAGGGCTCAGGGCGGGGGAGCCAGAGCAGGCTGAAACAGCTGAGCATCTTTGACTTACGTCATCCACTTTCTCCTTGCTTTTCAGAGAAGGTTTTACGTGGATAGTAAACGATGGTGTTGTTTTTAGATGCGTGAGGCATTTTTGTGTCGAGGTCTGTATTTCTGTAAAATCAGAAATTCCCTGAGCCTTTAGTGGTATGATTACTTATCTGACGAGGGCATAAGTAAGAAAAGAATTTTCAACCCTTGCTATAAATAAGCATCTGCCAAATCCCTTGGGTTTAAAAGCTTTGGTGCAAGGGATCCAGGGGCTCACCTTGAAGAGATGCTCCCGCTTGGTGCCTCTCGAGGGCATTGGGTGGGAGCCTGGATGCAGTGCAGTGAAGTAGCATCTTGGATGGCTTAGTAAGTCGGGGACCTGCCTTGGAAGTAGATGGATGCCACTGGCATGTCTTAACCACTAGCCTTAACATCCTTCATTTTTCTTTTCCAAATTGTAACTTGTTTTCCCAAAAGGAAAAAAAAAAAAAGACATTGTCCACCCCCCCCCCCCCAACAGATTTTTCAAGTTCATAGGTAGGATTAATTGTTCTCAATATCAGGAGAATTTCTTTGCAACAAATAGGTATTTCTGAGCAGAGACAATAACAGGTCACCTTGGATCCAATTGCCTGATATTTGTAAATGAGTTTGTTACTGTATTCAACCCTCATGAACTGAAAAATAGGGCGTTTTGCCTAAAGAACTCATTTATACAATTCCCAAGTTCACGTAACTTCGCTCATGTTATCTCCTCACTTAGCAGAGCTCGATATAGGAGGGGAATTGCTATTCTTGCAGTGTAGCTAGTACGGATCATAAGAGCAAAACCAAACCCACTTCATCTACCTTGCAGGAAATCTCTAATGGTCCCTACAGTTTCAACAAACCACCAGGTTGAAAACAGCGATTGTAGCTATTATATTCTCAAGTATAAAAATTGGTTTGTTTTTCTTCTGACATAAAAGGCTTTACCTTTCTCGAGGTGCATGGGTTACTTGGGTGAGAAAGGTTCTGTGGACAGAGACAAGAGCATTCTAAAATTCTTATTTTCTATAATTCTTCCCTCACCCCACCTCCAATCCTGCCTAGAATTGACTTTCTCATGGCAAGCTTAGTGTTTTTAGCAAATGGTTGAACTTCAGAGCTGCTGGCTGTTAGCATGGGTGACATTGGTCTGATGGGATCTAATCCTGTGTTTGAGGCTGACTGAGATACAGCCACCTCTGGACCGCACCCCTTCCATACCCACCCCTGGCTCGGACCCCTCCCCGGATCAATTCCTGGAGCCCCCACTTTGAACACTTTTGCAAAGATGTCTTTCACGGGTGTGTGGTAATGTGTTTCATTTTCCAGCCGACGTGGTTCCTGGTGACTGAGCCTGTTGTGAGAAGGGTTATGCAGTCTGAGCTCGACTAATGACACTGCTTTTTTTTTTTTTTTCTTTTCTACATAAAACACAAACTCCACTAGAGTGATTTCCATATTGAAAAAAAAATGCATAACCAAAATCCAGCCAGTAGTGTCATTGTTGCTGTGTGCATTTCCATGTCTATGCTTATTTGCAGAAGCAAGAGAGATTCTGGTTCACATATCAGACGTTATAGTCAAGGATAAAGCAAATGCAGAAGAATCAGAAGGGGAGGGGCATAGGCATTTTGATGGAGTTTGGTGTGTTCCTGTCATTTCCAAAGAATTTAAAAATGAGAACAATTTGTGTTTCTTGATGATTTGATGGGTTCCCTGATGGCTTGGATGGTAAAGAATCTGCCTGCAATGCAGGAGATGTGAGTTCAATCCCTGGATTGGGAAGAAGGGTATGGCAACCCACTCCAGTATTCTTGTCTGGAAAACTCCTTGGACAGAGAAGCCTGGTGGGCTACAGTCCATGGGATCATAAGAATCGGACATGACTTAGTGGCTAAACGACTACTACCATGATCCTTAAATCCTTGCTGCAGGATGGTCCAGGTGAGCCCAGCTGGGTTGGTTGGTGTGTTATTGGCCAACGCCGGCTTCTAAGAAACACCACTCAGCCGTTCCCACCTGCTCAGTTTCCCCCAATTCACAAGGGATGCTCTGCAGTTAGACTTGCTCCTTGCCAGGTGTGAATGAGCCCTAGACGGCCTCTGTGCATTGACCCTTGCAGTCTTTATTTCTTTCCGGCAGGCTGCGACCTGTTAGCTCAAAAGCCAATCAACACCAAACTAAAATTTTTACATGCCAGTTATTTAACAAATCACCTGGAATGGTTTTAGAGTCTTTATTGAATTTTTAAAGTAATTATCAAAGATTATAATTGTACACTATTGAGAAGTATAGAGCAAAATACAATGATTAGAAGACAGTTGCTCTCCAATATTGCTTTAAAGTCTTAATTGAATTTGTTACAACGTTGCTTCTGTTGTTTCAGTTCAGTTCAGTCACTCAGTCGGTAGGACTCTTTGCGACCCCATGAATCGCAGGACACCAGGCCTCCCTGTCCATCACCAACTCCTGGAGTTCACTCAGACTCACGTTCATCGAGTCAGTGATGCCATCCAGCCATCTCATCCTTGGTCGTCCCCTTCTCCTCCTGCCCCCAATCCCTCCCAGCATCAGAGTCTTTTCCAATGAGTCAACTCTTCGCATGAGGTGGCCAAAGTACTGGAGTTTCAGCTTTAGCATCATTCCTTCCAAAGAAATCCCAGGGCTGATCTCCTTTAGAATGGACTGGTTGGATCTCCTTGCAGTCCAAGGGATGTTCTGGTGTTTTGGCCAGGAGACCTGGGGTCCTAGCTCCCTGATTAGGGATCAAATCTGTACACCCTGCATTGGAGGTGAGATCCTGACCACTGGCGCACCAGGGAGGCTCCCTGAACTAGCAGAATTTTAGCCATGTAGAGACCGCCTGCTCTGCCTACCTCGGGAAACCTCACCCAACAGCTGGTACCTACTGCAGTGATATGACCCTAATCAGTGATGCCTGCTGAGCTCTAGGACCCAGACTCACCCTGTGCAGCTGAGCGCCATCACCCAGACACCGAGCCCCTCTTCTTCCCAGGGGTCCCTCGTCTTCTTCCCCTTCTGAGCCTTGCCCGCATGTTGTGTGGGCCTCCCCCACCTGCAGCCCCGCCCCGGCACCTCCTGACAAAGCCTCGGTGCTACGGTGGGTCCCAAGGTCGTTCCTTTCCCCTTGAGCTTCCCTGATGGCTCAGTGGGAAAGCACCTGCTGGCTGTGCAGGAGACACAGGAGGTTTGGGTTCAACCCCTGGATCAGGAAGATCCCCTGGAGAGGGAAGCCCCAGATTCCTCAGCCTCCTGACCGCACCTCCTCCCCTTCCTTCCTCTTCTTCCTTCACAATAAGCAAAGCAGTCTTAGTTCCTCTGGGCTGAGAGCAGGTGTACAGAGCTTAAGGAAGGCTGCCAGAGTGTCCATGACCTAGAGTGAGTTGAGGAGCAGTTGACCACAGGACCCCACGGGACCGGCTGCCGTAGGAACTCCCATCTGAGGCACTTCAGGTCTGGTCCCCGGGAAGCTTCAGTCTCTCTGGGTTGACGGCACAGCTACACACGGCTCGTCCGGACCGTGTCTTCCTAATTCGGAAGCTGGTTTCCTCCTCGGTTCTGCTGACGTTCTTTGCCCCCGCAGGTTTTGACTGACTCCCTGCGGTATGGCCGGCCCTGTTCGAGTGCCTGGATGCAGCGGAGAGTGGAACAAAGTCATAACTCAGAGGATGGTGAGGGGGTGTTCCAACCGGAGCGGGAGGGAGGAGAAACCCCACTTTTTCTAGCCCCAGTGGACTGTGGGGAAGGAGGAATTAGAGGAACATGGGGGGTTGCAGGCAGGCACCCCTCTTGCCAGCACTCAGGCCTGTGGTCCTCAGAGTCTTCAAGTTCTCTTTGGTTTTTAAGGTGATTTAAACTTTTTTAATTAAAAATTTTATTCATTTTATTAAATTAAAATTAAATTAGTTTTTAAATTTAAAAACTTTTAAATTAGAATTTTGCTTATTTAATTATTTTTTTTACAATATCATGTTTGTTTCAGGTGCACAGCACAGTAATTCAGTTATACATATGTGTATATATATATAAAATTATATACTTTCCTTATAGGTTGTTACAAAATATTGAATATAGCTCCCAGTGCTATACAGCAGGTCCCTGTTGGTTATCTGTTTCCGTCAAGTTCTCTTGGGAAAAGTCTGAGGAACGTAGGTGGGCCTGGTGACCTGTTTCTTTAAGCCTGGCAGAGGCTACAGTTCCCTGAGCGTGAGTTCTGGCTATCCCAAAATGAATTCCCAGGAATCCCCGGAAGTGATCAGGGTTAAAACAGGGCTCTGTGGACGGCTTTGCTTGTGAAACACTGCATGAGGCTTCTCCAGGTTTCTTTGCACACGGATGACCTGGGCGTCCTGGGAAGATGCAGGTGCTGAAGCCGCCGTGGGACCCGACATTCTGCACCTCTAGCTGGTGCCTGAGAGATGTGGTTCTGCTGATTCAGGAACCATATTTTGAGGAACAGAGCTTGTGAGAGTCTGCCTCTTGGTCTATGAAAGGTGCTAAGAAACGCCCCACTAATTTGCTGAGTTTTATTTGTCTAGCAGTCACCTACCAAGCTAGGCAGGGTCGGAACAGCGATGAGCGCTTTCGGAATAGAGTTTAAGATACATTCCATGAAGAGCCTCACGGCGCTAGCTGCGTCCTGAATCTTGTTTACTGTGTGTGAGCGTGTGTGCTTTGGATATTGTGTGAGTGTGTGTGTAAGTGTGCCGCGCACAAGTCGAGGGGGAGGTGGCTGTTTGCACAGGTATCTGCAAGATCGTTTCCCAGCCTGCATGGGAGCCTCTCAGAACCTTGTCGACTCCTGATCTAGAAGGGCAGTCTGTTCCCTCCTTCCCTCCTGAACCTGTGTGTGGGCAACTGTCTCCCCAGGCGGAGCAGGCACAACCTCTCCCCGGGTGGTGAGGTTCTCAAAGGCAGGCGTCCCCACCCTCTGGGATCTGAGATGACCCAAGGTGGAGCTGCTGTAATAATAATAATAGAAATGACATGCACAGTAAAGGTAACGTATTTGAATAATCCTGAAACCATACCTCTCACCCCGCTATGTGGAAAAACTGTCTTCCACGAAACTGGTCCCTGGTGCCAAAAAGCTTGGGGACTGCGGCTCAGAGGTGATCCACTTCTCACTTGCTCTGTCTCTGAGCCATCATCAGTCTCCAGGTGAGATGAGAGCAAAAGTGGGGAAGGGAGGGGGTGCGTGGAGATAAGGGGGGATAAGGGAGAGGAAGGGGAGATGGGGGGAGGAGAGGTGCCTGAGGAACCCAGCTGTTCCAGCACCCAGTGGTTTGAATCCCCAGCCCAGGCACTCAGCTTGAGTCAAAAGCTTTCGAGATGACCTCAGTCAGATCTCAGCTCCAGCCACACGTGGGCTGCAAGCATGTGAGAAACTGCCAATGAGAAGGCCTAGCTGAGCCCAGTTGGCCCCTAGATTTATAAGCCAAATAAATGATGTTTCTTGTCTTAAGTCATTGTGGTGAAGTGATTTTATGCAGCAATAGATGTCTGGAGGAGTTCAGATAATAGAGATCGGATTGAGGAGTTGCTTTTTTTGTATTTACTTAGGGCTAAAGAAAAACTGGGTACACTCTCTGTTTGAGCTGAGATAGAAAATGAGTTTCTCTGAGCATTTCCTGTGGCTGGAGTTCTCCTCCAAAGCCTAGGCAGCCTCTCTGCTCAACCCCTTCCAAGGAGGAGCACGTGTTCTGTGGAGCCGAATGACACATTGGATAAACAAGCAGATGCCCATTAAAATGAACGAGTGTCAAAACTTTTTCATGCTTATTTGTTATTAACGACAGAATGTGAAGGTGCAGTTCGAATAGTTTGTTATTCTTTTACGTCTGTGGCAATATATTACAATTTATGCCTCGGCTTAGAAGTTGATTACAAGTTTTATGAGACTGAGTGCCTGTTATTGGCAATCTTGATGTTTTCTTTTCTCCTGTAACATGTCACAGACAATGGATTTATATGCAGTCAGTGATTTTTGTTTTATATCATTTCAATAAAAAAAATTAAAGAAGAAAGTGTGGAGTGGGGAGCAAGAAGGGGATAATGAAGGTTACATTCGTCATATGGGAGGATTTAAAGTGTATTAATAATATGTGTTCTTTCTGGCATCCATTCTCAGAGCACTTTATATTCTTTGCAAGAGACAAAACAACAAGTCATCAGGGGCTTTTTATAAACACAGGTGGCGCTTATCAAACTGAGAAATAAAAATTTTACACTCCTGATGATTAGCCTAGACAAGTTTTCATGCGCTTCTGCACTTTCGGAAAACGGTGCTTATTTTCTTTCCTACTTTCCCCCTCAATTCTGATGACTTTCATTCTCTATGAACAGCTTGAGTTAGTGGTGCAGTGATACCTAAAATATTTTTGACAGATTTTTGAGGCAAGGTATTAACAATCTATTTTACAACAATCGTCGTAATAAAATACCGCACTCTACAAATTTTAACAGACGTGGCCATGAACCTCAATGCAAATAAGACTTCATATGTGAAGAGAGAATTAAGGTTTACATCGACAAATATTTGACTAAAAAGAGGAAAATCCAACTTGCCTCTTGTATTTGTCATTGTCAAACATTGCTTGTGTGATTTTTTTTTCTTAAAGTGGCCTGAACTGATTATTTTATGATTGTTTCAATACATATGGAAGGAAAACCCCCCAAAAACACAAAAACAAAATTGAGTGGATTCTGTGAAATACTGGGGACAAAGCACACGAAATGATTGTGCAAAATTTTCATTTAAAGAAAACCTTACATATTACAACTGAGGATACATATTTAAAGGTGCAATGAGTATTTATAGTAACCTCTAAAAGCATAGGGATACACATTAAAAAAATTAAGATCTACGAAAATTAAGATTTCCCCAACAAGGGGAAAAACATTCATAAACAAAATGGAAACACGTCTCTAATTACACATGGTAGCAGCTACCAATTATGCTTATCCTTCGTCCTCAGTCCTTTTCAAGGTTCGCTTGCAACAGAAACGCACAGTATCCACGAATAGGGACAGCTCCTTACCTTGACCTGCTGTGGCTTTATGTTTTTCTGCTTGAAGGATTTCTCCAGTGTCTTAGTTCACAGGCATGGCAGCCTGAGGATTTAATACCTCTAGGAGTGTCTGTGGATACATGCCCTCAGTGGGGCATTTCTAAGGCATGATATAAATATCGTCTCAGAATGGAGCTCTACTCTCTCTAGTAGCTTTAAATCACTAATAAATTAATCCTTAATTTTTTTTCTCCTGCCGAGTATTGCTATCTTTATTCTCTCATGCATGCTTCCTAGAACCACGTTAGATAACTTTTTTTTTTTTAATGTGGACCATTTTTAGAGGCTTCATTGAATTTGTTATAATATTGCTTCCGTTTTCTGTTTTGTGTTTTGGGCCTTGAGGCATGTGGGGTTTCAGCTCCCCGACAGACTGATCCCACAGCCCCTGCATTGGAAGGCAAGGCCCTAACCCCTGGACCACCAGGGAAGTCCCTCAGATAACTTCCCATACCAAATACTTGTTGAGGGTTTGCTTTCAGGAAAACCCAAACTACAATACGCATTGCCTTAAAGAAATATAAAGAAGACCAGGATGTCTCAAAACTTACCAGATGTGAGTAACACACTTGGAATAAATGTGTAGCACGATACATTTTCATTATTAAAAAAGAAGAAATATAAGAATTAAGCCATTCATTAAAAAAGTAAGAAAATATCTAACAACCATATCTTGGAAACACAGAGATAAGAAAATTACACCAATAAATACACATGCAAAATAAAAATTTATTAGAAAGTAAATTCAAAATAAAACTAGTTATAAATCCAAGAATCTGTCTTTTGGAAAAAATAAAATCTGACAAACGTGGAATATCTGGTGAACAGTAACAACAAAACAACGAGGACCAGTAATGTAAGAAAGGGGTTATTACATCAGCTATTGAGAAAAAATAATCATTTAAAGACGAAGCTACACATGCTTATGGTAAGAACTTGAAAACCATGGCAAGATAATTTTTAGGGAGAATATGAGTGGTCACCATTAACTCATGAAGTAGATAGCTGAATAAAATCATGAAAGAAATTAAAAATATTTTCCAAGAATTGCTTTAAAAATACTCTAGGGCTGGATTATTTTAAACAACTTTTTTCAGAATTTCAAATCCTTGCTCATTTATATGCTACACAAGCCGTTTCTAAACATAGGTGAGGAGGTTTTTAATTTCTTTTATAAAAATAGTGTAAATTTGATTCCAAAATGTAAACAAAGATAAAAAGGAGAAAAAAACCACTGAACAGGTTTTCTTCTGAATATGCTTAAGATAATGAGAAATATGTACAATTAAAAGAAATACTTTCAGTTCAGTTCAGTTCAGTCGCTTAGTTGTGTCTGACTCTTTGTGACCTCCTGAACCGCAGCACGCCAGGCCTCCCTGTCCATCACCAACTGCCAGAGTCCACCCAAACCCATGTCCATCGAGTTGATGATGCCATCCAGCCATCTCATCCTCCATCGTCCCCTTCTCCTCCTGCCCCCAATGTTTCCCAGCATCAGGGTCTTTTCCAATGAGTCAGCTCTTTGCATCAGGTGGCCAAAGTACTGAAGCTTCAGCTCCAGCATCATTCCTTCCAACGATGGGTGTACGCTATTGCCACTATCCATTTGTGTTGTCCTGAAAGTTCTAGCTGTTAAAAATAAGACAAAAAAGTATCAAAGAGGAAATCTGTTTGTTGTCGAGGGAAAGAAAAGAACAAAACACTATTGTTTGTAGACGGCTTGGTTGTCTTTCTGGAAATTGCAAGAGATCCACTGAAAAACTTTCAACACTAAAAAGGTTAGTTAAAGGATTAATTAGGTAGATGGCTTTTGTAACAGAGACCTCAACTATCATAGATTAAATAAGATAGAAATTTCTTTTCACCTCTTACAACCGTCCAGAGCTTATTGGTCAATCTAGCAGAGCTAGGAATTCTGTGGTGGTCCAGTGGTTAGGGGGCTTCCCAAGTGGCACTAGCGGTAAAGAACCCGCCTGCCAATGCTGGAAACATAAGAGATGCAGGTTCCATCCCTAGGTTGGGAAGATCCCCTGGAGGAGAGCATGGCAACCACTCCAGTATTCTTGCCAGGAGAACCCCACGGAGAGAGGAGCCTGGCGGACTACAGTCCATGGAGTCGCAAAGAGTCGGACACGACTGAACAGACTGCCACACATGCCAGCGGTCAGGACTCTGCGCTTCCCCTGCAGGGGGCTTGATTTGATCCATGGCGGGGGGACTAAGAGCTCACATGCCAGCAATGTGGCCAGAAAAAAAAAAAAAAAAAAAAAAGGGGGTAGCAGAGCTGCTTGGCTCCTGTGATTGAGAGCCCAAGAGCCCTTCTATCTTGTGAGCATTAGTCCTCCAGAGCAGACATGGGTGAACATTCTCTGAAGTGGGCTGGGAAGTGTTTCAGGTTTTGAGGGTCTGTATAGTCTCTGTCTGGAGAAGGCAATGGCACCCCACTCCAGCACTCTTGCCTGGAAAGAGTCCAATACATGGACGGAGGAGCCTGGTGGGCTGCAGTCCGTGGGGTGGCTAAGAGTCGGACACGGCTGAGCGACTTCACTTGCACTTTTCACTTGCATGCATTGGAGAAGGAAATGGCAACCCACTCCAGTGTTCTTGCCTGGAGAATCCCAGGGACGGGGGAGCCTGGTGGGCTGCCGTCTATGGGGTCGCACAGAGTCGGACACGACTGAAGCGACGCAGCAGCAGCAGCAGCAGCAGCAGCATAGTCTCTGTCAGTTTTCCCTCCTCCTGTCCTTCTCTTCCTCCCCCTCCCTCCTCCTACTCCTCTCATTTCTTTCTGTCTTTTTTAAAAAAAATTAATTTATTTTTATCTGTTTGGCTGTGTCAAGTCTTAGTTGCAGCTTCTGGATCTAGTTCTGAGACCAGGGAAATGAATGGGAAAGAATTCCCAGGAATAAAACAGAAAATAAGTGAAATGAGAAGAACTTGATCTACTTGATACCTAATTGTCCATTGAACGGGAATTCAGAAGAGAAAGGGCAGTTGAAACCATGCCTGCTGGAATATAGTTGAACCATGCCTCCTAAATGTTTTTAGGTCACAGAATTTGGAAAACAGAAAGGTCCTAATTCAACCCCTTTCTACGTGACCTTAAGTAAGTGATGTAATCAATCTGAGTATTGATTTTATCTTAAAAGTAAGCCACCAATACCTATTTCACAGGGGTTTATTAAGGATTAGAATTTGTTCTGTGCTGCTTCTCTACCATCCTACGAAGTTGGAGTAAAAGACCCCATCTAGGGGGTTGCCGTGCCCTACTCCAGGGTTTCTTCCTGACCCAGGGACTCACCTGTGTCTCATGTCTTCTGCATTAGCAGGCACGTTCTTTACCGGTACTGCCACCTGAGAACATAACTCAAGTTGTGTTCAATGCTATATTCCTGGCATAGGCATCACCTCAGAGTGTAGCACACGATGCTGATGGTTACTGATGCTGGTGCTGAGGGGAAGGAGAGCTGGGAAGTCGGCATGACCTTCTCCTCACTGGCTATGGAATTGCATATGGCTGTTTACTTAAGAAATGATAGTCAGTTTGGGGAAAGAGCTGTCCTGGATCTTAGTTCTGTTTCCAGCTGCGTGATATTGGGCACTTGGCCTAGTTTCTCTGTGCCTCTATTTCCCTATCAGTCATAATTCAGATGCAAATGGCGACAGCAACAAGCTGCAACAAGCAACTTACTGGTCCTTTGCTCTGCACCAGATGCATGGTGCTCATTTTTTAAAAGTTTGATTTCTTTTTTTTTTTAAACTGTTTGTTTTGTGTTGACCTATAGCTGATTAACAATGTTATGATAATTTCAGGTGAACAAGGAAGAGATTCAACTCTACGTATCCATGTATCCATTCTCTCCCAAACCCGCCTCCTACCCAGGCTGTCTCATAACATTGAGCAGAGTTCCCTGAGGTGCCAGGTGCTTAAAATATGTTAAATCACTTAATGCTTCACACACATCTTAGGAAGAGGGCATGGCAACCCACTCCAGTACTCTTGCCTGGAGAAGCCTATGGGCAGAGGGGCCTGGTGGGCTACAGTCCATAGGGTCGCCAAGAGTTGAACACGACTGAAGTGACTTAGCACGCACCACCACCATCATGGTTATTATTTGCACTTTGCAGATAAGGAAACAGAGATAGAAAGATTTCTATGACTTGCCAAAAGTCACACCACTATTTAATGAGGCCAATGCGGGTACCACTATTGGTGTATGGTATAGTCCTCAATGAACAATTATTGAATCTGGGTTTGAAGAGATGACTGAGAATATGGGGCTCATCTTATAGAGGCAGTAAATGGAAGATGGACACTATCTGTCCTTGTTGAACAATCTTTATCGAAACAAAGGCTCAATGCATCCTTGAGGTCAGGGACTATGTCATTATTGTCACTAAAGCATCTAGCAGGTCCCTGCCTCCTAACTCTTTATCAGCTTCAATGAATATCAACCAACTGCATTCTTTAATAAGATCTTTGATCTTTGATAATCCTGGGTTTTCCTAGAGTGAAAAATTTAAGATGTGAAAGATACTCCACAGTGAAAGGCTTGTAGCCATAAACCGGTGTTTGTCTGTTTTACAACTTTTCCTATTTTAATTGGACTTAGAACTCATGAGTTTGTAAGGAAATAGTAACAGCCTGAAATAAAGACCGTGAAACTCCAGCTCGCTCTGAATCAACAAACATGGCTTGAGTGTTTAGGAGTTCAGTTCAGTCGCTCAGTCATGTCTGACTGTTTGTGACCCCATGAATCGCAGCACACCAGGCCTCCCTGTCCATCACCAACTCTCAGAGTTCACTCAGACTCACGTCCATCGAGTCGGTGATGCCATCCAGCCATCTCATCCTCGGTCGTCCCCTTCTCCTCCTGCCCCCAATCCCTCCCAGCATCAGAGTCTTTTCCAATGAGTCAACTCTTCGCATGAGGTGGCCAAAGTACTGGAGTTTCAGCTTTAGCATCATTCCTTCCAAAGAACACCCAGGACCGAGCTCCTTCAGAATGGACTGGTTGGATCTCCTTGCAGTCCAAGGGACTCTCAAGAGTCTTCTCCAACACCACAGTTCAAAAGCATCAATTCTTTGGCACTCAGCTTTCTTCACAGTCCAACTCTCACATCCATACATGCCCACTGGAAAAAAAACCATAGCCTTGACTAGATGGACCTTTGTTGGCAAAGTAATGTCTCTGCTTTTGAATATGCTATCTAGGTTGGTCATAATCCCTCCAAGGAGTAAGCGTCTTTTAATTTCATGGCTGCAATCACCATCTGCAGTGATTTTGGAGCCCCAAAAAATAAAGTCTGACACTGTTTCCAGAGTAGCTGATTATTTTGCAGAATTCTGGTTCATGTGTTTTATTACAGATATGCGTTGATACTAGCTTCACACAGTTCAGTGAAATTTTAAATTTCAGCAAAAATGATAGATTTAAAAACAAATGTATACTTTTCTTGCAGTATTTTCTCTATGATGGCTTTCAATTATAAATCAAATGTTTGAGTTATGACAATGAAGATAGCACCTTTGTTTTAAAGAGTTTTATAGGTTCACTAAAGTTAATTTATTTTAATCTTCTCTGACAATTTTGGCTAGAAACTGCTTTATGATTATAGAGATTACCAAGTAGAAATGTCCCAGAAAAATACAGTTTTCTTGGGTAGACAAAATGATTTGAAGGGCAAAAATAAAGCCACTGAAAGCAACAGATATTTAAAATTTTTAATTAATTAATTAATTAATTTTTCTTTTCTTTCTTTTTTTATTTATTCTTTTTTTATTAATTTTTATTTTTACTTTATTTTACTTTACAATACTGTATTGGTTTTGCCATACATTGACTTGAATCCACCACGGGTGTACATGCGTTTGCAGAGGTTTGCTTGCTAGCGTAGATGGCGACTCTACTGGGACTGGGTTCCAGTACTTGGTTGTGCCATTTTAGACTCTCTCATCTGTAACTGTGTGTGGTTTACTCATCACTGGTAAATGGGGTGTCCATATGAGGTCACCCTACTTTATCAATGCTTGTAGAGACGAAAGCTTCAAGATGAGAAGAGCCACTTATGTTTCATAAAGTCAGCCGTCTAGAATAGATCATGCCTGTCCTTGAGTTAGAAAATCTTTTGCAAAATCTTGCTATAATAAAATCTATCTCGTTTCATCAATTCACAGTGTGGTTCTGAAAATGAATAAGTATAACTTTTTGTGCCCCATCCAACTGAATTATGCTTCTTTGGTAAAATAACTTTCTTCTTTTACTGTTTGTACACTTTTCTTTTTCTTGACTGATAATATTTGCACATGGGAGTATAAATTAAAAAAAAAAAGCAGCAGAATACTGGTGGAGAGAGAGTGCGACTAGGAAATAATTCCTGTACTTTCTACATGAGCTTCTAGAATCATCCCCAAAGAGTTGTTTGTAAGCCTACTTTTTTGAACCTAATGGAGACGGGAGATGAAAGGGTGAGGCTGCTGCGGCTGCTGCTAACATGTGGCTTTGCTGAGGTTATGGCTTGGCTGACTCGCTTCCAGGAGGATGGAGGGAAAAGGGTGCAAGCAGCCATTCAGCCCGTCACCTGTGAGCTAACTGGGAATGGTTTCTGACGATTGCCCCTGCCTCCATCAAGGGCATGTCTTCCGTTTAATGAGCACACGGGGAGGCAGGCATGGCTCAAGAACAAGGGTTCCGTTTGCAGTCAGCCACAAATCACATTTCATTTATCAGGCCCTACAGATGACAGGATATCATCGAATCCCTGGAGAGCCATATTCATTAAAAAGAAATCTTAAGTAATTACAACAATTAATTGACTTGAAACAGTTTCTGGTGGATAAGGTTTACATAATTCATTTGCCAGACAAAACAAGCCTGATCAAGCCTGGAAAAAGCTATTTCCAAGCCTTCCTCTATCTGACACTGTGTGGTCCTGGAAAGGGAGGTTATCTTTTGGAGCTCTCCCTCCCCCTCTTTTTTGGGGACAGGCAACAGTAATTTGTAAAGTGAGAAATGAGAACCTGAAAGAATTTGATCAACTCAATTTGAAGTCCTTGAGATGGCTCTGCAGCACTTTTTAAACTTACCCGTTGTTCCTAAAACTGATTAATGAACATAAATATGGGTTGGATCAGTCATGAACTCTGAGTTTGTGGTTTTGAGGAGGCAGACGTGGATCCATGACAACGCTTTCCAGAAACCTAGGAGACGATTTGGGACAAGGTCAAGGCTCCTTCCAAGAGCACTGACATCCTTGAAGTAACTTGCATAAACAACTGCTCTTGTCAAAGTAATACTTGGTCAACATTTTCAGCAATCAGTCATAAATTCTTTAGCTCAAAGTTTTTAAAATGTGGGAATAAATTTGGAAAAAGAGAGATCAAAGAAGAGCTATAGCAAGCAGTTTCTTTTGTGCATGGTGGTATAAAATTTTCTAACCACCTGGCAACACTGGCAAACACGGTACAACCATGGTGTCAGGCTTCTGCTGAATTGGCACCTGTTTTTGGAGAAATGATTCAGAGGGTGCAATAACAATAAAATATCTTCTAATACAGTGCAAGGTCATGGTTGGGGCGTTAGGAGAGGGAATGCTGGTAACTCTCTGGAAAATAAGAAAGGAAAAAAAACACAGTGCTACAGAGGGTTTGAGATGGCTATATTTTATTGCATGGCCCCAGACAGAGTTGCTAAGGCTGGTATGACTCTCAGGGGCAGGCACTCAACTCCTAAGAGTCTCTGAAGTTGACTTCTCTTCAGTCAAGCCATAGACTGGCCACCTCCATATCCTCATAGAAGTTTGTTGAGGTGAATCTCCCCTGGGGTGGGGAGGGGGCTTCCACGTGGCTGGAAGCTCTAGAATTTCTCAGCTGGGGAAGGAAAGAGGAGTCTCTTGACCTGTTCTCAAGAAGAACATCTTGGCACTTCCATGGTGGCCCAGGGGTTAAGACTTCACCTGTCAATGCAGGGGGTGCAGGTTCAATCCCTGCTCAGGGAGCTAAGATTCCCACATGCCTGGGGTCCAAAACCCAAAACAAAAAATAAGAATAATATTGTAACAAATTCAATGAAGACTTTTAAAATGGTCTACATTAAAAAAAAAAAAAAGAGCATTTCTCCTGGGGCTCCAGATCCAAACGGCGCTGTTTGCCTGCTGCTGTCAGATGGGCCTTCTGGTCATCCCAGGGGCGGGATGAGCCAACAGACCTGCCTTCTCTTACTCGCTTGGGGAGAGAAACGCTGGGCCTGGGTCACCTTCCCCTGCTGGTGGGGGGACTTGAGACACCCCATCCTTATGTTGTCCCTCTGGTCCTGGGGCTCCAAACCAGGTGGCTTGTATATCATTCCCCTTTCAGAGTTCTCTTCTGCTTGTTTTTTTGTATTATTTATGGATTTACAGTTGTATTTCCTGGGGATGAGCAGGTAGAAAGGGGTCTATGCTATGGATAGACTTGAAGAAAATAATTTCCATGCCACCTCCTGGGTCTCTGAATCTGGAAGTAATAAGGCAAAGACACAGAGGCTGAGCCCTGATCACCTTGGGAACATTAGACATGGAACAGGAGAAGAGAGCTTGTGTGACGCTTCTAGACGGGGGTCCAGGGGAAATCAGGGTTCTGTACACAGGGATGAGACTGGCAAGGATTACCTTTGCCTGTTTTGTGGTTTTGAATTTTGGTCCAAATTACCCGTTATGAGCTTTATAAGCTTTTCATGAAGCAGAACAGGTTTAATGAGGGAAAGGAGAGTTCAAGTCTTCCAATTTGTAAAGGAGTTGAGTTATTCAATATCCTACAAGAACTCTGCAAGCACAATAATTCAGCAAATAAATGTCACGATTTGCAATAAAGTGTCAATCTTGAGAGGCTAAAAAATTTTCCCAGAGAAAATCCCATGGATAGATTTCTAAAAATAATTTCAAGCCAAAGTTTTTTCTTTTTTAAGGTTCCAATGTTATTTTAGATAATATTCTGTGCCATTTAAATGAGATAAGGTGGATAAATAAATTCATGTTTGCCTAATATTTCTATTTGAAATCATGCATCAAAAATGTTACAGGGTCCCAGATTCGATGATCTGGAGAAATGAAACTGAAAACACTGTTTTCAAAAGTGGAGAGGCCTGGTGAACACACAGCAAGGTGGCATCTGCAAGCCAGGAAGAGTCCTCACCAGATATCAGCCCCTTGACCTTGAACCTGCTAACTTTCAGAACTGTAAGAAGTAAACATCTTTTGTTTTTTTAAAAATGTTATTTTCTGTTTCTGGTTGTATATCAAGCAATGTAGACAGAACCTCCCAGTTAGCACTTTGTCATCCTTAAATAGACAATTAATTATTTGAGACACAGGCAGTTTTCAGAGTTTAAAGTCAAACATGTTCCAGAAGGTCTAGGTCACAGGTGCAGTGGGTGACTGACGGATTCGCTGAGAGAATATGAGAAAAGCCCAGCCTCCTGGGTCCCATCCCCTGAAAACTCTGAGTCAGTTGGTGAGGCCCCTGAAGGTATGCATTTTTCTGAAGTTCTCCAAGCAATTACATTGATTGGCCGCATCACAGCTTAATCACAGCTTAACTGAGACACTGGTACATTTCCTAGAAGTGATGGAATCAAGGAAAAAAAAAAAAAGGCCCTTACCCAGGATAACACTTGTTTCAGGGAAAGCCAGAGGGACAATGGGAATATGAACTTTGGAGTGAGGGCCAGCACTGCAAAGAGGGAGAATGAAAACCCAGAAGCTGTGGGTGAGCACGTGAGGATTACGCACATCATGAGATGACTAGTGTGTAAGAAAATGCACGAAACATTGTTGGGCTATCTACCTCAGTGAAGATAAGCCCTGGCGAGGGCAAGACGGCTTCCTTCAAACATTGAAAGGATGGTTTTGAAGAGGAGTTGGGCTTACACTGCTTTGGATGAGGAGTCTGTGTCTTCAGCAAACTTCCCATGTGATTCTGGGGGAGATGGTCCAAGGACCTGGCTGGGAGAAGCAAGCCGCTGGAGCTCTCCTGGTTATGGGAGAGGTTTGGGTGCTTGAGGATGAATAGAGCTGCTGGGAGGACTTCAGTAAGGAACCAAAGGAGTGGAAAAGGAAGGGATGGAGGGAAGGAAGGAGGGAAGAAGGAAGACAGGGAAAGAAAAGAGGAAGGAAGACAGGAAACAAGGATGGAAGGAAGGAAGCAGGGGATGCAGGAAGGAAGGGGAGAGGCAGGGTCTCCCTGAGTCCTCAGGGCGGCTTCTGAGTCAGCAAAGGTTGTCTGACTCTCTGCACTAAAGCTCAGTCATCTGGAAACAAAGGCGAGAAAATGAAGCGTTAACTTGAAACCGGAAAAGAGAAAGGCAGGTAGAGTGAGAGGTCAAGGGGTGGAGGGAATTTTGACTGTTAGTGGGAGCAGGTTAAAATGCAGGGTTTCGGCAAAGGGATTCTGGATTTGGAATAGTTCCCACTTTTCATGGCCCATGGGCTGAGGAGGGAAAACTCTGCCCCCCTCAATCTCCTGAGCCAGTTGCCCGACTTTTGCATAGGATGATGGCTTCAAACCATTGAGTGGAGTGTCAGAATCAGCAGGAGGGCCTGTTAAAACACAATTGCTCCCCAATGTTCATCACAGCACTATTTATAATAGCCAGGACATGGAAGTGACCGAGATGTCTATCAGCAGATGGATGGATAAGAAAGCTGTGGTACATTTACACAATGGAATATTACTCAGCCATGAAAAAGAATACATTTAATGAGTTCTAATGAAGTGGCTGAAACTGGAGCCTATTATATAGAGCGAAGCAAGCCAGAAAGGAAAACACCAATACAGTATACTAATGCATATATATGGAATTTAGAAAGATGGTAACAATAACTCTGTATGCGAGACAGCAAAAGAGACACAGATGTATAGAACAGTCTTTTGGACTCTGTGGGAAAGGGTGAGGGTTGGATGATTTGGGAGAATGGCATTAAAACATGTATATTATCACGTGTGAAATGGATCGCCCGTCCAGGTTCGATGCATGAGACGGGGTGCTCAGGGCTGGTGCACTGGGATGACCCTGGGGGATGGGATGGGGAGGGAGGCGGGAGGGGGGTTCATGTACACCCGTGGCTGACTCATGTCAATGTATGGCAAAAACCACTACAGTATTGTAAAGTAATTAGCCTCCAATTAAAATAAAAATAAATAAATAAATAAACATAACTAAATCCCACCCCCCCCCCAAGTGCTGGACCCATCCCCAGGGCTTACCTGCAATACAGGAGATTTGGGTTTGATCCCTAGATTGGGAAGATCCCCTGGAGAAGGTGATGGCAACCCACCCCAGTATCCTTGCCTGGAGAATCCCACGGGCAGAGGAGCCTGGCGGGCCACAGTCCACGAGGTCGTGAAGCGTCGGACACGCCTGAAGTGACTGAGCACGCTAGCATCCTGGGAGAAACAGCGACCCAGGAAGAGCCAGGCTTCCGGTAAGTTAGCAGTCTTGGAGAGAATGAAGGCTTGAGAAACACATCCACCGGAGAGGCTTCTAAAGTGCAGAGTAGATGAGGCTGGGTTGCAATGAGCTGCCTCTGGGTGAGATTCCGGGCATCCTTACAGGGCTGGGGGGAGTTGGGTGGAGACTAAGGTGTTTTCCAGCAGCTGTGGAAGTCTGTATGGGCAGATTACACTTATCCACCACTAGTTACTTACTCTTGGCCTCCTTCTGTACACATCTGACTTTGTCAGTGCCCAGGGCAGTTTATTTCTCTGCGACTGAGAGGGGCTTTGGGTCAGGTCTATATTGGGTGGGATTGGTGTCCTCAGAAAGAATGAATGGTTTGCAGCAGAGGCCTTTAGTGAAACCTGATGGTATGAACACTGTATGGTTTTTCTTAAAGCCTCCTGACATCCCATGGCTCGTAGGGTAGGACCTATAATCTGTAACATCACGTGCAGAGCCTTTCATAACGTGTCTCTGGAGCGTCTCCTCCAAGAAGAAAGCTCTCCTTCCTTTTCTCGACTTGGCTCACAGCAGATGGCCCCTGTTTCCTCGCCTGCACCACGCTTTATCCAGCCTCGAGACTGCACATGTGTTAGAACGTTTTTCCTCTTGCTTCTTTTTGGCATGTGGGATCTTAGTTTTGTAACCAGGGATTGAAGCTGTACCCCTTGCTTTGGAAGCGCTGAGTCCTACCCACTGGGCCCCAGTGGTCTCCTCTTGCTTTTTAAGCTAACTTGAGCTGATTCTTCTACTATTGCTTCAGTGTCTGTTTGAGGAAAATGCCCCTCACCATTAAACTCGAGCACCTTTCCCTTCCTCTTTGACAGCATGCCTCCCAGCTCTGATTCCACATTTACTGGAACTTTCCACGTTTTGAGCACAACTCTGGAATGGCGGAAGGGTGACCCGTTCACCTGGGTTGCTCCAGCACTCCCCTGGGTTTACAGCTCCAAGTCCTGTATCCTGGATACCCTCAGGCCCAGGAAAACCAGGATGGATGATCATCCTCATTCACACCATCCCGCAGATCTAGGGCTTAGCTCTGTGATGGGAAATTATGCCATCCTCAAAATATTTGCATTAAACAGAACTGAATTATGCTTAAAGTGAGTAAAAAGGGAATCATCTTTTACTCTCAATAACCTTATGACCTCAACAAAATATTGCTTTGAGAAGGGGAGAAAGATGGTGAAAACTTACTCAAAATGACTTTGGGGGTGTGATCCCAATCTTTCACCTTGAAAGTCACAAGATGGATTTAAGACTGAAAATACACGGTCAGAAACGAATAAGACCGGCCTGTTGAGAATGGGGGCCTGCATTCATTATTTCCTCATTTATTCAGCAAGCAGGAGTTTTTTTCTGCCTGTCCTCTCCATACCCCAGCCCCTACCAGGTTCACTAGCAAATACTATTCATTTTCCTGAGAGTTTTCAAAAATTACCCAATCAAATGCAAATACGTTGCCAGGACATTACCTTAAACTCTGTCAGATGCAAATCTGAAGTGGGGAGAGGAGGCTTCCCTGGAACCCCAGGACAGGCAGGACTCCTAGGGTGGCCTGGGTTAGGCTGTGTGACACCTTGTTTCCGTTTCGAAGTCCCCTCTTCACTCACATCCCTGGGGACATGAGTGTCTCTCTCAGTAAATGCCTGATCTGTGTTCCTGAAGAAATGAAGGGCTTACAAGGAACAAAATGTCCTGAGTCACTCGAGTAAACAAATCCGGTAAGTCCCCTATAAAATCCTTTGTAATTTTAAACAGACTCTAGACTGCTTTCAACTGTGGAGGAGTATTTATGAACACGGCATATTGAAGAGACAGCATCCAGGATTTCCATCTTCCAAACAAGAAAATTGGAAAGCATGTCCTGGTTTCCACTGAGACAGAGTAAGGGCAAAAGCTATTAGGACAACTCATCTTCTAGAATATTAAAAACACCCTCGCACACTTCTCCAGGTCAGAAGAACAGGGACCTACCCACTGGAGAACAGCGGTAAGGCAGGGCCTCTCAGACAGGTACGTGGTACCTGAGCCACTGCTCGTGAAGACAAGAGGTGAAAGTGGAGAGAAGGGAAACCGAAGTGTTTCTCTGCGGACTGTGATCCCTACTTACTTCTCAAAGGATGTCACTACTTCAGACTTTGGGGGAAAGCTGGAGAAGTGAAGAAGATTTTGAAAAGGGTCTGGAGTGGAAACAGAGAAAGATGCTCCAGAGGGGTTTTCATCCACTCAGAACCAATTCCATTCACAGAATAGGAGCATCCTTTTCCTTTCCTTCCCTCCGCCCAAACAGTGATGGTGGGGTGACTGGAGTAATCTTCAAAGCCCTCTCGACCCAGCAGCTATCTCAGAGACGTGTATCTGTCACAAGATGAGCTTGCGGGCACAGAGTGGACTACACCAAGCCAAACCCATGTGTCCATTCTTTCCTGGTTCCCTGTTGCTATGTAACAAATTACCCTGGAATGTCAGTTGTGGAAAACAACCACCATGTTATTAGAGTTCACGGGGGCCAGGAATTCTGGTGGGGTTCCGGGGAGGGCTCTCGGTCCCACTGGGCATCAACTGTAGTCACCTGGTGCTGTGTTCAGCCGCCAGGTGGGCTGGTCTGAGGCTCCAGGACAGAGGCATTGATGGGAGCAGTCGGCTGAATCACGGCCCCCAAGATATCCAGGTCCTAATCCTTGAGAGCCGTGAATATCACCTCACATGGCCAAAGGCATTTGCAGGTGTAATTAAACAGAGAACCATCAGATGGGGAGATTAGCCAGGATTACCTAAGTAAGGCCCTAAATGTAAGCAGAAGTGTCCTCACAAGAGGTGGGGAAGTCTCACTCTAGAATGAGGCTCTGGGAGAAAGGAAGCGGAGTCCCACATGGCTGGATTTGCAGCTGGAGGAAAGGGACCGGGCATCAAGGATTTGGGGGGATACAGCTCTGGAACCAGATTTGCCTTTAGCGCCTCTGGGGGGAGTGAGGTGTTGGCAACACCCTCCTTTTTGTCCAGTTTTGGGCTTCTGACCTCCAGCTTGATAAGAAGTACCTGGTTTGGTACAGCAGCTGGAGGGAACTCATACACCAGGCATGGTTGGAAGACTGGACTGAACAGACACAAATGGGCTGCGTGCCCTCTGTGGCCTCTCCAGGGAGGGGCTGGTCCCAGGGCTCCTTCCATGGCAGCTCAGGGACTCAGGAGGAGGTTCCCAGAGGGGTGCAAGGCTCAGCACAGAGCCTGCCCAGATCCAAGGGGGGGGCGTGCCTGGTGTGGGCAGGACACCCTGCTATGTGCGGTAGCCCCATAACTGTCACGGATTCAGCTCACTGGCTCTCACCGGTCCACGGTCCTTGGTCTGATGGCCCCTCATCTAGGAAGGCTTCCTGAACGCCAGCCAATGTAGCTGTGTGGTTGTCTGCTAGGAGAATTAAGAGAGGGGGACAAAAGGAGCCAAGAAGACAAGTCAACTGTCTTTTAAGGGTCTTTCTAGAAGCTGTTGGGCTTCCCAGGTGGCTCAGTGGTGAAGAATCCACCTGGCAATGCAGGAGATGCAGGAGACATGGGTTCGATCCCTGGGTCAGGAAGATCCCCTGGAGAAGGAAATGGCCTGGGAAACCCCATGGATGGGAGACGGGCAGGCTACAGTCCTTGGGGCTGCGAAAGAGTCAGACATGACTGAGCACAGAAGCTGCTGCCCACACTGCCACTTTCTCCCCTGGCAGACAAACTGTAAGGGAGTGAACCTTTCATCTGGGTGAACAGGTGCCTAGGTAAAGCCAGAGTTTCTACTATGAAGGAAGACAGGGAAAGCCATTAGTGGCTAGAACTTTGGCATCTGAGCCATATGCCATGCCTAGAAGAGAGAGAAAAACATGGGGATCAGAAAAAAAGAATGAGTCGATTTCTAACTGGATTTTAGTATATGATATAAACAAATTTATATCATATACTAAATTTATATCATGTACTGGGCTTCCCTGGTGGCTCAGATGGTAAAGAATCTGCCTAAAATGCAGGAGACCCAGGTTTGATCCCTGGGTTGGGAAGATCCCTTGGAGAAGGGATGGCAACGCACTCCAGTATTCTTGCCTGGAGAATCCCATGGACAGAGGAGCCTGGTGGGCTACAGTCTTTGGGGTCATAAAGAGTTGGACACGACTGAGCAATTAACACAGAAACAAATTAACATTAGCATGTAACGTTTCCAAAAACACATTAAAATCAATTTCATGACAAGTATCACAAAACGACTTTTCCCTAAAATCTTTTTCTAGTAAAGTTAGGGTATATCTTATGTTTCTTCATGTCTTATATTTGGGCAATGATGGTAATTATTTCATTGAATTTGCTACCTCAAATTTAGGAAGTAGGTAACATTCTAGTAATATCAGAAGGGTGAGTTAGGTTGTTCAAGGTGAGAGCCGGGTCTGAAATCCAGATGGATCTGCCTTTGAAACCTGTGTTCTTAATGTTCCAAAATATTTCATGTTTCCTCAGAATAAGCCAAAACGTTTGGATTTTAGGAAAGAAATAATCTTAATCTGAGGGACTTATCCTATTCCTTCGTGCACCAGAACCACCATTTTGGTGGTCAGCAGAGGTAATTTCAAGCTGAAGAAGAGAGAGGTGCTATACTATAAAGAAAAACTACAGTGAAATACCAGCCCAGTCAGAATTTTGTGTAACTATTAAGTAATTAGAGCTCCTGAGTCCTTTCAGCAACACAACAGTAGGTTCCACTTGAATTTGTGTTACAGACTGGTGAGCAGTGGGTGTAAACAGTGCAAATTGAATTTTCCACGCTTCTAAGTCCTATAGCAGATTCCTGAATGCAGAGCAGATGGGGAAAATAAACTTGGACCATTTGTATCTGTCAAAAATTGAAGGGGGGGAAAATCCCCAAATGGAAACACAGCTTGGCTTCATGTTAGAAGAATGTATTTTTTAAAAGATGATACTCAAAGAAATTTGAATAACGAAATATTATTGGGTGAAAGTGGGTAAGTACACTGTTGGAATCCAAGGGTCTCCTAGGAGACAAGAGTTATCCTTCATTTCTGTTCTAATTTAATCAGATATTCCTGTGGTCAAGCCTTCAATTGAGAAGATGCCTAAAAGCATTTTGTGCCCAGGTTTCATCAAGAGTAGATGTGAGTATTGTCATGACAGAAACGTATACATGCTGTTTCTATGCCCAGAGGTTTCCCCACAGTTTCTTCCCTGTAGGATGAAGCAATACAGAAGAGATCTTGAGTGAAGCCTGTCTCTGTGGCCTTGATACAATCTGACCTGATAGAGCAGCTGCTCTTGACAGCTAGGTCTTCTAGCATCATCTTAGACATTTGAGTAACTTTGTGGCCAACAGCCAGCTCTATTCACATAGAAACTTCAAAACAAGTTCAGGTCTGAGCTGAAAGCAGTGCTGTGGTTTAAAAGATCAAAGTCTCAAAACTGAGGATTCAAGTAGAAGAGCAGTGAAATTCAGCACTACCTTCTGCCCCAGATAAGGCAGTCAGACATACTTGGCTGTGCTGTTGGAAAACGGGAAAACCATCTGTGGACCACTGAAATCTGAACACTGAGGGATATTAACCTCTGAATCCCTTAAAGCCCTAAAGAAATCATCTGTCCCCAAACGGGTGACTTATTCTCACTGGGACTTATTGTCAGGTACAGTCATTGGATATACTAACTACACCTCCGGAATGCTGTGGGGTTTACCTTTAAAACAGATTTGAATACAAATTCCCAAGCTACTACCAGTCAAGAAATCATTAACTATGTATTGCTGCTTATTTGTGTTTCTTGAGCTATGATGGAGTGCTGTTGATGACTTGCTAGTAAGGAACAATACTGAGTATATAAGGGGCATTTCTTTATTCCCCCCAGCTTTATTAATATATGATTTTATTGACAAATAAAAGTTGCGTATATTGAAAGTGTACAATGTGGGAGCCAATGGTGTAAGTCCTGGAGCTGAAAGGTCCAAGAGCCGGGAACAATAAGGGCAGGAGATGATGGATGTCTCAGCTTGAAAAGAGAGTTTGCGCTTCCTTTATCTTTTTGTTCCAACGAACTGGGTGATGCCCAAGTGGGTAGGGCAGATCTCTTCACTCAGCCCACTGAACCAAATACTCATCTCTTCCAGAAACACCCCACAGGCACACCCAGAAATAATGTTTACCAGCTATCTGGGTCTTTTTTAGCCCAGTCAAGCTGACTCATTAAAGTAACCATCCCAGTAAGCATGGAGTAGATTATTCATCTTATTCATCTTATAATTAAGTGCTTCTACCCTTTCACCAACATCTCGCACTTCTCACCCATCTGCCCCCAGCCCTTACTGACCACCACTCTACTCACTGCTTCTCTGAGTTTGACTTTTCTTTTTTTTTTTTAAGATTCCATATATAAATAAGATCAAATAGTGCTTGTCTTTCTCTGTGCAGATTGTCTTATTTAGCATAATGCCCTCCAGGATCATCCATGGTGTCATGATGGTGGGATCTCCTTCTCTTTAAAGACTGACTAGTATTCCATTGTATGTATACAAAACCTTTTTTATTCATTATCTCTGGATGGACATTTGGCTACAATGAATCAGTTCAGTTCAATCACTCAGAGCGTCTGACTCTTTGCAACCCCATCGACTGCAGCACGCCAGGCCTCCCTGTCCATCTCGAACTCCCAGAGCCTACTCAAACTTGTGTCTATCAAGTTGGTGATGCCATCCAACCATCTCATCCTCTGTCATCCCCTTCTCTTTCTGCCTTCAATCTTTCCCAGCATCAGGGTCTTTTCCAAGGAGTCAGTTCTTCACATCAGGAAGTATCGGAGTTTCAGCTTCAGACTGATCTCCTTTAGGATGGACTGGTTGGATCTCCTTGTGGTTCAAGGGACTCTCAAGAGTCTTCTCCAACACCACAGTTCAAATCTTCAGTTCTTCAGCACTCTGCTTTCTTTATAGTCCAACTCTCACATCCATACACAGCTATTGGAAAAACCATAACTTTGACTAGATGGAACTTGGTTGACAAAGTAATGTCTGTGCTTTTTAATATGCTGTCTAGGTTTTCTTTTCTGTTCTAGGTTTCTTGTTAGGTTTTCTAACTTTTCTTCCAAGGTGCAAGTGTCTTTTAATTTCTTTTAAAGGCTGCAGTCACCATCTGCAGTGATTTTGGAGCCCCCTCAAATAAAGTCTGTCACTGTTTCCACTGTTTCCCCATTTATTTGCCATGAAGTGATGCGGCCAGATGCCATGATCTTAGTTTTCTGAGTGTTGAGTTTTAAGCCAACTTTTTGACTCTGCTTTCATTTTCTTCAAGAGGCTCTTTAGTTCTTTGCTTTCTGCCATAAGTGTGGTGTCTTCTGCATATCTGAGGTTATTGATATTCCTCCCAGCAATCTTGATTCCAGCTTGTGCTTCATCCAGTCATCTGCATCTAAATGAAATAAGCAGGGTAACAATATACAGCCTTTATGTACTCCTTTCCCTGTTTGTGACCAGTCTGTTGTTCTATGTCCAGTTCTAATTATTTCTTCCTGACATGCATACAGATTTCTCAGGAGGCAGGTCAGGTGGTCTGGTATTCCCATCTCTTGAAAAATTTTCCACAGTTTGTTGTGATCCACACAGTCAAAGGCTTTGGCATCGTCAATAAAGCTGAAGTAGATGTTTTTCTGGAACTCCCTTGCTTTTTTGTTGATCCAATGGATGTTAGGGATGTTGGCAGTTTGATCTCTGGTTCCTCTGCTTTTTCTAAATCCAGCTTGAACATCTGGAAGTTCATGGTTCACGTACTGTTGAAGCCTGGCTTGAAGAATTTTGAGCGTTACTATACTAGCGTGTAAGATGAGTACAATTGTGCGGTAGTTTGAGCATTCTTTGGCATTGGCTTTCTTTGAGATTGGAATGAAAACTGACCTTTTCCAGTTCTGTAGCCACTGCTGAGTTTTCCAAATTTGCTGGCATATTGAGTGCAGCACTTTTATAGCATCATCTTTAAGGATTTGAAATAGTTTAACTGGAATTCCATCACCCCCAGTAGCTTTGTCCATAGTGATGCTTCCTAAGTAAGGCCCACTTGACTTCACATTCCAGGATGTCTGGCTCTAGGTGAGTGATCACACCATCATGGTTATCTGGGTCATGAAGCTCTTTTGTGTACAATTCTTCTGTGTATTCTTGCCACCTCTTCTTAGTATCTTCTGCTTCTGTTAGGTCCATACCATTTCTGTCCTTTATTGAGCCCATCTTTACATGAAATGTTCCCTTGGTATCTCTAATTTTCATGAAGAGATCTCTAGTCTTTCCCATTCTATTGTTTTCCTCTATTTCTTTGCATTGATCACTGTGGAATGCTTTCTTATCTCTCCTTGCTATTCTTTGGAACTGTGCATTCAAATGGGTATATCTTTCCTTTTCACCTTTGCCTTTCACTTCTCTTCTTTTCTCAGTAATTTGTAAGGCCTCTGCAGACAATCATTTTGCCTTTTTGCATTTCTTTTTCTTGGGGATGATCTTGATCCCTGCCTCCTGTACCATGTCACTAACCTCCATCCATAGCTCTTCAGGTACTCTGTCTGTCAGATCTAATCCCTTGAATCCATTTGTCACTTCCACTGTATAATCATAAGGGATTTGATTTAGGTCATACCTGAATGGTCTAGTGGTTTTCCCTACTTTTTTCAATTTAAGTCTGAATTTGGCAATAAGGAGTTAATGATCTGAGCCACAGTCAGCTCCCGGTCTTGTTTTTGCTGACTGTGTAGGGCTTCTCCATCTTTGGCTGCAAAGAATATAATCAGATTTTGGTATTGACCATCTGGTGATGTCCATGTGTAGAGTCTTCTTTTGTGTTGTTGGAAGAGGGTGTTTGTTATGACCAGTGCGTTCTCTTGGCCAAGCTCAGTTAGCCTTTGCCCTGTTTCATTCTGTATTCCAAGGCCAAATTTGCCTGTTACTCCAGGTATCTCTTGACTTCCTACTTTTGCATTCCAGTCCCCTATCACGAAAAGGACATCTTTTTTGGGTGTTAGTTCTAGAAGGTCTTGTAGGTCTTCATAGAACCGTTCAACTTCAGCTTCTTCAGCATTACTGGTTGAGGCATAGACTTGCATTCCTATGATATTGAATGGTTTACCTTGGAAATGAACAGAGTTCATTCTATCCTTTTTGAGGTTGCATCCAAGTACTGCATTTCAAACTCTTTTGTTGACTGAAGGCTGCTCCATTTCTTCTAAGAGATTCTTGCCCACAGTAGTAGATATAATGGTCATCTGAGTTAAATTCACCCATGCCAGTCCATTTTAGTTCACTGAGTCCTAAAATGTCGATGTTCACTCTTGCCATCTCCTGTTTGATCACTTCCAATTCTCCTTGATTCATGGACATAACGTTCCAGGTTCCTATGCAATATTGCTCTTTACAGCATTGGACTTTATTTCCATCACCAGTCACATCCACAGCTGGGTATTGTTTTGCTTTGGCTCCACCCCTTCAATCTTTCTGGAGTTATTTCTCCACTCTTCTCCAGTAGCATGTTGGGCGCTTACTGACCTGGGGAATTCCTCTTTCAGTGTCCTATCTTTTTGCCTTTTCATACTGTTCATGGGGTTCTCAAGGCAAGAATACTGAAGTGGTTTGCCATTCTTTTCTCCAGGGGACCACATCCTGTCAGACCTCTCCACCATGACCCATCTGTCTTGGGTGGCCCCACATGGCATGGCTTAGTTTCACTGAGTTAGACAAGGCTGTGGTCTGAATGATCAGATCGGCTAGTTGTCTGTGATTGTGGTTTTGGTCTGTCTGCCCTCCGATGGGTAAGGGTAAGAGGCTTATAAGGTGAGTGAAGTCACTCAGTCGTGTCCGACTGTTTGTGACCCCATGGACTGTAGCCTACCAGGCTCCTCTGTCCATGGGATTTTCCAGGCAATAGTACTGGAGTGGATTGCCATTTCCTTCTCCAGGGGATCTTCCCGACCCAGGGATCGAACCCAGGTCTCCCGCATTTTAGACAGACACTTTACCGTCTAAGCCACAAGGGAAGAAGCGGCTTATGGAAGCTTCCTAATGGGAGAGACTGACAGAGGAGGAAACTGGGTCTTGCTCTGATGGGTGGGGCCATGATCAGTAAATCTTTAATCCAATTTTCTGTTGATGGGTGGGGCTGTGAATAGCACTGAATAATACTCAGTAAGGAGAAGGCAATGGCACCCCCACTCCAGTACTCTTGCCTGGAAAATCCCATGGGCAGAGGAGCCTGGTAGGCTGCAGTCCATGGGGTTGTGATGAGTCGGACATGACTGAGCAACTTCATTTTTCACTTTCATGCATTGGAGAAGGAAATGGCAACCCACTCCAGTGTTCTTGCCTGGAGAATCCCAGGGACGGGGAGCTGGGTGGGCTGCCGTCTATGGGGTCGCACAGAGTTGGACACGACTGAAGTGATTTAGCAGCAGTAGTAGCAGCAACAACAGTGCAGATGTCTCTTCAGTACAGTAATTTCATCTCCTTTCAATATATACTCAGAAATGGGATTGCTGGATTGTATGGTAGTTCTGGTAGGTTAGGGCTTCCCTAGTGGTTCAGATGGTAAAGAGTCTGCCTGCAATGCAGAGGACCTGGGTTCGATCCCTGGGTTGGGAAGATTTCCTGGAGAAGGGAATAGCAATTCACTCTAGTGTTCTTGTCTGGAAAATTCCACAAACGGAAGAGCCTGGCAGGCTATAGTCCATGGGGTTGCAGAGTCAGACATGACAGAGTGACTATTACTCTCTCTGTCAGTCATATGGTAGTTCTAGCCTTAATTTTTAAAAGAAATTCCATCCTGTTTTCCTTAGTGGCTGTAAAAATTTACATTCCCACCAATAGTGTTAAAGAGTGTGTCTTAACCATAGATTCAAGGAAATAGCTTCTCTTTTCATTCTAAGTAAAGACTGTCACATGTGATCCTCAAGGCTGGAGAAGCATAAACTTCCGTGTGTGTGCTCAGATGCTTAGTCTTATCTGACCCTTTGTAGCCCTACAGACTGTAGTCCACCAGCTCCTCTGTCCATGGAATTCTCCAGGAAGGAATCCCAGAGTGAGTCGTCATTTCCTCCTCCAGGGGATCTTCCCAACGCAGGGATCAAACCTGCGTCTCCTGCATTGGCAGGCGGATTCTTTACCACTGAACCACCTGGGAATTGGGAGGAAAATGGAGTCACCCAGGTGCTTATAAGCTAGTGAAGGAGAGAGACTTGAAGGGAAGGTCAAAGCCCTGTGATGTTGGCTTCGGAAGAGCAGTTCGTGGCTACATGGGAGTTGACAGGGCGTTTGACTGCGGGTTCCATGGGGAAGGTATGAGGATCTGAGAGCTGAAGAAAGAGGCAGAGGAGAATATATTGAGGAGACAGAGCTGTTGGCGCAAAGGGGTTTCTCCCATAAACATCTCATCTGCTGAGGCAGCCTCTCCTTTTCCTCTGTCCCTGGAGCTGTGTGTCTATCTCATTCCCTCCTCTTATTTTAGGGGCCTTCCAAGAGAACTCGGTCAATGCTCAGGACCGCATTACCCAGACCCTGGGGTTTCACCTTCAGCTTTCTCTCTGCCCCCACGCAGGCCTGAGTCCAGCGAGGATCCCACTCGGGAAGCAGGGGACCGCCCTTGTGCTAAGCACCAGCTCCCTGAGACCGTCTGCCCCCAAGGGGATTGTGTCCCCATGTCTGGGGATGGTTCTGCTGTGCGTGATTGGGCCCCAAGTCTGGAGACGTGTTAAGGAGGCTCCCATCGCACATTCTTCCCTGTGTGTGTGGTTTCACAGGGTTGCATGCTCTGTGGGGCTGAAGTAGCAATGAGACCAAAAGATCTAAGGATGCTCTTCCATTTCCTCTGTAAACAACACTTTAATAATAGCAACCTCCCATCCCCGGCGCTTTCTGTCTCTCTGAGTCTTCCTTGAATCAGGGCATGTGGGTTGTAGATGTTTACTGAAAAACTCAGAGTAACCTCTGGGCAGGTCTTCCTCTTATTCCACAGCGGGTTTGTCTCCTATTATCTCAGCCCTGGTGGCCTTCTGGATGGAGACCTGCCAATGTTGGAGAGGAATTCTGAGAACCGTGGAGGGCTTCCCATCCCCAGAAGAATGGAAATGGAGACAGCACATTTTGGACCAAATCTATCCAGGAAAGGTCCATGAGAGGAGTCAAAATAAAATGTACAGGGAACCACGCCCGACCCCTTTGGCAGGTGAGATTCAGCCTCCTAGGTGCGGGACATTCATCTTCCTCCTGGATAGTCAGCAACAAGGATGGGGAACAATCAACTGGAAAGATGGACGTCTCCAGGGTCTCTGCTCCCTGAGCCAGGTCAGCCTGGAGCTGGGAGAGAGTCTATGCGGCTGCTGAAAAACAGGAATTTGTAATGGAAATGCCGCCAGACCCTTTAAGAGGGCCTCGCTGGCCAGAGCTGCTATCACCTAGTAAATAAGGTGAATGGTCTCTGCTTATCTCATTTCACAGCCGAGCTGTGTATTGCCAGATAAATCAAATCAGGGTAAACGGCTTCATCTAATAAACTGGGTCAACACATAATGTATTTGTTCAGGTTCGCACTTTCATTGATTCTCATTTGATTTCAGAAGAGATATTTCAGCTCCTGTTGGAACGTTTTTAGGATGCATACTTCCTTCTGGGAAGGGGAGGCTGAGAGGCTGGGACACAGCTGGGTTTTTCTTTTTTCCTTTTTAAATAAATTAAGTTTTCTGATTCTTGGAAGTTCTGCTTTCCATCTTTATGCTTCAGAAAGGGGGAGGGGGTCATGGTAGGACTGCTGGGGGAAAAAGTGGAGAGGCAGCAGGAAGAAAGAACTCCAAGTCTTCATCTGCATTTCCCAAGAATGTTTTAGTGATGTTTGCTAATGTATCATTCATTAACCATCAGCCACTATGAAAAACATAATCTATCTCGCAAAGTGGACATTATTATCGCATTAAATCATTTCACAATATACCTGAACGGTTCCACATGAGAGGCCTGGCCTGCCCCAGCCCAGATGCCTCCGGGGCAACTCTTCAGTGGTAATGAGATACGGGGTCTGTCTGTGATGAATACGATATTACTCGTGTCAGTGGTTGCGGACGGCACCCAGAATATTTCTTCTTACAGATTTTTTTTTTCCTTTTTTCTGTAGCAAAGGAACTCAGGCAAAGCACTATTAACCCAGTAAATGAAGCTCTAAAGATCACAGAGTGTGTCCATTAGGAGACGAGACAGTGACTAATCCAATTTTTCTTGCAGGAAGAGACCCTGATGCTCTGGTACCATCTGGGGATGGCGGGCCCCGGGTCTCACACAAGGCCCTTCGCTCCGTCCTTTCTGGCCGCCTTTCTCTGCCTTTGTCTAAGGACAGTTATGGCACCACCCCCTGCTCTCCCTAGGGTTCCTCTTGCCCAGAGCCTCTTTGAAGGTGATTAAAAGAATGTCTGTCCGTTGATAGAAGATCTAGCAAAGAGTGTTGGGTGGGGGAAAGAAGAAAGGGCCCTTGGTAAGTCTTTCCATTTCCCATTTATCAGGACACTTTCTGAGGGTTCAGATATGTTTGGTAGTCAGGTTGGAATCAACAAAAAGGTACCAGGGTTTACTTACTCTCTGCTCCTGTGAAAACGCATCAAACAGTCTTGCTTCTTGGGAAAGAATCCATCATTTTATCTCTCACTAGGGCATCCACTTATTTCTTTTATTCCTTGAAACACTGTTTGCAGGCATGAAAAAACTTTTTGTACAATGTTGTGTTGGTTTCTGCTGTATCTCTCACTAGGGCATCCACTTATTTCTTTTATTCCTTGAAACACTGTTTGCAGGCATGAAAAAACTTTTTGTACAATGTTGTGTTGGTTTCTGCTGTACAACAACTCGAATCAGCCATATGATACATATATCCCTTCCCTCTTGAACCTCCCTTCCCTTCCCCCACGCCAGCCCTCTAGGTCATCACAGGGCCAGACGGGGCTCCCTGTGTTACACAGCAACGTCTCACCAGCTATCTAGTTCACATGCGATAGTGTATCTATCTTGAGGCCACTGTCTCCATCTGTCCCCCCTCTCCCTCCCTTTCTGCGTCACAAGTCTGTTCTCTACATCTGCGTCTCCATCCCTTCTCTGCGAGCAGGTTCATCAATACCATTTTTCTAGGTTCCATAAATATGCCGGCATTTGTTTGCAGTGTCGCTGGATGAAAACAATACTCCAGATTCCTTTCATCTAGACAGCCAAAGGGGGGACTATCTTGAGGACCTTGATGAAAATCTAAGCCAAGTGGAGATGCTTTCCATCACTTTCTTCTAAATCGGCTCCTCTTCCTTCCCTTCAGCACAAAGGTGTATCACACACCCACGTGCCCTGTGCGGCACACTCATCGCTCACAGAGTCCTCACTCCAGCTAACACGTGTCATAGTGAGCGAAGTCGCTCAGTCGTGTCTGACTCTTTGTGACCCCGTGGACTGTAGCCCACCAGGCTCCTCCATCCATGGGATTCTCCAGGCAAGAATACTGGAGTGGGTTGCCATTTCCTTCTCCAGGGGATCTTCCCCACCCAAGGATCGAACCCACGTCTCCTGCATTGGAGGCAGACGCTTTAACCTCTCTCACTCCATGTAAGGTCTGCTCCTTTAACCTTTGTATTCTATTGCTTTCGCTTCAAGTTAAGAACGTTGCCTGTGGGACGTTCAGACAGACAGGGCGTCTCGTTGTCAAGGCTCTGACCTTTAAGTGTATGGCACTTTTCCATTCATACAGAGCTAGAAAGTTGCAGAACACAGGAAAACATTTGTCCTGTTGGAGGCTTACAGGAAAACCCTGACCTGATCTAGGAGGACAGCTGCAAGAACAAAGAGCATCAAGAAATTTGCAACAACCAACCCTCACCTGGCCTTTAAGCCTGCTTTGCTGAAATCCTAGGGAATTGGAGGCTTTCTAGGGCTCACAGACCACCCCTTCTCTTTGCATGGTCCTGAAATGAACATTTTCCTGCTCCAAATTCTGATGTTTCGGTATTGCTTGGACTCATTCTGCGTGGGGAACATGAACTGGCGTTCAGTAACACAAATACAAAACCAAGCAAACAGCCACAGACTCTCCCCTTTGAATAGCCACACAGAAGCTGCACTGCCGCCCCAATTACAGCTGGATTCCAGTCTGGCTACTGTCATATGTAACTAAGTGTGGTGTTTAATTTTTTTAAATGATAGCCCTACATCAACACTTCCCAAGAGAACCTCAAAAATGCATTCCCCGAAGAGTAGCCTGGAGAGGCAGAAAATAGGTCTTCATCCCCCAGGTTTGTCTTCTGTACTTAATCAATTCAGAAGGATTGGCTTAATTTTCCACACTGGCAAATGCAGTTGGAAACACCCCCTTTGAAAGTCAAATTTATAATATTTCATATTACTCTGGTGTATCAGCTCAGGTGATGCGGAAAATGTAATTCTGTAAACATTTTGGCTTACTTGGGGTCTTTAGAAGGGACAGCGTAATATGAGTCATGATTTTGTATCTAAATGTATCTCTACTTCCCTTCTCATGCTGAAATGACTTTATAGATTTTATTAGTTTCAGTGAAATTTATTTACATTGAATGAATCAATCAATCTCACCCCGCACCCCTGCTCACTCGCTTCTCTTGTTTCTCTTTCTATTTTTTTCTCATTTGAGTAAAGACCAGTTGATGAGGCATTTTACTGACAATACCCCTATTATTCATACCGTGGTATTTACCATTTTTTCCCCAGAAAGTATATCTAGGTTTTCTGTATTTTATTTCATTGAGAGATATTATTTCATTGTAACTAATACAAGAGTATACTGTCCACATCATTAACTGAGATCTAACTGATAATTAAAAATAAAAACCATCTCTTTCTTCTTGAAATTTTCACTGCAATGTGCTTTTTTTGGGGGGGGACTATTTTTTCTTCTCTTGCCCAAATATTTTATTATTCCTGGATTCATTCCCCCCATATATTAGTCCAGAAAATCTTCATTGATATGGATCGGAGTATTCCTAGATTTTACTGTTTATTTCCTACAGTTTCCAGCAAAGCGGGAATTGGTACTGAGGAGGCACTAATAAAATTGTTGACGTGAAATAACTCTGCTGCTGCTGCTGCTAAGTCACGTCAGTCGGGTCCGACTCTGTGCGACCCCATAGACGGCAGCCCACCAGGCTCCCCCATCCCTGGGATTCTCCAGGCAAGAACACTGGAGTTGGTTGCCATTTCCTTCTCCAATGCATGAAAGCGAAAAGTGAAAGTGAAGCTGCTCAGTTGTGTCTGACAGTTAGTGACCCCATGGACTGCAGCCCACCAGGCTCCTCCGCCCATGGGATTTTCCAGGCAAGAGTACTGGAGTGGGGTGCCATTGCCTCCTCCTGAAATAACTATAAATGTCTTCAAGTTGATTTTCTAGGTCCTATCTTTTGCTGGTGAAGAATGTTTTAGGCAGGGCAGCCAAAGCTACCTTTACTTAAATGCTCCACACAGCTGTTCACAGTGTTCCATAAACTGCCCAGAAGGTGTGCTGGGTAGAGGGCTTACTCCACATAGCATCACCCCAACGGGACAGACTCCCAACTGCCCCCATGCTGTGCTAAACCTGGGCCTCCCACCTGAAACTTACCTTTCCAAATTTGCTCCTACTTGTGTACGTTTCATCAAGGCCCTTTGCCAGCCCTGCTTCCTAGAATCTCTCTCTGGTGACTACAGACTACATTGATTTGTCCTTTTCACACTTAACTGCAAGGTTAGTAGAGTTAATCCTATGTCTGTACAAGGAAGCTCAAGCTGAGAAATGTCGTGGGATCTGGCCACGGTTTCAGGGCTCTTGCAGGATAAACGGAGAAGCTGGAATTCAAAACCCAGGCCCAGGGACTTCCCTGATGGTCAAGTGGTTCAGAATCCGCTTTGCAACACGGGGGATGCGGGGTCAGTCTTTGGTCAGGTAACTAAGATCCCACGCAGACAGCAACTAGAGTCTGCGCGCCTCAATGAAGTACCCTTCATGCCACAGCTAAGACCTGACACACCAAATACAACCAAACAAAAGCACCCTCGTTCTTTACTAAATTTAAACCCTGTCCATTTAAAATTGTGTGCGCTGCCTTCCAAGGTAGAATACTGAAGCACGCCACAAATAACCTCCTTTGCAACTGACTTCTGTTAATCATGGAAATTATCTGGACACGTCCCCAAAATTGTGTGGCCTGAACCCCTCCCCCAGAGGTTTAGAGTAAGGTATGAGCTGGGATCTGGGCATTAAAAAAGCAAAGTCACCCAGTGATTCTGAAGTGTAGCCAGGGCTGAGGAACAGCAGACTGACTAAGCAGAGACCTTCGTGTCCTTGTTTAAGGCGCTTCGACTTTGCCAAGCGGTGCTGTCAGCATCTTCTGTCCTCATCTACAAGGAGCAATTGAGTGTCGGGTGCTTTGCCGCAGTCACGATAAATATCTATGAAATTCTCTCTGATCTCCAGTCCAGCAACTCAGTCACAAATAAAATAAGGTTATTTGGCATGACTTTATCCTAGTGAACTCATATTTGTTTTATTGTTACATGCATAACTCAAAATTCACCATTTTAGCCATGTTTAAACATGCAGTTGAGGCATCAAGTGGACTCACCATGTTGTGGCAGAGCTTGTTCGTCTTCTCCAGCTCTGAAACTCTGCACCCGTTAAACACTAGCTCCTATAAAAAGGAATAAATAGAAAGCTCACTTGAACAGAGTCCGGCGAGCGTAGGGGCACTCTCATGCCCTGTGATGGAAGCAGAGCACAACAGGAAGAGGAAAGGCTCCTCTTCTTTCCTGGCAAGGATTCTACCAGTGAAATGCCATGGACCTGGGACTTCCCTGGTGGTCCAGTGGTTAAGACTTCGCCTTCTAATGCAGAGGGTGCAGGTTCGATCTCCAGTTGGGGAGCTAGGATCCCCCGCGCCTTGCCTCATGGCCCAAAACCCAAAACATAAGCAGAAGCCATCACGTAACGAATTCAATAAACACTTTGAAAATGGTCCACACACATACGCGCACACTCATGCATGTTTATGCACATGTCTGTGCTCCCAACTTCCTCTTCCTTCTATAAAAGCACGTGGGGACTTACACACACGACTCAACACGCTTACAGACCCCAAACTGTCATTCTCTCCCGATCCCAAAGAAGCTCATCTTTGCTGGAAGAATATCTGGCTGTCTATCTGTTTCACTTCCATATTCCCTCTCCTGCCTCCGCCTAGTCACTAGGAAGCACCACTCCACTTCCTGTCTTTATGAGTGTGGCTACCCTAGGAGCCGCACATAAGATTAATGCAGTATTTGTCCTTTTGAAACCAGCTGGGACTTGGGACCTTCTGTGGCCGTGCTTGCACCTGGACAAATGTGTTCTCCAGCAACAGAGTACAAAGAAACTCTAAGGGACCAAAAACAATGGCCTGCACGTGTGATTGGGACATCTTATGCACAGCAAGACACAGAAAGCTCAAAACGCGACTTCCATTTCTGCAAAAGCAGGGCACTGGGCATGATCCCTGCACACAGCACCTCCAAAAGAGTGGGCAGACCTAAGCCACGCCTCTGGCCCAACCCACAAATTCGTCCCAAGAAAACCTCCTTTGAATTTCTCCTCTGGCCTCTTGTAAATTTCCATTGATCAATGAATCCAAGAACCCAGGTCAGTAACACTGTTCTGATCAGCTTATTTCCTTTAGCAAACTTCTTCCACTTTCATCCATCCTGGAGCTCATGCTTGTTTCTAATAACGTTTATTTTCATATGTGATCATTAACTTCAGAGACCAGAAATCTGTTAGCGTTTTGCACAAATTATGTGCCCCTAAAATTACTCATTGAATTTAGTTAAATGGAATTGGATAACATTAGAATTACCAACCCGTATGTTTTCTGACATGGATTATTTCTTGGAACAGAAAAATAACACTTTTGTTGGTGTCTGTCTTTGGGTATTTGTTCCACTTTTCACATTGTCCACAAATTATCTATAGAAGTTTTGTAAATTATCAGTCAATTTCTTTCAGTATCGTTTAAAGTCATCTGTCTGTCTTGGAGTCCTGGGCCTGTCTACAGTACAATTTCCTCGAATCTCTCTGACTTTAAAGGGCATTGTCTGGCCCTGGGCATTTGCCTTAGAGTCGGACACAACTGAAGTGAATTAGCAGGAGTAGCAGTTGGGACTTTCAGTTTTTAAAAGGGGACAGTTTGGGGGCAAACTGGGATGAGGGGGTCACCCTACTTGTCTGTTGTACTCTTACTGCAAGTCTTACCAAAGAATGCCCATGGAATGCAAAAATGCTCCAAATGGTCCTTTTAGGACCTGGAAAGGTGAAGCCCTCCATCTCAGGATCTCACAGTCTGACCCCTGTGCTCTTAAATGGCAGTTGGAAAAATGATAGCTCTGTAATGTCTGACAATTTTAAAAAATATTTTTTGCCAGCAAAGGCTTAGGTTTATTTGTTAAAATGCATTAAATGTGCACATCCCCATCCCCAACCACTTAAAAGCCTTTACTTTTTTCACAAACCTTCAATAACTTCCAATTACTGAAGTCATAAATGCCCTATTTTACAAAACAATACTCTTGAGGCCTGCACGTTTGCCTCACTTACTACCTGGAAAAGACTCTGTAGTTAGGAGAGCAATTTAGATTATATTTCATTTGGAACTTCATTCCTACAGCCCTCGAGAGCAGCTATGGGTGTTTCCACACACTCTGTGGGTGGTCTTTCCTCTTACATGTTGGAGGCTGGCAAGCCTATCTTCCATGTACTGTTGTGAGACAGAAATCTTGCCATTTCAGCAGAGGTGTATTTCCACAATGACCCACTCCCCAGCATGTGAGTCTGCCTACATCTCATTGATTGCACCCCTCTTCTTGCTGGTTAAAATAGAAAGCCTACCCTTTATTTCTTTTTCAATATTTATTTGGCTGTGCCTGGTCTTAGTTGCAGCACGCAGGATCTTGGATCTTCATTGTGGGCATGGAGGATCTAGTTCCCGGCCCAGGGATGGAACCCGGGCCCCTGCATTGAGGGTGTGGAGTCTTAGCCACTGGACCACCAGGGAAGTCCCAGTCTATCCTTTCTTTAAATCCAGCTTCTTTGCAGGTGCTTTGGAAGCTGTTTTCTCCCACCTTCTAGGAACTTGGAACCCCATCTCTCTATTTTGTCTGCAACACTAAGCAGAAGTTGATCTTGGGGGATTTAAGCAAAGGCCATGTATGGGCAGGATTTCAGAAAGTCACAACAATTAACAGGGAAGCTGGAAGAATAAGGTTGACGATGGAAAGTGCAAGGTGACTCCAGAGGGTCAGGAAGTTGAAGCCATGGAAATGGGCTTGTAGCAGGAATTTTGGCTTGCCATGGGATGCCTCCACTGGTACCCTGGGACTTCCATTTCTTTTGTTCTGTGTTACTGTTTGAAGTGAAGACAGAAACGGCAACCCAGTCTGGTGTTCTTGCTTGGGAAATCCCATGGACGGAGAAGCCTGGTGGGCTACAGTCCATGGGGTTGCAGAATCAGACACAGTTTAGTTCAGTTCAGTTGCTCAGTTGTGTCCGACTCTTTGAAACCCCATGGACTGCAGCACACCAGGCCTCCCTCTCCATCACCAGCTCCCGGAGCTTATTCAAACTCATGTCCGTTGAGTTGGTGCTGCCATCCAACCATTTCATCCTCTGTCATCCCCTTCTCTTCTCGCCTTCAATCTTTCCCAGCATCAGGGTCTTAAACACCAGCAACTAAACAACAACTCTCTGAAGAGCCAACTTTACCGAGAGAGTATCTATTAGCCATCCCCCATGCATGACAAGTCTGAGAGGGAAGATTTGTCCAGCCAGCTTCCACAGTGAGAGGCTGGTCTGTTTCTGTCTCTCCAACTACACAGGAGCCCCCGGAGCGCAGGCCGGGACAGCTCTTATTTCTCTCCCTGTAGGCGTTTCCTGACACAGCTGGCCGAGGAGGAGCTGAGGTGTCCTGAAGCTGGTATTAGTCTACTGGGGAGCGGGGCTGGGTCCCAGGGCAGCTGGCTGAGGAGTACAAGATGCCTTAGAGTGGAATCAGCCTGCTGGCAGGTGGGGTTCAGAGGGTCTCGGGGGTAGTGCCATGTCAGTGGTTATAGAGCTGGGCGCCTGGGCGCCTGGGTGTCTGGGTACAGGGCTCTGGGGAGGGGTGTCTCAGAGCAGGTGGTGAGGGCTGGTATCTAGGGTTACTGAAGCTCATGCCAGCCTGCTGGTAGGCAGCCTGGGTCTAGGAGGCTGGGTCTAGGTCCTGGTATAGGAGGCTGCAGAGTTGTTGTTGTCCAGGGGCTTGTGTTTGTCCCCTGGCAGGTGGAGGGGGCCCATGGTCTTGCTGGGGGCCTGCGGCCGTGGGTCTAGTGCTGGTGCGCTGGTGCGCAGAGCCAGATATGCGGCCATCTGGCGGCCAGGCCTGGCTCCCAGGGTGTCTCACTCACCAGGAGGCCGCCTCCAAGGCCGAGAATTGAGGCGCGTGGAAGGGGCTGCACTTGGGAATAAGGTCGAGGAGGAAGAACCGAGGCAGGAAGCTGGGTTCCGGCTGTGCCTCTGCCCTGAGTGGCTGTGTGACCCGGCCACTCACTCAGTGCCCCGGAGCCTCTGCCACACCTTTACCTGCGTAAACCTGTGATGGGCTGAAGGCAGCACTGGGCAACAGAAGAGCAATCGCTAATGTGAAGTGAAAAACTTGAAGAAGAAATAGCTACTGATAAGTTTCTCGTGAACGAGCCTTTCATTGTTGGTAATACGCACCAGAAGCTTTCCAACCGGAGTTTCCAGCTGGAGGTTCGGTAATAAGAGATTCATTTTATTTCAGAAAGGAGGCGTAGAAACGAAGCAGAAAGACAGAGAGCTGCTTTAAATTCTGTCCTCGTTGAGTCCTTTAGTTCACACTAGAGAAAAGTTGGAGAAGAAACATGGGATGTGTGAAAAGTTAAAGGCTACAGAAAATAAAAATTTATGAGCTCAGTTTCTAGAGTGCTCCCTCCCTCCTTTCTGTCTGACTCTTCTGCACACACTCAAAACCAAATACTAATAGATGTTCATGTCATTTAATGGACACATAGCCTGAAAGAAATGTTTATAATTCTGACCTCTGTGACTCCAGTAAGATCAGTACTTTAGTGTTTAATATTGTTTCAGAGTTTGTGCTGTTAACTCAAAAGGTTATCTATAATACATCTGGTGCTATTACTGCAAAAGATCAGGGGTATTCAAAAGACATTTATTCATTATTAATACAGATAATAAAGGATCATTTATGAGGCTTCAGATGAGATTTTTTATCATCAAAAGCTTAAAAAGGGAAATTTATTTTTGCTTCGGAACAGACATGAGAGGTGTCTGTAATGCGAAAAGTGACAGTCAACACGAGACTGTCAGATTCACTGTTTCTGAAGAAGGCTGATGCTTTGTAGCAACAGATTAAAGAGAAAATCAAATTTGGGGCTTTAAATTTCTATCGACAGGGACCTCTTGATTTATTCTTGGTTTGTCCTCTATCAAGAGGTCAGTGTTCTTTGCTTTTCTTTCTTACATTTGTGGCTGTTGATGGCGTGTGTAAATTAAGTGAAAGGGAAGAATTCATCAAAATACTGAGAAATGTTGGCAACTAAACAACAGACCGGGTTAGTCGTAGAATTTTTACATACTAATGAGAGTTACTTGGCTTCCCAGGTTGTGCTAATGGTAAAGAACCCGCTTACCAGTGCAGGAGATATAAGAGACACAGGATTAATCCCTGGGATGGGACGATCCTCTGGAGGAGGGCATAGCAACCCATTCCAGTATCCTTGCTTGGAGAAACCCGCAGATCCCTGGTGGGCTACAGTCCATGCAGTTGCAAAGAGACAGACTCGACCGAAGTGGCTGAGCACCCACGCTTGCAATGAGTTACAAGTCCAACTTTTCTTGAACACTAGATGTAATGAGGGGAAGCCCTGGTGGCTCAGTGGTAAAGAATCCGCCTGTCATGCAGGTTCGATCCCTGGGTTGGGAAGATCCCCTGGAAGAGGAAATGGCAACCCACTCCAGTGTTCGTGCCTGGAGAATCTCACGGACAGGGGAGCCTGGTGGGCTGCAGCCTGTGGGGTTACAAAGAATCGGATGCGACTGAGCGCCACGCGTGCAGAAATGAAGAGGAGGGTGTCTGGAAAATGCGCTGTTTTGGAGGAGGGCAGTATAACCTTGGGAGTCTTGGAAGGACTCTCAGATCTGGAGCAGAGCAGCATTGGAATTACTTCGCGTATGCTGCTGGCACTGCTCTAAGGGGAACTTAGCATTTTTAAAGGAGTTGGGGGGATTTTCAGAATTTCTCTCACCTCAACTTTGCGAATAAGTAGCAACCTACCAATTCCCCAGCCAAAGCTGTAGTTGGAAACTTGTTGGATTTATTGGAATCCACACAAGTGAGACATAGAGAGTTGAGGATGCTTCTTACAGTACCAGCTACAAATCATAGTTGAATAAATGAATGTATCTTGTTAGGTCCAGATATCACAGTTGAAGTGATCTTGCACCAAAGGGTGGTGGGCATATTTCTAAAGGCATTGACTCATTACTAATATACATAGTTAAAAGCCATGTGTACAGGCTTTAAATGGATTATCTTCATTAACACAAGAAAAAGGATGAGGTATGGGCCAAATGGTCCCAGATTACCCTGGTTTCGATATTAGCTAATCATTTCAGGACTAGAAATTAACTCAGTAAAACCTGCTTCATTAAGGTAAAATAGCATTCAACACTGGGGGCCTGTCCCTCGCTCTATCTCAGAGACTTTGGGCATCTAAACAAAACGTCAACCTGAGTGTCAAGCAGTGAGGAGAAATGTGCAGCTTACAACTATATAATCAATATCATTCCAATTGTTGAATGAGTCCTACTGAGAAGTTTTTGTGTTGGATGTAGGATGTGGGATCTTTTTTGTTGTTTCTTACTCACTAAGTCATGTCCAACTCTTTGTGACCCCCTGAGCTGCAGCATGCCAGGCTTCCCTGTCCTTCACTGTCTCCTGGCATTTCCTCAGACTCATGTCCATTGAGTCAGTGATGCCATCCAACCATCCATTCTCTGTTGTCGTCTTCGCCTCCTGCCCTCAGGCTTGCCCAGCATCAGGGTCTCTTCCAATGAGTCAGCTCTTTGCATCAGGTGGCTAAAGTACTGGAACTTTAGTTTCAGTATCAATCCTTCCAATAAATATTCAGGGTTGATTTCCTGTATGATTGATTGGTTTGATCTCCTTGCTGTCCACGGGACCCTCAGAGTCTTCTCCAGCACCACAATTCAGAAGCATCAATCAGCTATAAGTATACACACGTCTGCTCCCTCTTGGAGCTCTCCCCCGCCCCCTCCACCCACCATCCCAACTCCTAGGTCATCACAGAACATTGAAGCAAGCTCCCTATGTTACTTCAGGTTCCCCTACTATCTGTTTTATACAAGGTGGTATATATACGTCAATGCTATTCTATCAGCTGCAAAGCTCATTCTTAAAAGCGGTCTTGAGATCTATCTAGCCCCAGTCAGGAGGCCACAGTTTGAGGAAGAGCTGGCTTCCATTTGTGCTCTGGCAAGCTGTGGTCCCATAGAGAGCAAGCTTTGGGTTGGCATGGAACTCTTTTTTGATCCCCACAAAATCCAAAGAGGTTTTGTTGTTGTTTTGGCCACTTTCAAAGTCTTTTCTCTGGTCCCCTCGGGTGACTGTCTCTTGTCCCCAGGTTGTCTTCTTCTAAAACCCTGCTCGCTCTTAGCAAAAAATCTCATAAGCTCCTTCACTCAGGGATGTAACTGACAGAGAAAAGCTTATCTGTGAGTCTCCTGGAAGCATGCTAACCTGCTGACCTTGCATGATACAAACAGCAAGTAGGTGTGTTAATCACCCAACCAAGTATATACCACTCTAGACATCAGAACAATGGGTGATACAGTCTCTACTCATGCAGCCTGTTCACAGTTTGGGGCCTTGGAGGAGGTGGACTAAGCAAGCTAAGCCTGGGTGGATGGGAGGTTTAGCAGTGATACACATCATACTGATTATAAATCCTGATCTAAGTCATGAGTAACTGCACCAGTGGAGGTGGTAATAATTTATCTATAAAATTCCTTGTCTTTGTAATACTGATGAGTGCAGCTGATGTCTCGCTTAAGAAAGCAGTATTCAGCATGTCTGTATTAACTTTTAGGTTCCAATGAATAATAGTATTTTTTGAAAAAAATCTATTAAAATTAGTAAAGGCTTAAGCTTGCTCCTTGGAAGGAAAGTTATGACCAATCTAGATAGCATATTAAAAAGCAGAGACACTGCTTTGCTGACAAAGGTCCATCTACTCAAGGCTATGGTTTTTCCAGTGGTTATGTATGGATGTGAGAGTTGGACTGTGAAGAAAGCTGAGCACCGAAGAATTGATGCTTTTGAACTGTGGTGTTGGAGAAGACTCTTGAGAGTCCCTTGGACTGCAAGGAGATCCAACCAGTCCATTCTAAAGGAGATCAGTCCTGGGTGTTCATTGGAAGGACTGATGCTGAAGCTGAAACTCCAATACTTTGGCCACCTCATGTGAAGAGTTGACTCATTGGAAAAGACCCTGATGCTGGGAGGGATTGGGAGCAGGAGGAGAAGGGGACGACAGAGGATTAGATGGTTGGATGGCATCACCAACTCAATGGACATGAGTTTCGGTAAGCTCCCGGAGCTGGTGATGGACAGGGAGGCCTGGCGTCCTGTGGCTCATGGGGTCACAAAGAGTCAGGCACGACTGAGTGACTGAACTGAATTGAACTAAGCAAAATGAGAATAATACTTTCATTATAAAAATACAGCATGTTTTATAAACATTAATGGAATGTCATTTTCCCCTTCTCTTTCTATTTCCACATAGTTATTCTCTTCGTTATGGGCGCAATCTTCTTTTTTGCCACTGACATCTCTCTGTCAGCTTTAATCGATTTTCTTGACGGCACTTTCCTATTTTGGTCCTTCCATTGTTCCATTTTCCAGATGCAGTCCTGTTTTTCATTTACTCAGAGCTTGTCTTTTTTTTTTTTTAAAGCTCTTTATAAAATCACATCAATTGTTTGCCCATTCCAGAGAAATTGTAATCTGCAGACTTAATTAGGATCTCTTATGATTCTCCACATTTCAGGATTTTAATATGTACCATTAGAACAATGGAGTCCCCAGATTTCTTATTCTCCCAAATTTTCTTCTTCAAATTCCGCTCTTCTATATAGTTATAGTTTGTTAGAACTCGTCTTTCTAAAAAAGTCTGGAAGAAAACCAGATAAACATTACTCCATCAAAGTTGCAAGCTCTTCCCACCCCATCATTTAGCATTGTCATTTCAAGTTTTTTAAAAAGCAAATACCAAAACTGATTTGGCTACTGTTTTTATAAGAAGAAGCCATGTTAATGATAACATATGTTGTTAAGGGCCCATTTTATAATGAAAAGAATACACTTGTGAATTTCTTGGGGGTTTAATTCATGCAATTCCTACCTCCTTATGTACTAACTGTTTATTAATCAGCCTGACTACATAGTCTGTTTTTATTCACTTTGATTTCTTGTGTGTTTAAAGTTCAGGGTTTAAATTTTTGGTGCTAAAATTGAAGATGACTGCTTTTAGTTGTTTACTTATTACTCCAACCAGGTTTCTAAACATTTCCAGGCTGCAAAGGGAATAAAGAAGAGAAAAAGATGGACTTAATATCTTGCCAACACATTTTCTTATTATATAGGGAGCCCTCTGGATGGACAAATTAGACTCAAAGTTCTTTTGGAGATTACACTGTACAGACATTTGTCCTGCAACATAGATTTTTAAAAAAATGTTGGGAGAGAATGGGACACAGCATCTGCGCATGTGTGCTGCCTGCTAATTTGCTTCAGTCGTGTCTGACCGTTTGTGACCCCATGGACTGTAGCCCACTAGGCTCCTCTGTCCAAGGGATTCTCCAGGCAAGAATCCTGGAGTAGGTTGCTGTGCCCTCCTCCAGGGGATCTTCCCCACCCAGGAATAGAACCTGTGTCTCTTACGTCTCTTGCATTGGCAGGCTGGATATTTACCCCTAGTGCCGCCTGGAAGCCCTAATATCTGTGATTCAGAGAGTTCTCCTGCCACCCTCCTTATCCAGTGCTATCTCATTTCCTACTGTTGGACTTAAACGATTTTGGTCTTTAAGAATTCCTATCGTGCTGCTGTTAATGTAGCCTATTTTAATCCAAAACAATCAGATGCAAGACGTCTCATAGGATTTATTTCTTTAGTCGAATTAATCCACTTCCAGTTTATCCTGCACAGCTGACAGATTTATTAATGGAAGTCCCCTATGCTGGGTGGGCTTCCCAGGTGTTGCAGGGGTAGAGAATCTGCCTACTAATTTGAGAGATTTGGGAGACGTGGGTTCCATCCCTGGGTCAGGAAGATCCCCTGGAGGAAGAAATGTCAACCCAGTCTGCTTGCCTGGAGAATCCAATGGACAGAGAAGCCTGGAGGGTTACAGTGCATGGGTTTGCAAAGAGTCAGACATAGCTGAGTCACTGAGCACACACATACGCTGGGTGAAAATTTAGGAGGGATGCTCAAGCGTTGCAGAACTTTTGTTATTGTTTAGCGCTAAGTCTTGTCCCACTCTCCAACCCCATGGAATGTAGCCCTCCAGGCTCCTCTGTTCATGAGGTTTCCCAGGCAAGAACGCTAGAGTGGGTTTCCATTTTCTTCTCCAGGGCATCTTCCTGACTCAGGGATCAAACACATGTCTCCTGTATTGGCAGAGAATTCTTTACCACTGAGCTACCAAGGAAGCCCAAAACTTTGGCAGAGGTGGGATTCGAACGCACACCTCCAGAGAGACTGGAGTCTAAATCCAGCACTTTAGACTGCTTGGCAGGCTACCCTGTTGCTGCTGCTACCAAGTCGCTTCAGTGGTGTCCAAATCTGTGCGACCCCATAGACAGCAGCCCACTAGGCTCCTCTGTTCCTGGGATTCTCCAGGCAAGAATACTGGAGTGGGTTGCCATTTCCTTCTTCAATGCATGAAAGTGAAGAGTGAAAGTGAAGTCGCTCAGTCATGCCCGACTCTTAGCGACCCCATGGACTGCAGCCTACAAGGCTTCTCCGTCCATGGGATTTTCCAAGCAAGAGTACTGGAGTGGGTTGCTATTGTTTGGCAGGCTACCCTAGGGTCATCCAAATTTAGGATCACACACATCACCCAAGAGAGGAAAATATACCCATGGTATTAATAGTAACAGTACCACGCACATGGGAAGTTCAGTGAATTAGCTGCTTTGGCCAATGCTTTGTTCCTGTGGAAGTGGAATGCACAAGAGCAGAGATGCCAAACTAAGATGGGGGAAATTAGAGGATTATTGTCTCCTAATCAAGTGCCAATGACCACCCATCAAGTTAGAGATCAGCGTTTAGATGTCTGGTCAAAGGCACAGGTGTCTGGGTGCTTGAAAGCGAGGGGAGCTATCTAATGAAGTCCTAAGAGATAAGGCTAAAGCCAGTATCTGCGATTTTACCCCCTTCCCATCACAGGGGGCCTGCTTGAGTAGCTGCAGCTACTGGTTTTCACCTGCCACCTGTCACTTGCCCTTCTTTATACCTGTAGAAGGGCTTATTTACTCCCACTGTTTGGAGGTACAAAATATTTTCTTTCTTTTATTGTGCAACCATCCATGCAAATTTTCTTACCTGTACTTGGTAAGATGACAATAGTAAGGTACACGTTCAATACAGTTTAATTTGTCCCTTAGCCTCATTTAATCATTCTAACAATTTAATTTTCTTTTATTGAAGCATTGCTGATTCAGGGTGTGTGTTCATTTCTGGTATACAGCAGTGTTTAGTCATACAAACATATATTCTTTTCTATATTCTTCTCCATTTGTGGTTTATCACAGGATACTGAACATAGTTCCCGGTGCCAGCCAGTAGGACTTTGCTGTTTATCCATTCTGCACACAACAGCTTGCACCTGCTAATCCCAACCTCCCAACCCTTCCCTCCTATACGCCCCCTCCCTACTGTCAAGCACAAGTCTGTTCTCTATGCCTATGTGTCTAACTGTTTTTTTTTTTTAAAGGTTTAGTTCAGTTTGGGCTCAACTGTCTGGAGAAGGCAATGGCACCCCACTCCAGTACTCTTGCCTGGAGAATCCCATGGATGGAGGAGCCTGGTGGGCTGCAGTCCACGGGGTGGCTGAGAGTTGGGCACGACTCAGTGCCTTCACTTTCACTTTTCAGTTTCATGCTTTGGAGAAGGAAATGGCAACCCACTCCAGTGTTCTTGCCTGGAGAATCCCAGGGACGGGGGAGCCTGGTGAGCTGTCCGATCGCACAGAGTCGGACACGACTGAAGCGACTTAGCAGCAGCAGGGCTCAACTGGCAGGCTTTCAGATTCCACTCTGCTCTTCTCCAAGGTGGCGCATAGCGTGTGAGGTTTGGGGAGGGGGCTTCACGGCCTCTTGAGTCTGGTGGGAAGGACTGCCCAGCCTCGTGCTGAGCCCTGGGGCCTCCCGGCTGGCACCCGCTGACCTGTGTTTGATGCGCTCCCATCTTGCCACTCTGCAGTACCCACCAGGGACTCAGGGGGCTGATAACTGCAGGGCCTAATGTTTCTCAAACTTGATCAGAGCCTGGCCAGCTGGACTCAAACATTTGCCAGGGCTGGAAGAAGACTCCCGTGACACATGAATATAAATATAAATCAAGTTAACACACTTTTACGTATGCTCTATTCCCTTACCTTGACAAGTATACCTTCATAATAACAAAATTAGGAAATATTTAAAGCTTTCGTATGTCAGAACATTGGCAAAATATTGGAGACGAATTTATTTATTACTGTACACGTGTCTGAGTGTTCTCTTGATGGATTGGTGATACATGGATGACTAATAAAAAAGAAATACCTAATTTAACATGTTACACACATTCATTTCTTCAACTTATTTTTTATTTCATTTTGGCAGAATCCTTAATAATGTCATGATCAAGATTTTCATAACTTGCTTCCATTTATAGCAATGCCAAATGAGACAACCTTTCCTGAATCATTATAATTTCAATATATTTTCCCTTTGTTTCAATTTAGAGAATTCTTGCTCTGCTGAGGGAGTAGCAACCAGAATGTCAATAAAAATCTTAAAGCGATATTTGATTTGGAATGAATCCATGAATTTTACAAATGTTCAAACATTGCAGTGAAGTTGTGTATGGTAAAATTGTTACTAGAGACATTATTATAAATTATTAAATTTCATCATCTAAATATTACTCCTTATGTTATTCATGATTATCACCATTTCCTTAGATCCATACAGTTTATCTTACCTTTTTTTATTTCAAGTTTTCAATTATGAATGTATTCTTAAAAATAAAAATAATTGTAAGCTACTCATTATATCCAATTCTTTCTTTTGTGGAGGTTGTACCTTGATCTATAATGGCCCAAAAATAAACTGTAGAAACAGTTTCGGGATTGTACTGTGCTAAGTTGCTTCAGTCCTGTGTCCGACTCTTTGCAACTCTATGGACTGTAGCCCCTCAGGCTCCTCTGTCCATGGGATTCCTCAGGCAAGAACACTGGAGTGGGCTGCTGTGCCCTCCTCCAGGGGATCTTCCCGACCCGGGGATGAATTCACATCTGTTATGTCTCCTGCATTAGCAAGCAGGTTCTTCACCACTAGGGCCACCCTGGAAGCTCCAGTCTGGAGATTATTTCTACATAAATCTGCTTCCTAATCGAGGCAGCAACTTTCTACGTCAATCCCAATCCCATCCACCACATACCTCACCCCAGCAGATGGATAACTTGGGCTGACCAGAGAGAAGGGCTGTGTGTGTGTGTGTGTGTGTGTGTGTGTGTGTGTCTGTCTATAAAGACAAAACAAAACATGGAGTTTATTTTCCCAGATGTTAACAAACTCCCTTAACAAACTTACTAGATCTAAATACCCTATTGTTTAAGTACAGCATGGTTAACAACGTGAAGTTTAAAAGAAAGCATCATGGTAAATTCCCTTTTCGTTTTTATTCTGTTACAAATATTTTCTAATTTTCCTTGTTATGACTTCTTAGATACACCCATCATTTAAAAGTGGACATTCAATTTCCAAATACATGGGGTTTAAAAAGTATCTTTGATTTTAATTTCTCATTTAAATCCTTTCTTCTCTGCAATCACCCTCTGTGTTTCTTCGGTCTTTTAACTTTATTGAGGCTTTCAGTGGCTAAATCAAAGAGCTCTCTTGGTAAATGTCACACTGCATTTGAAAATATAAGAGTTATTTTCAAATATCTTTGGTATTGATTTCTAACACAATCCCATAGTGATAAGAGAACAGACTCTGTATGATTTCAGTACCTTTAGACCGTGAAATTTTTGCATCTTGTTATATGTCCCTGGATATGTTCTAGTGTCTCCTGGTTTATAGTATACGGGAACTTGAATAGAATTTGTATCCTACTATTCTGTGAAAATTGTATAAATGTTAATTATGTTGCATTGGTTACAAAAAGAAAGCACCATGGGACTTCCCTGGTGGTCCAGTGGCTAAGACTCTGAGCTCCCAATGCAGGGGGCCCAAGTTAGATCCCTGGTTCAGTTCAGTTCAGTCGCTCAGTCGTGTCCGACTCTTTGTGACCCCATGAATCGCAGCACGCCAGGCCTCCCTGTCCATCACCAACTCCCAGAGTTCACTCAGGCTCATGTCCATCAAGTCAGTGATGCCATCCAGCCATCTCATCCTCGGTCGTCCCCTTCTGCTCCTGCCCTCAATCCCTCCCAGCGTCAGAGTCTTTTCCAATGAGTCAACTCTTCGCATGAGGTGGCCAAAGTACTAGAGCTTCAGCTTTAGCATCATTCCTTCCAAAGAAATCCCAGGGTTGATCTCCTTTAGAATGGACTGGTTGGATCTCCTTGCAGTCCAAGGGACTCTCAAGAGTCTTCTCCAACACCACAGTTCAAAAGCATCGATTCTTCAGTGTTTAGCCTTCTTCACAGTCCAACTCTCATATCCATACATGACCACTGGAAAAACCATAGCCTTGACTAGACGGACCTTAGTCTGCAAAGTAATGTCTCTGCTTTTGAATATGCTATCTAGGCCGGTCATAACTTTTCTTCCAAGGAGTAAGCGTCTTTTAATTTCATGGCTGCAATCATAATCTGCAGTGATTTTGGAGCCCCCCAAAATAAAGTCTGACACTGTTTCCAATGTTTCCCCATCTATTTCCCATGAAGTGATGGGACCGGATGCCATGATCTTCTTTTTCTGAATGTTGAGCTTTAAGCCAACTTTTTCACTCTCCTCTTTCACTTTCATCAAGAGGCTTTCTAGTTCCTCTTCACTTTCTGCCATAAGGATGGTGTCATCTGCATATCTGAGGTTATTGATATTTCTCCCAGCAATCTTGATTCCAGCTTGCGTTTCTTCCAGTCCAGCGTTTCTCATGATGTACTCTGCATGTAAGTTAAATAAGCAGGGTGACAATATACAGCCTTGATGTTCTCCTTTTCCTATTTGGAACCAGTCTGTTGTTCCATGTCCAGTTCTAACTGTTGCTTCCTGACCTGCATACAGGTTTCTCAAGAGGCAGGTCAGGTGGTCTGGTATTCCCATCTCTTTCAGAATTTTCCACAGTTGGAAAAGATCCTCCATGTTGCAATGAAGACTGAAGATCCCACATGCCTCAACTAAGACCTGGAGCAGCCAGTAAATAAGTACATATTAAAAAAAAAGAAAGTCTCATTTCTGCCTTGCACCTGGGTCCTAGCCAACAATGCTAAGAGATAGATACTTGCCTTTGTTTAACTGGGATTTCCATGACCTGTTCTTTCTCCACTATAATTTAACAGAAAGTAATATTTGGAAAACATCTGAGTCTTTTTCTTAGGTTTCCTGTTTAATTATACTTAATTGAAATTTAGCATAAGTATATATTCCTGCCTTGGAAGAGTTTCTTTCCCTTTTTCATGGTAGCATTCGAGTCACATCACTGATCACTTAATTATGACCTCCTGTGGGGGAATTTTAATGAAAAGACTTTAGAGTACCAAGAAGCTTGTTTTGGATTTGAACGCTGTGTCACTCTATTGCCAATCTGGTTTTTTTAAAAAAAGGATCCCCTAACTAAATCTCTCCCCTAACTAAATCTTTCCGTAAAAGATCTTTGGAGCTTCCACTCGCAAAAGAGACTTGTGTGGGAAGAAGACATTTCTACATCAACCATGCTTTGCTTTCATAATCACACCTAACTGTACATCCACAGACATTACAAATCAAATACAACCAGAAGGAGCGCTTTAAATTACTTTGTTTTTCCAAGTCTCCTCATTAAACTGAAAGTTTGTGTACAGCTTCCTCATTCAAATAGGGGCCCCTCTTTCTTTCTGATGAGGCAGAAGAGGCTGGCATCAACCACCCAAACCTTCTATCACTGCCAGTCCCGTGCCTTCTCAGGTGTGACTGGCTCTGTAATGAGCCAGAGGATGAGATTCAGGAGGGAGGTTCAGGAGGGAGCGGAGATGTGTATACATACAGCTGATCCACCTCCTTGTACAGCAGAAACGGACGCAATATTGTAAAGCAACTGTACTCCAATAAGAAAATTATTGTAAATGTGATTTTCAACTCATCTCTGTCCACTCGACTCAGTTTTCTCACTGCCTTTTGTCCCTACAAGCGATATGTTAATACATCTCATAAATGCACTGCTCTTCTCAGATGTAGAACATTCTCCCACTGAAAAAGACAGGGAGCTAATTAACGCAGCCCCGCCAACAGCGAGGGCTGCCATCCCCCTGATGCACGCGCAGGCACTGTGAACAAGAAATGACCATTTACAGAAAGCACAGAACTTCAGGAGAGCATGTGAACACAGGGGGCAGGCTGAGACGATACGGGTCACCATACTCTGAACCTTGCCTTGTCGGAGTAAACAGTGCTCTGCAGATCAGATGGGAGGTGGTATGGAGCACCGCAAGGCTTTACCATCACGAGATTCTTAAATATTCATAAGAGAGATTGATATGGGAGGCAGGGAGAGAGATTGAGGGAAAAAAAAGAGGAAAACATGCCTGCCCAAACCATTAACACAGGCAGACAGCAAGCTAACTCGCTTATGACCTACATAGATGGTATATCACGTTCCATCATCCTGAAGACATTTCAGATTTTAGAAACATTTCAGGAAATTTAGAAGTCCAAATCTAAAATTTATTTTCATGCCTTTACAAAGATTGGCAAGTTTGCAAAAGGCTGTGATCTTTTATGAAATGAAGATGAAGCAGTCCCCTTTCTATTTTTATTAAGGACAAAAATATGGGAATTTCTATTTTTTCAGGGTAAGATTTATTCTGGATGAAAGTGTACTTTTTAAAATCATGAGTGCACACCATGACTAGCTTTCCAGTTATCCACAGAAGAAAATGAAAATTCATTTCTTGCCTAATTGGAAAAAATCTGTTTATGGTTTTAAATGACCAATTGTGTGTCTCTGTGTTTTTCAGTAATTTTATGACTTGAGCACTTTTATCTGGAATATTCTTCCCCATATTGGCTTTGAATTAAACCCCAGTGTGGGCTTCAGAGTCTCCAAATATTCAATTATTGAAAGGCTTTTATTGTGACAATTCTACATATTTTTAGCTTTAAAAAAAGCTCTAGTAATCTTCAGTGTAGAATTTACATTATTTAACTCTCAATTGACGATATAGGTTTGTAAGTTCCTTTTTAATTTTTGTGGAAAGCTTTTGTTAATTTTGAACTATGTCCCAAATACTCCAAAGAGTGAGCTAAGGAAATGAACGGAGGGAGACTGGTGACACAGGGGCCCGGAAGCCCAGCTCCAGCCGCTCCGCACGGGCGCCCAGCAGGACTGCTCACCTGGCACCTCTTAATCAGGCCGGAGAGATGGAGTAACTCTGTTCAAGCAGAGAGGACATCCCACTCCCATGTGGAAGGGTGAAAACTCGGGACATTTTTTACCTCTTGGGACTTCATTAAATAAGGTATGCCATTTGGTGTCTTAAGTTTAAACAATAAAACTGTGAAATGACTGAATTAAAGTTAACGATTCAGCAATTTTTCCCCTAATGCCCAAAAAAAGGTAGTGGGAGGAAAGATAGCAAGAGATAATAATCAAGTCAGCATACAGAATGGAGGGCCTTAGTGTCCGTCCAGAGGGACCACCATCTTTTAATATAGTCACTTAAAAATACATGCATTGCTACATTTTTCATTAGCCTTAATTTTTTCATCAATCATGTTAATTTATACAGAGGGCACTTAATAATAGCTAATTAACACTTATGACTTTTGAAATTAAAAGACCTTTGGAGAGATTAGCACTGATTGGGGAAAGGATTTTTTTTTCTTCTCATTTTAGAAAAGAGAAAGAGCATTAAGGTATGGGGCTGGTATATCGAGAGGAGATTCCATCTTCTGCTTCTCTGATCGTCTGGCAGGGGATAATGATGCTGGTCTACATGGGCCCTGTGATGTCCTTTGACACAGCCCCAGAAAAAAAATATGCTGAACATTGTTAGTTTCAAACTAAATAAATCAAAATTCAG